>NW_027472754.1:0-340878 GCF_030347505.1 Rhynchophorus ferrugineus | reverse complement strand
GCCCAAATTGTAAAATGGTCTTACCTATTGGCGATTTCGTTCCAATTCACATTCCAAGTAATATTCGGCATGCTAATTACATTGCCGGTTGCCAAATTGCATTATCTCTTATAGTTTCCGAGATATGGACTATCGGTAATTTACACCTTAGGCTCTGCTTCTAACTTGGGCCCAAATTGTAAAATGGTCTTATCTATTGGCGATTTCGTTCCAATTCACATTCCAAGTAATATTCGGCATGCTAATTACATTGCCGGTTGCCAAATTGCATTATCTCTTATAGTTTCCGAGATATGGACTATCGATAATTTACACCTTAGGCTCTGCTTCTAACTTGGGCCCAAATTGTAAAATGGTCTTATCTATTGGCGATTTCGTTCCAATTCACATTCCAAGTAATATTCGGCATGCTAATTACATTGCCGGTTGCCAAATTGCATTATCTCTTATAGTTTCCGAGATATGGACTATCGATAATTTACACCTTAGGCTCTGCTTCTAACTTGGGCCCAAATTGTAAAATGGTCTTATCTATTGGCGATTTCGTTCCAATTCACACTCCTAGTAATATTCGGCATGCTAATTACATTGCCGGTTGCGAAATTGCATTATCTCTTATAGTTTCCGAGATATGGACTATCAAAAATTTACACCTTAGGCTCTGCTTCTAACTTGGGCCCAAATTGTAAAATGGTCTTATCTATTGGCGATTTCGTTCCAATTCACATTCCAAGTAATATTCGGCATGCTAATTACATTGCCGGTTGCCAAATTGCATTATCTCTTATAGTTTCCGAGATATGGACTATCGATAATTTACACCTTAGGCTCTGCTTCTAACTTGGGCCCAAATTGTAAAATGGCCTTATCTATTGGCGATTTCGTCCCAATTCACATTCCAAGTAATATTCGGCATGCTAATTACATTGCCGGTTGCGAAATTGCATTATCTCTTATAGTTTCAGAGATATGGACTATCGATAATTTACACCTTAGGCTCTGCTTCTAACTTGGGCCCAAATTGTAAAATGGTCTTATCTATTGGCAATTTCGTTCCAATTCACATTCCAAGTAATATTCGGCATGCTAATTACATTGCCGGTTGCCAAATTGCATTATCTCTTATAGTTTCCGAGATATGGACTATCGATAATTTACACCTTAGGCTCTGCTTCTAACTTGGGCCCAAATTGTAAAATGGTCTTATCTATTGGCGATTTCGTTCCAATTCACATTCCAAATAATATTCGGCATGCTAATTACATTGCCGGTTGCCAAATTGCATTAACTCTTATAGTTTCCGAGATATGGACTATCGATAATTTACACCTTAGGCTCTGCTTCTAACTTGGGCCCAAATTGTAAAATGGTCTTACCTATTGGCGATTTCGCTCCAATTCACATTCCAAGTAATATTAGGAATGCTAATTACATTGCCGGTTGCCAAATTGCATTATCTCTTATAGTTTCCGAGATATGGACTATCGATAATTTACACCTTAGGCTCTGCTTCTAACTTGGGCCCAAATTGTAAAATGGTCTTATCTATTGGCGATTTCGTTCCAATTCACATTCCAAGTAATATTCGGCATGCTAATTACATTGCCGGTTGCCAAATTGCATTATCTCTTATAGTTTCCGAGATATGGACTATCGATAATTTACACCTTAGGCTCTGCTTCTAACTTGGGCCCAAATTGTAAAATGGTCTTATCTATTGGCGATTTCGTCCCAATTCACATTCCAAGTGATATTCGGCATGCTAATTACATTGCCGGTTGCAAAATTGAATTATCTCTTATAGTTTCCGAGATATGGACTATCAATAATTTACACCTTAGGCTCTGCTTCTAACTTGGGCCCAAATTGTAAAATGGCCTTATCTATTGGCGATTTCGTTCCAATTCACATTCCAAGTAATATTCGGCATGCTAATTACATTGCCGGTTGCCAAATTGCATTATCTCTTATAGTTTCCGAGATATGGACTATCGATAATTTACACCTTAGGCTCTGCTTCTAACTTGGGCCCAAATTGTAAAATAGTCTTATCTATTGGCGATTTAGTTGCAATTCACATTAAAAGTAATATTCGGCATGCTAATTACATTGCCGGTTGCCAAATTGCATTATCTCTTATAGTTTCCGAGATATGGACTATCGATAATTTACACCTTAGGCTCTGCTTCTAACTTGGGCCCAAATTGTAAAATGGTCTTATCTATTGGCGATTTCGTTCCAATTCACATTCCAAGTAATATTCGGCATGCTAATTACATTGCCGGTTGCCAAATTGCATTATCTCTTATAGTTTCCGAGATATGGACTATCGATAATTTACACCTTAGGCTCTGCTTCTAACTTGGGCCCAAATTGTAAAATGGTCTTATCTATTGGCGATTTCGTTCCAATTCACACTCCAAGTAACATTCGGCATGCTAATTACATTGCCGGTTGCCAAATTGCATTATCTCTTATAGTTTCCGAGATATGGACTATCGATAATTTACACCTTAGGCTCTGCTTCTAACTTGGGCCCAAATTGTAAAATGGTCTTATCTATTGGCGATTTCGTCCCAATTCACATTCCAAGTGAAATTCGGCATGCTAATTACATTGCCGGTTGCGAAATTGCATTATCTCTTATAGTTTCCGAGATATGGACTATCGATAATTTACACCTTAGGCTCTGCTTCTAACTTGGGCCCAAATTGTAAAATGGTCTTATCTATTGGCGATTTCGTTCCAATTCACATTCCAAGTAATATTCGGCATGCTAATTACATTGCCGGTTGCCAAATTGCATTATCTCTTATAGTTTCAGAGATATGGACTATCGATAATTTACACCTTAGGCTCTGCTTCTAACTTGGGCCCAAATTGTAAAATGGTCTTATCTATTGGCGAGTTAGTTGCAATTCACACTCCAAGTAATATTCGGCATGCTAATTACATTGCCGGTTGCCAAATTTCATTATCTCTTATAGTTTCCGAGATATGGACTATCGATAATTTACACCTTAGGCTCTGCTTCTAACTTGGGCCCAAATTGTAAAATGGTCTTATCTATTGGCGATTTCGTTCCAATTCACATTCCAAGTAATATTCGGCATGCTAATTACATTGCCGGTTGCCAAATTGCATTATCTCTTATAGTTTCCGAGATATGGACTATCGATAATTTACACCTTAGGCTCTGCTTCTAACTTGGGCCCAAATTGTAAAATGGTCTTATCTATTGTCGATTTCGTTCCAATTCACATTCCAAGTAATATTCGGCATGCTAATTACATTGCCGTTTGCCAAATTGAATTATCTCTTATAGTTTCCGAGATATGGACTATCGATAATTTACACCTTAGGCTCTGCTTCTAACTTGGGCCCAAATTGTAAAATGGTCTTACCTATTGGCGATTTCGTTCCAATTCACATTCCAAGTAATATTCGGCATGCTAATTACATTGCCGGTTGCCAAATTGCATTATCTCTTATAGTTTCCGAGATATGGACTATCGATAATTTACACCTTAGGCTCTGCTTCTAACTTGGGCCCAAATTGTAAAATGGTCTTATCTATTGGCGATTTCGTTCCAATTCACATTCCAAGTAATATTCGGCATGCTAATTACATTGCCGGCTGCCAAATTGCATTATCTCTTATAGTTTCCGAGATATGGACTATCGATAATTTACACCTTAGGCTCTGCTTCTAACTTGGGCCCAAATTGTAAAATGGCCTTATCTATTGGCGATTTCGTTCCAATTCACATTCCAAGTAATATTCGGCATGCTAATTACATTGCCGGTTGCCAAATTGCATTATCTCTTATAGTTTCCGAGATATGGACTATCGATAATTTACACCTTAGGCTCTGCTTCTAACTTGGGCCCAAATTGTAAAATGGTCTTATCTATTGGCGATTTCGTTCCAATTCACATTCCAAGTAATATTCGGCATGCTAATTGCATTGCCGGTTGCCAAATTGCATTATCTCTTATAGTTTCCGAGATATGGACTATCGATAATTTACACCTTAGGCTCTGCTTCTAACTTGGGCCCGAATTGTAAAATGGTCTTATCTATTGGCGATTTCGTTCCAATTCACATTCCCAGTAATATTCGGCATGCTAATTACATTGCCGGTTGCCAAATTGCATTATCTCTTATAGTTTCCGAGATATGGACTATCGATAATTTACACCTTAGGCTCTGCTTCTAACTTGGGCCCAAATTGTAAAATGGTCTTATCTATTGGCGATTTCGTTCCAATTCACATTCCAAGTAATATTCGGCATGCTAATTACATTGCCGGTGGCCAAGTTGCATTATCTCTTATAGTTTCCGAGATATGGACTATCGATAATTTACACCTTAGGCTCTGCTTCTAACTTGGGCCCAAATTGTAAAATGGTCTTATCTATTGGCGATTTCGTTCCAATTCACATTCCAAGTAATATTCGGCATGCTAATTACATTGCCGGTTGCCAAATTGCATTATCTCTTATAGTTTCCGAGATATGGACTATCGATAATTTACACCTTAGGCTCTGCTTCTAACTTGGGCCCAAATTGTAAAATGGTCTTATCTATTGGCGATTTCGTTCCAATTCACACTCCTAGTAATATTCGGCATGCTAATTACATTGCCGGTTGCGAAATTGCATTATCTCTTATAGTTTCCGAGATATGGACTATCAATAATTTACACCTTAGGCTCTGCTTCTAACTTGGGCCCAAATTGTAAAATGGTCTTATCTATTGGCAATTTCGTTCCAATTCACATTCCAAGTAATATTCGGCATGCTAATTACATTGCCGGTTGCCAAATTGCATTATCTCTTATAGTTTCCGAGATATGGACTATCGATAATTTACACCTTAGGCTCTGCTTCTAACTTGGGCCCAAATTGTAAAATGGCCTTATCTATTGGCGATTTCGTCCCGATTCACATTCCAAGTAATATTCGGCATGCTAATTACATTGCCGGTTGCGAAATTGCATTATCTCTTAGAGTTTCCGAGATATGGACTATCGATAATTTACACCTTAGGCTCTGCTTCTAACTTGGGCCCAAATTATAAAATGGTCTTATCTATTGGCGATTTCGTTCCAATTCACATTCCAAGTAATATTCGGCATGCTAATTACATTGCCGGTTGCCAAATTGCATTATCTCTTATAGTTTCCGAGATATGGACTATCGATAATTTACACCTTAGGCTCTGCTTCTAACTTGGGCCCAAATTGTAAAATGGTCTTATCTATTGGCGATTTCGTCCCAATTCACATTCCAAGTGATATTCTGCATGCTAATTACATTGCCGGTTGCGAAATTGCATTATCTCTTATAGTTTCCGAGATATGGACTATCGATAATTTACACCTTAGGCTCTGCTTCTAACTTGGGCCCAAATTGTAAAATGGTCTTATCTATTGGCGATTTCGTCCCAATTCACATTCCAAGTGATATTCGGCATGCTAATTACATTGCCGGTTGCGAAATTGCATTATCTCTTATAGTTTCCGAGATATGGACTATCAATAATTTACATCTTAGGCTCTGCTTCTAACTTGGGTCCAAATTGTAAAATGGTCTTATCTATTGGCGATTTCGTTCCAATTCACATTCCAAGTAATATTCGGCATGCTAATTACATTGCCAGTTGCCAAATTGCATTATCTCTTATAGTTTCCGAGATATGGACTATCGATAATTTACACCTTAGGCTCTGCTTCTAACTTGGGCCCAAATTGTAAAATGGTCTTATCTATTGGCGATTTCGATCCAATTCACATTCCAAGTAATATTCGGCATGCTAATTACATTGCCGGTTGCCAAATTGCATTATCTCTTATAGTTTCCGAGATATGGACTATCGATAATTTACACCTTAGGCTCTGCTTCTAACTTGGGCCCAAATTGTAAATTGGTCTTATCTATTGGCGATTTCGTTCCAATTCACATTCCAAGTAATATTCGGCATGCTAATTACATTGCCGGTTGCCAAATTGCATTATCTCTTATAGTTTCCGAGATATGGACTATCGATAATTTACACCTTAGGCTCTGCTTCTAACTTGGGCCCAAATTGTAAAATGGTCTTATCTATTGGCGATTTCGTCCCAATTCACATTCCAAGTGATATTCGGCATGCTAATTACATTGCCGGTTGCGAAATTGCATTATCTCTTATAGTTTCCGAGATATGGACTATCAATAATTTACACCTTGGGCTCTGCTTCTAACTTGGGCCCAAATTGTAAAATGGTCTTACCTATTGGCGATTTCGTTCCAATTCACATTCCAAGTAATATTCGGCATGCTAATTACATTGCCGGTTGCCAAATTGCATTATCTCTTATAGTTTCCGAGATATGGACTAATGATAATTTACACATTAGGCTCTGCTTCTAACTTGGGCCCAAATTGTAAAATTGTCTTATCTATTGGCGATTTCGTTCCAATTCACATTCCAAGTAATATTCGGCATGCTAATTACATTGCCGGTTGCCAAATTGCATTATCTCTTATAGTTTCCGAGATATGGACTATCGATAATTTACACCTTAGGCTCTGCTTCTAACTTGGGCCCAAATTGTAAAATGGTCTTATCTATTGGCGATTTCGTTCCAATTCACATTCCAAGTAATATTCGGCATGCTAATTACATTGCCGGTTGCCAAATTGCATTATCTCTTATAGTTTCCGAGATATGGACTATCGATAATTTACACCTTAGGCTCTGCTTCTAACTTGGGCCCAAATTGTAAAATGGTCTTATCTATTGGCGATTTCATTCCAATTCACATTCCAAGTAATATTCGGCATGCTAATTACATTGCCGGTTGCCAAATTGCATTATCTCTTATAGTTTCCGAGATATGGACTATCGATAATTTACACCTTAGGCTCTGCTTCTAACTTGGGCCCAAATTGTAAAATGGTCTTATCTATTGGCGATTTCGTTCCAATTCACATTCCAAGTAATATTCGGCATGCTAATTACATTGCCGGTTGCCAAATTGCATTAACTCTTATAGTTTCCGAGATATGGACTATCGATAATTTACACCTTAGGATCTGCTTCTAACTTGGGCCCAAATTGTAAAATAGTCTTATCTATTGGCGATTTCGTTCCAATTCACATTCCAAGTAATATTCGGCATGCTAATTACATTGCCGGTTGCCAAATTGCATTATCTCTTATAGTTTCCGAGATATGGACTATCGATAATTTACACCATAGGCTCTGCTTCTAACTTGGGCCCAAATTGTAAAATGGTCTTATCTATTGGCGATTTCGTTCCAATTCACATTCCAAGTAATATTCGGCATGCTAATTACATTGCCGGTTGCCAAATTGCATTATCTCTTATAGTTTCCGAGATATGGACTATCGATAATTTACACCTTAGGCTCTGCTTCTAACTTGCTCCCAAATTGTAAAATGGTCTTATCTATTGGCGATTTCGTTCCAATTCACATTCCAAGTAATATTCGGCATGCTAATTACATTGCCGGTTGCCAAATTGCATTATCTCTTATAGTCTCCGAGATATGGACTATCGATAATTTACACCTTAGGCTCTGCTTCTAACTTGGGCCCAAATTGTAAAATGGTCTTATCTATTGGCGATTTCGTTCCAATTCACATTCCAAGTAATATTCGGCATGCTAATTACATTGCCGGTTGCCAAATTGCATTATCTCTTATAGTTTCCGAGATATGGACTATCGATAATTTACACCTTAGGCTCTGCTTCTAACTTGGGCCCAAATTGTAAAATGGTCTTATCTATTGGCGATTTCGTCCCAATTCACATTCCAAGTGATATTCGGCATGCTAATTACATTGCCGGTTGCGAAATTGCATTATCTCTTATAGTTTCCGAGATATGGACTATCAATAATTTACACCTTAGGCTCTGCTTCTAACTTGGGTCCAAATTGTATAATGGTCTTATCTATTGGCGGTTTCGTTCCAATTCACATTCCAAGTAATATTCGGCATGCTAATTACATTGCCGGTTGCCAAATTGCATTATCTCTTATAGTTTCCGAGATATGGACTATCGATAATTTACACCTTAGGCTCTGCTTCTAACTTGGGTCCAAATTGTAAAATGGTCTTATCTATTGGCGATTTCGTTCCAATTCACATTCCAAGTAATATTCGGCATGCTAATTACATTGCCGGTTGCCAAATTGCATTATCTCTTATAGTTTCCGAGATATGGACTATCGATAATTTACACCTTAGGCTCTGCTTCTAACTTGGGCCCAAATTGTAAAATGGTCTTATCTATTGGCGATTTCGTTCCAATTCACATTCCAAGTAATATTCGGCATGCTAATTACATTGCCGGTTACCAAATTGCATTATCTCTTATAGTTTCCGAGATATGGACTATCGATAATTTACACCTTAGGCTCTGCTTCTAACTTGGGCCCAAATTGTAAAATGGTCTTATCTATTGGCGATTTCGTCCCAATTCACATTCCAAGTGATATTCGGCATGCTAATTACATTGCCGGTTGCGAAATTGCATTATCTCTTATAGTTTCCGAGATATGGACTATCAATAATTTACACCTTAGGCTCTGCTTCTAACTTGGGCCCAAATTGTAAAATGGTCTTACCTATTGGCGATTTCGTTCCAATTCACATTCCAAGTAATATTCGGCATGCTAATTACATTGCCGGTTGCCAAATTGCATTATCTCTTATAGTTTCCGAGATATGGACTATCAATAATTTACACCTTAGGCTCTGCTTCTAACTTGGGCCCAAATTGTAAAATGGTCTTACCTATTGGCGATTTCGTTCCAATTCACATTCCAAGTAATATTCGGCATGCTAATTACATTGCCGGTTGCCAAATTGCATTATCTCTTATAGTTTCCGAGATATGGACTATCGGTAATTTACACCTTAGGCTCTGCTTCTAACTTGGGCCCAAATTGTAAAATGGTCTTATCTATTGGCGATTTCGTTCCAATTCACATTCCAAGTAATATTCGGCATGCTAATTACATTGCCGGTTGCCAAATTGCATTATCTCTTATAGTTTCCGAGATATGGACTATCGATAATTTACACCTTAGGCTCTGCTTCTAACTTGGGCCCAAATTGTAAAATGGTCTTATCTATTGGCGATTTCGTTCCAATTCACATTCCAAGTAATATTCGGCATGCTAATTACATTGCCGGTTGCCAAATTGCATTATCTCTTATAGTTTCCGAGATATGGACTATCGATAATTTACACCTTAGGCTCTGCTTCTAACTTGGGCCCAAATTGTAAAATGGTCTTATCTATTGGCGATTTCGTTCCAATTCACACTCCTAGTAATATTCGGTATGCTAATTACATTGCCGGTTGCGAAATTGCATTATCTCTTATAGTTTCCGAGATATGGACTATCAATAATTTACACCTTAGGCTCTGCTTCTAACTTGGGCCCAAATTGTAAAATGGTCTTATCTATTGGCGATTTCGTTCCAATTCACATTCCAAGTAATATTCGGCATGCTAATTACATTGCCGGTTGCCAAATTGCATTATCTCTTATAGTTTCCGAGATATGGACTATCGATAATTTACACCTTAGGCTCTGCTTCTAACTTGGGCCCAAATTGTAAAATGGCCTTATCTATTGGCGATTTCGTCCCAATTCACATTCCAAGTAATATTCGGCATGCTAATTACATTGCCGGTTGCGAAATTGCATTATCTCTTATAGTTTCAGAGATATGGACTATCGATAATTTACACCTTAGGCTCTGCTTCTAACTTGGGCCCAAATTGTAAAATGGTCTTATCTATTGGCAATTTCGTTCCAATTCACATTCCAAGTAATATTCGGCATGCTAATTACATTGCCGGTTGCCAAATTGCATTATCTCTTATAGTTTCCGAGATATGGACTATCGATAATTTACACCTTAGGCTCTGCTTCTAACTTGGGCCCAAATTGTAAAATGGTCTTATCTATTGGCGATTTCGTTCCAATTCACATTCCAAATAATATTCGGCATGCTAATTACATTGCCGGTTGCCAAATTGCATTAACTCTTATAGTTTCCGAGATATGGACTATCGATAATTTACACCTTAGGCTCTGCTTCTAACTTGGGCCCAAATTGTAAAATGGTCTTACCTATTGGCGATTTCGCTCCAATTCACATTCCAAGTAATATTAGGAATGCTAATTACATTGCCGGTTGCCAAATTGCATTATCTCTTATAGTTTCCGAGATATGGACTATCGATAATTTACACCTTAGGCTCTGCTTCTAACTTGGGCCCAAATTGTAAAATGGTCTTATCTATTGGCGATTTCGTTCCAATTCACATTCCAAGTAATATTCGGCATGCTAATTACATTGCCGGTTGCCAAATTGCATTATCTCTTATAGTTTCCGAGATATGGACTATCGATAATTTACACCTTAGGCTCTGCTTCTAACTTGGGCCCAAATTGTAAAATGGTCTTATCTATTGGCGATTTCGTCCCAATTCACATTCCAAGTGATATTCGGCATGCTAATTACATTGCCGGTTGCAAAATTGAATTATCTCTTATAGTTTCCGAGATATGGACTATCAATAATTTACACCTTAGGCTCTGCTTCTAACTTGGGCCCAAATTGTAAAATGGCCTTATCTATTGGCGATTTCGTTCCAATTCACATTCCAAGTAATATTCGGCATGCTAATTACATTGCCGGTTGCCAAATTGCATTATCTCTTATAGTTTCCGAGATATGGACTATCGATAATTTACACCTTAGGCTCTGCTTCTAACTTGGGCCCAAATTGTAAAATAGTCTTATCTATTGGCGATTTAGTTGCAATTCACATTAAAAGTAATATTCGGCATGCTAATTACATTGCCGGTTGCCAAATTGCATTATCTCTTATAGTTTCCGAGATATGGACTATCGATAATTTACACCTTAGGCTCTGCTTCTAACTTGGGCCCAAATTGTAAAATGGTCTTATCTATTGGCGATTTCGTTCCAATTCACATTCCAAGTAATATTCGGCATGCTAATTACATTGCCGGTTGCCAAATTGCATTATCTCTTATAGTTTCCGAGATATGGACTATCGATAATTTACACCTTAGGCTCTGCTTCTAACTTGGGCCCAAATTGTAAAATAGTCTTATCTATTGGCGATTTAGTTGCAATTCACATTAAAAGTAATATTCGGCATGCTAATTACATTGCCGGTTGCCAAATTGCATTATCTCTTATAGTTTCCGAGATATGGACTATCGATAATTTACACCTTAGGCTCTGCTTCTAACTTGGGCCCAAATTGTAAAATGGTCTTATCTATTGGCGATTTCGTTCCAATTCACATTCCAAGTAATATTCGGCATGCTAATTACATTGCCGGTTGCCAAATTGCATTATCTCTTATAGTTTCCGAGATATGGACTATCGATAATTTACACCTTAGGCTCTGCTTCTAACTTGGGCCCAAATTGTAAAATGGTCTTACCTATTGGCGATTTCGTTCCAATTCACACTCCAAGTAACATTCGGCATGCTAATTACATTGCCGGTTGCCAAATTGCATTATCTCTTATAGTTTCAGAGATATGGACTATCGATAATTTACACCTTAGGCTCTGCTTCTAACTTGGGCCCAAATTGTAAAATGGTCTTATCTATTGGCAATTTCGTTCCAATTCACATTCCAAGTAATATTCGGCATGCTAATTACATTGCCGGTTGCCAAATTGCATTATCTCTTATAGTTTCCGAGATATGGACTATCGATAATTTACACCTTAGGCTCTGCTTCTAACTTGGGCCCAAATTGTAAAATGGTCTTATCTATTGGCGATTTCGTTCCAATTCACATTCCAAATAATATTCGGCATGCTAATTACATTGCCGGTTGCCAAATTGCATTAACTCTTATAGTTTCCGAGATATGGACTATCGATAATTTACACCTTAGGCTCTGCTTCTAACTTGGGCCCAAATTGTAAAATGGTCTTACCTATTGGCGATTTCGCTCCAATTCACATTCCAAGTAATATTAGGAATGCTAATTACATTGCCGGTTGCCAAATTGCATTATCTCTTATAGTTTCCGAGATATGGACTATCGATAATTTACACCTTAGGCTCTGCTTCTAACTTGGGCCCAAATTGTAAAATGGTCTTATCTATTGGCGATTTCGTTCCAATTCACATTCCAAGTAATATTCGGCATGCTAATTACATTGCCGGTTGCCAAATTGCATTATCTCTTATAGTTTCCGAGATATGGACTATCGATAATTTACACCTTAGGCTCTGCTTCTAACTTGGGCCCAAATTGTAAAATGGTCTTATCTATTGGCGATTTCGTCCCAATTCACATTCCAAGTGATATTCGGCATGCTAATTACATTGCCGGTTGCAAAATTGAATTATCTCTTATAGTTTCCGAGATATGGACTATCAATAATTTACACCTTAGGCTCTGCTTCTAACTTGGGCCCAAATTGTAAAATGGCCTTATCTATTGGCGATTTCGTTCCAATTCACATTCCAAGTAATATTCGGCATGCTAATTACATTGCCGGTTGCCAAATTGCATTATCTCTTATAGTTTCCGAGATATGGACTATCGATAATTTACACCTTAGGCTCTGCTTCTAACTTGGGCCCAAATTGTAAAATAGTCTTATCTATTGGCGATTTAGTTGCAATTCACATTAAAAGTAATATTCGGCATGCTAATTACATTGCCGGTTGCCAAATTGCATTATCTCTTATAGTTTCCGAGATATGGACTATCGATAATTTACACCTTAGGCTCTGCTTCTAACTTGGGCCCAAATTGTAAAATGGTCTTATCTATTGGCGATTTCGTTCCAATTCACATTCCAAGTAATATTCGGCATGCTAATTACATTGCCGGTTGCCAAATTGCATTATCTCTTATAGTTTCCGAGATATGGACTATCGATAATTTACACCTTAGGCTCTGCTTCTAACTTGGGCCCAAATTGTAAAATGGTCTTATCTATTGGCGATTTCGTTCCAATTCACACTCCAAGTAACATTCGGCATGCTAATTACATTGCCGGTTGCCAAATTGCATTATCTCTTATAGTTTCCGAGATATGGACTATCGATAATTTACACCTTAGGCTCTGCTTCTAACTTGGGCCCAAATTGTAAAATGGTCTTATCTATTGGCGATTTCGTTCCAATTCACATTCCAAGTAATATTCGGCATGCTAATTACATTGCCGGTTGCCAAATTGCATTATCTCTTATAGTTTCCGAGATATTGACTATCGATAATTTACACCTTAGGCTCTGCTTCTAACTTGGGCCCAAATTGTAAAATGGTCTTACCTATTGGCGATTCCGTTCCAATTCACATTCCAAGTAATATTCGGCATGCTAATTACATTGCCGGTTGCCAAATTGCATTATCTCTTATAGTTTCCGAGATATGGACTATCGATAATTTACACCTTAGGCTCTGCTTCCAACTTGGGCCCAAATTGTAAAATGGCCTTATCTATTGGCGATTTCGTTCCAATTCACATTCCAAGTGATATTCGGCATGCTAATTACATTGCCGGTTGCGAAATTGCATTATCTCTTATAGTTTCCGAGATATGGACTATCGATAATTTACACCTTAGGCTCTGCTTCTAACTTGCTCCCAAATTGTAAAATGGTCTTATCTATTGGCGATTTCGTTCCAATTCACATTCCAAGTAATATTCGGCATGCTAATTACATTGCCGGTTGCCAAATTGCATTATCTCTTATAGTTTCCGAGATATGGACTATCGATAATTTACACCTTAGGCTCTGCTTCTAACTTGGGCCCAAATTGTAAAATGGTCTTATCTATTGGCGATTTCGTTCCAATTCACATTCCAAGTAATATTCGGCATGCTAATTACATTGCCGGTTGCCAAATTGAATTATCTCTTATAGTTTCCGAGATATGGACTATCGATAATTTACACCTTAGGCTCTGCTTCTAACTTGGGCCCAAATTGTAAAATGGTCTTATCTATTGGCGATTTCGTTCCAATTCACATTCCAAGTAATATTGGGCATGCTAATTACATTGCCGGTTGCCAAATTGCATTATCTCTTATAGTTTCCGAGATATGGACTATCGATAATTTACACCATAGGCTCTGCTTTTAACTTGGGCCCAAATTGTAAAATGGTCTTACCTATTGGCGATTTCGTTCCAATTCACATTCCAAGTAATATTCGGCATGCTAATTACATTGCCGGTTGCCAAATTGCATTATCTCTTATAGTTTCCGAGATATGGACTATCGATAATTTACACCTTAGGCTCTGCTTCTAACTTGGGCCCAAATTGTAAAATGGTCTTATCTATTGGCGATTTCGTTCTAATTCACATTCCAATTAATATTCGGCATGCTAATTACATTGCCGGTTGCCAAATTGCATTATCTCTTATAGTTTCCGAGATATGGACTATCGATAATTTACACCTTAGGCTCTGCTTCTAACTTGGGCCCAAATTGTAAAATGGTCTTATCTATTGGCGATTTCGTTCCAATTCACGTTCCAAGTAATATTCGGCATGCTAATTACATTGCCGGTTGCCAAATTGCATTATCTCTTATAGTCTCCGAGATATGGACTATCGATAATTTACACCTTAGGCTCTGCTTCTAACTTGGGCCCAAATTGTAAAATGGTCTTATCTATTGGCGATTTCGTTCCAATTCACATTCCAAGTAATATTCGGCATGCTAATTACATTGCCGGTTGCCAAATTGCATTATCTCTTATAGTTTCCGAGATATGGACTATCGATAATTTACACCTTAGGCTCTGCTTCTAACTTGGGCCCAAATTGTAAAATGGTCTTATCTATTGGCGATTTCGTTCCAATTCACATTCCAAGTAATATTCGGCATGCTAATTACATTGCCGGTTGCCAAATTGAATTATCTCTTATAGTTTCCGAGATATGGACTATCGATAATTTACACCTTAGGCTCTGCTTCTAACTTGGGCCCAAATTGTAAAATGGTCTTACCTATTGGCGATTTCGTTCCAATTCACATTCCAAGTAATATTCGGCATGCTAATTACATTGCCGGTTGCCAAATTGCATTATCTCTTATAGTTTCCGAGATATGGCCTATCGATAATTTACACCTTAGGCTCTGCTTCTAACTTGGGCCCAAATTGTAAAATGGTCTTATCTATTGGCGATTTCGTTCCAATTCACATTCCAAGTAATATTCGGCATGCTAATTACATTGCCGGTTGCCAAATTGCATTATCTCTTATAGTTTCCGAGATATGGACTATCGATAATTTACACCTTAGGCTCTACTTCTAACTTGGGCCCAAATTGTAAAATGGTCTTATCTATTGGCGATTTCGTCCCAATTCACATTCCAAGTTATATTCGGCATGCTAATTACATTGCCGGTTGCGAAATTGCATTATCTCTTATAGTTTCCGAGATATGGACTATCAATAATTTACACCTTAGGCTCTGCTTTTAACTTGGGCCCAAATTGTAAAATGGTCTTATCTATTGGCGATATCGTTCCAATTCACATTCCAAGTAATATTCGGCATGCTAATTACATTGCCGGTTGCCAAATTGCATTATCTCTTATAGTTTCCGAGATATGGACTATCGATAATTTACACATTAGGCTCTGCTTCTAACTTGGGCCCAAATTGTAAAATGGTCTTATCTATTGGCGATTTCGTTCCAATTCACATTCCAAGTAATATTCGGCATGCTAATTACATTGCCGGTTGCCAAATTGCATTATCTCTTATAGTTTCCGAGATATGGACTATCGATAATTTACACCTTAGGCTCTGCTTCTAACTTGGGCCCAAATTGTAAAATGGTCTTATCTATTGGCGATTTCGTTCCAATTTACATTCCAAGTAATATTCGGCATGCTAATTACATTGCCGGTTGCCAAATTGCATTATCTCTTATAGTTTCCGAGATATGGACTATCGATAATTTACACCTTAGGCTCTGCTTCTAACTTGGGCCCAAATTGTAAAATGGTCTTATCTATTGGCGATTTCGTTCCAATTCACATTCCAAGTAATATTCGGCATGCTAATTACATTGCCGGTTGCCAAATTGCATTATCTCTTATAGTTTCCGAGATATGGACTATCGATAATTTACACCTTAGGCTCTGCTTCTAACTTGGGCCCAAATTGTAAAATGGTCTTATCTATTGGCGATTTCGTTCCAATTCACACTCCTAGTAATATTCGGCATGCTAATTACATTGCCGGTTGCGAAATTGCATTATCTCTTATAGTTTCCGAGATATGGACTATCAATAATTTACACCTTAGGCTCTGCTTCTAACTTGGGCCCAAATTGTAAAATGGTCTTATCTATTGGCGATTTCGTTCCAATTCATATTCCAAGTAATATTCGGCATGCTAATTACATTGCCGGTTGCCAAATTGCATTATCTCTTATAGTTTCCGAGATATGGACTATCGATAATTTACACCTTAGGCTCTGCTTCTAACTTGGGCCCAAATTGTAAAATGGCCTTATCTATTGGCGATTTCGTCCCAATTCACATTCCAAGTAATATTCGGCATGCTAATTACATTGCCGGTTGCGAAATTGCATTATCTCTTATAGTTTCAGAGATATGGACTATCGATAATTTACACCTTAGGCTCTGCTTCTAACTTGGGCCCAAATTGTAAAATGGTCTTATCTATTGGCAATTTCGTTCCAATTCACATTCCAAGTAATATTCGGCATGCTAATTACATTGCCGGTTGCCAAATTGCATTATCTCTTATAGTTTCCGAGATATGGACTATCGATAATTTACACCTTAGGCTCTGCTTCTAACTTGGGCCCAAATTGTAAAATGGTCTTATCTATTGGCGATTTCGTTCCAATTCACATTCCAAGTAATATTCGGCATGCTAATTACATTGCCGGTTGCCAAATTGCATTATCTCTTATAGTTTCCGAGATATGGACTATCGATAATTTACACCTTAGGCTCTGCTTCTAACTTGGGCCCAAATTGTAAAATGGTCTTATCTATTGGCGATTTCGTTCCAATTCACATTCCAAGTAATATTCGGCATGCTAATTACATTGCCGGTTGCCAAATTGAATTATCTCTTATAGTTTCCGAGATATGGACTATCGATAATTTACACCTTAGGCTCTGCTTCTAACTTGGGCCCAAATTGTAAAATGGTCTTATCTATTGGCGATTTCGTTCCAATTCACATTCCAAGTAATATTGGGCATGCTAATTACATTGCCGGTTGCCAAATTGCATTATCTCTTATAGTTTCCGAGATATGGACTATCGATAATTTACACCATAGGCTCTGCTTTTAACTTGGGCCCAAATTGTAAAATGGTCTTACCTATTGGCGATTTCGTTCCAATTCACATTCCAAGTAATATTCGGCATGCTAATTACATTGCCGGTTGCCAAATTGCATTATCTCTTATAGTTTCCGAGATATGGACTATCGATAATTTACACCTTAGGCTCTGCTTCTAACTTGGGCCCAAATTGTAAAATGGTCTTATCTATTGGCGATTTCGTTCTAATTCACATTCCAATTAATATTCGGCATGCTAATTACATTGCCGGTTGCCAAATTGCATTATCTCTTATAGTTTCCGAGATATGGACTATCGATAATTTACACCTTAGGCTCTGCTTCTAACTTGGGCCCAAATTGTAAAATGGTCTTATCTATTGGCGATTTCGTTCCAATTCACGTTCCAAGTAATATTCGGCATGCTAATTACATTGCCGGTTGCCAAATTGCATTATCTCTTATAGTCTCCGAGATATGGACTATCGATAATTTACACCTTAGGCTCTGCTTCTAACTTGGGCCCAAATTGTAAAATGGTCTTATCTATTGGCGATTTCGTTCCAATTCACATTCCAAGTAATATTCGGCATGCTAATTACATTGCCGGTTGCCAAATTGCATTATCTCTTATAGTTTCCGAGATATGGACTATCGATAATTTACACCTTAGGCTCTGCTTCTAACTTGGGCCCAAATTGTAAAATGGTCTTATCTATTGGCGATTTCGTTCCAATTCACATTCCAAGTAATATTCGGCATGCTAATTACATTGCCGGTTGCCAAATTGAATTATCTCTTATAGTTTCCGAGATATGGACTATCGATAATTTACACCTTAGGCTCTGCTTCTAACTTGGGCCCAAATTGTAAAATGGTCTTACCTATTGGCGATTTCGTTCCAATTCACATTCCAAGTAATATTCGGCATGCTAATTACATTGCCGGTTGCCAAATTGCATTATCTCTTATAGTTTCCGAGATATGGCCTATCGATAATTTACACCTTAGGCTCTGCTTCTAACTTGGGCCCAAATTGTAAAATGGTCTTATCTATTGGCGATTTCGTTCCAATTCACATTCCAAGTAATATTCGGCATGCTAATTACATTGCCGGTTGCCAAATTGCATTATCTCTTATAGTTTCCGAGATATGGACTATCGATAATTTACACCTTAGGCTCTGCTTCTAACTTGGGCCCAAATTGTAAAATGGTCTTATCTATTGGCGATTTCGTTCCAATTCACACTCCTAGTAATATTCGGCATGCTAATTACATTGCCGGTTGCGAAATTGCATTATCTCTTATAGTTTCCGAGATATGGACTATCAATAATTTACACCTTAGGCTCTGCTTCTAACTTGGGCCCAAATTGTAAAATGGTCTTATCTATTGGCGATTTCGTTCCAATTCATATTCCAAGTAATATTCGGCATGCTAATTACATTGCCGGTTGCCAAATTGCATTATCTCTTATAGTTTCCGAGATATGGACTATCGATAATTTACACCTTAGGCTCTGCTTCTAACTTGGGCCCAAATTGTAAAATGGCCTTATCTATTGGCGATTTCGTCCCAATTCACATTCCAAGTAATATTCGGCATGCTAATTACATTGCCGGTTGCGAAATTGCATTATCTCTTATAGTTTCAGAGATATGGACTATCGATAATTTACACCTTAGGCTCTGCTTCTAACTTGGGCCCAAATTGTAAAATGGTCTTATCTATTGGCAATTTCGTTCCAATTCACATTCCAAGTAATATTCGGCATGCTAATTACATTGCCGGTTGCCAAATTGCATTATCTCTTATAGTTTCCGAGATATGGACTATCGATAATTTACACCTTAGGCTCTGCTTCTAACTTGGGCCCAAATTGTAAAATGGTCTTATCTATTGGCGATTTCGTTCCAATTCACATTCCAAGTAATATTCGGCATGCTAATTACATTGCCGGTTGCCAAATTGCATTAACTCTTATAGTTTCCGAGATATGGACTATCGATAATTTACACCTTAGGCTCTGCTTCTAACTTGGGCCCAAATTGTAAAATGGTCTTATCTATTGGCGATTTCGTTCCAATTCACATTCCAAGTAATATTCGGCATGCTAATTACATTGCCGGTTGCCAAATTGCATTATCTCTTATAGTTTCCGAGATATGGACTATCGATAATTTACACCATAGGCTCTGCTTCTAACTTGGGCCCAAATTGTAAAATGGCCTTATCTATTGGCGATTTCGTTCCAATTCACATTCCAAGTAATATTCGGCATGCTAATTACATTGCCGGTTGCCAAATTGCATTATCTCTTATAGTTTCCGAGATATGGACTATCGATAATTTACACCATAGGCTCTGCTTCTAACTTGGGCCCAAATTGTAAAATGGTCTTATCTATTGGCGATTTCGTTCCAATTCACATTCCAAGTAATATTCGGCATGCTAATTACATTGCCGGTTGCCAAATTGAATTATCTCTTATAGTTTCCGAGATATGGACTATCGATAATTTACACCTTAGGCTCTGCTTCTAACTTGGGCCCAAATTGTAAAATGGTCTTACCTATTGGCGATTTCGTTCCAATTCACATTCCAAGTAATATTCGGCATGCTAATTACATTGCCGGTTGCCAAATTGCATTATCTCTTATAGTTTCCGAGATATGGACTATCGATAATTTACACCTTAGGCTCTGCTTCTAACTTGGGCCCAAATTGTAAAATGGTCTTATCTATTGGCGATTTCGTTCCAATTCACATTCCAAGTAATATTCGGCATGCTAATTACATTGCCGGTTGCCAAATTGCATTATCTCTTATAGTTTCCGAGATATGGACTATCGATAATTTACACCTTAGGCTCTGCTTCTAACTTGGGCCCAAATTGTAAAATGGTCTTATCTATTGGCGATTTCGTTCCAATTCACACTCCTAGTAATAGTCGGCATGCTAATTACATTGCCGGTTGCGAAATTGCATTATCTCTTATAGTTTCCGAGATATGGACTATCAATAATTTACACCTTAGGCTCTGCTTCTAACTTGGGCCCAAATTGTAAAATGGCCTTATCTATTGGCGATTTCGTCCCAATTCACATTCCAAGTAATATTCGGCATGCTAATTACATTGCCGGTTGCGAAATTGCATTATCTCTTATAGTTTCAGAGATATGGACTATCGATAATTTACACCTTAGGCTCTGCTTCTAACTTGGGCCCAAATTGTAAAATGGTCTTATCTATTGGCAATTTCGTTCCAATTCACATTCCAAGTAATATTCGGCATGCTAATTACATTGCCGGTTGCCAAATTGCATTATCTCTTATAGTTTCCGAGATATGGACTATCGATAATTTACACCTTAGGCTCTGCTTCTAACTTGGGCCCAAATTGTAAAATGGTCTTATCTATTGGCGATTTCGTTCCAATTCACATTCCAAGTAATATTCGGCATGCTAATTACATTGCCGGTTGCCAAATTGCATTAACTCTTATAGTTTCCGAGATATGGACTATCGATAATTTACACCTTAGGCTCTGCTTCTAACTTGGGCCCAAATTGTAAAATGGTCTTATCTATTGGCGATTTCGTTCCAATTCACATTCCAAGTAATATTCGGCATGCTAATTACATTGCCGGTTGCCAAATTGCATTATCTCTTATAGTTTCCGAGATATGGACTATCGATAATTTACACCATAGGCTCTGCTTCTAACTTGGGCCCAAATTGTAAAATGGCCTTATCTATTGGCGATTTCGTTCCAATTCACATTCCAAGTAATATTCGGCATGCTAATTACATTGCCGGTTACCAAATTGCATTATCTCTTATAGTTTCCGAGATATGGACTATCGATAATTTACACCTTAGGCTCTGCTTCTAACTTGGGCCCAAATTGTAAAATGGTCTTATCTATTGGCGATTTCGTTAAAATTCACATTCCAAGTAATATTCGGCATGCTAATTACATTGCCGGTTGCCAAATTGCATTATCTCTTATAGTTTCCGAGATATGGACTATCGATAATTTACACCTTAGGCTCTGCTTCTAACTTGGGCCCAAATTGTAAAATGGTCTTATCTATTGGCGATTTCGTTCCAATTCACATTCCAAGTAATATTCGGCATGCTAATTACATTGCCGGTTGCCAAATTGAATTATCTCTTATAGTTTCCGAGATATGGACTATCGATAATTTACACCTTAGGCTCTGCTTCTAACTTGGGCCCAAATTGTAAAATGGTCTTACCTATTGGCGATTTCGTTCCAATTCACATTCCAAGTAATATTCGGCATGCTAATTACATTGCCGGTTGCCAAATTGCATTATCTCTTATAGTTTCCGAGATATGGACTATCGATAATTTACACCTTAGGCTCTGCTTCTAACTTGGGCCCAAATTGTAAAATGGTCTTATCTATTGGCGATTTCGTTCCAATTCACATTCCAAGTAATATTCGGCATGCTAATTACATTGCCGGTTGCCAAATTGCATTATCTCTTATAGTTTCCGAGATATGGACTATCGATAATTTACACCTTAGGCTCTGCTTCTAACTTGGGCCCAAATTGTAAAATGGTCTTATCTATTGGCGATTTCGTCACAATTCACATTCCAAGTGATATTCGGCATGCTAATTACATTGCCGGTTGCGAAATTGCATTATCTCTTATAGTTTCCGAGATATGGACTATCAATAATTTACACCTTAGGCTCTGCTTCTAACTTGGGCCCAAATTGTAAAATGGTCTTATCTATTGGCGATTTCGTTCCAATTCACATTCCAAGTAATATTCGGCATGCTAATTACATTGCCGGTTGCCAAATTGCATTATCTCTTATAGTTTCCGAGATATGGACTATCGATAATTTACACCTTAGGCTCTGCTTCTAACTTGGGCCCAAATTGTAAAATGGTCTTATCTATTGGCGATTTAGTTGCAATTCACATTCCAAGTAATATTCGGCATGCTAATTACATTGCCGGTTGCCAAATTGCATTATCTCTTATAGTTTCCGAGATATGGACTATCGATAATTTACACCTTAGGCTCTGATTCTAACTTGGGCCCAAATTGTAAAATGGTCTTATCTATTGGCGATTTCGTTCCAATTCACATTCCAAGTAATATTCGGCATGCTAATTACATTGCCGGTTGCCAAATTGCATTATCTCTTATAGTTTCCGAGATATGGACTATCGATAATTTACACCTTAGGCTCTGCTTCTAACTTGGGCCCAAATTGTAAAATGGTCTTATCTATTGGCGATTTCGTTCCAATTCACATTCCAAGTAATATTCGGCATGCTAATTACATTGCCGGTTGCCAAATTACATTATCTCTTATAGTTTCCGATATATGGACTATCGATAATTTACACCTTAGGCTCTGCTTCTAACTTGGGCCCAAATTGTAAAATGGTCTTATCTATTGGCGATTTCGTTCCAATTCACATTCCAAGTAATATTCGGCATGCTAATTACATTGCCGGTTGCCAAATTGCATTATCTCTTATAGTTTCCGAGATATGGACTATCGATAATTTACACCTTAGGCTCTGCTTTTAACTTGGGCCCAAATTGTAAAATGGTCTTATCTATTGGCGATTTCGTTCCAATTCACACTCCAAGTAATATTCGGCATGCTAATTACATTGCCGGTTGCCAAATTGCATTATCTCTTATAGTTTCCGAGATATGGACTATCGATAATTTACACCTTAGGCTCTGCTTCTAACTTGGGCCCAAATTGTAAAATGGTCTTATCTATTGGCGATTTCGTTCCAATTCACATTCCAAGTAATATTCGGCATGCTAATTACATTGCCGGTTGCCAAATTGCATTATCTCTTATAGTTTCCGAGATATGGACTATCGATAATTTACACCTTAGGCTCTGCTTCTAACTTGGGCCCAAATTGTAAAATGGTCTTATCTATTGGCGATTTCGTTCCAATTCACATTCCAAGTAATATTCGGCATGCTAATTACATTGCCGGTTGCCAAATTGCATTATCTCTTATAGTTTCCGAGATATGGACTATCGATAATTTACACCTTAGGCTCTGCTTCTAACTTGGACCCAAATTGTAAAATGGTCTTACCTATTGGCGATTTCGTCCCAATTCACATTCCAAGTGATATTCGGCATGCTAATTACATTGCCGGTTGCCAAATTGCATTATCTCTTATAGTTTCCGAGATATGGACTATCGATAATTTACACCTTAGGCTCTGCTTCTAACTTGGGCCCAAATTGTAAAATGGTCTTATCTATTGGCGATTTCGTTCCAATTCACATTCCAAGTAATATTCGGCATGCTAATTACATTGCCGGTTGCCAAATTGAATTATCTCTTATAGTTTCCGAGATATGGACTATCGATAATTTACACCTTAGGCTCTGCTTCTAACTTGGGCCCAAATTGTAAAATGGTCTTACCTATTGGCGATTTCGTTCCAATTCACATTCCAAGTAATATTCGGCATGCTAATTACATTGCCGGTTGCCAAATTGCATTATCTCTTATAGTTTCCGAGATATGGACTATCGATAATTTACACCTTAGGCTCTGCTTCTAACTTGGGCCCAAATTGTAAAATGGTCTTATCTATTGGCGATTTCGTTCCAATTCACATTCCAAGTAATATTCGGCATGCTAATTACATTGCCGGTTGCCAAATTGCATTATCTCTTATAGTTTCCGAGATATGGACTATCGATAATTTACACCTTAGGCTCTGCTTCTAACTTGGGCCCAAATTGTAAAATGGTCTTATCTATTGGCGATTTCGTCACAATTCACATTCCAAGTGATATTCGGCATGCTAATTACATTGCCGGTTGCGAAATTGCATTATCTCTTATAGTTTCCGAGATATGGACTATCAATAATTTACACCTTAGGCTCTGCTTCTAACTTGGGCCCAAATTGTAAAATGGTCTTATCTATTGGCGATTTCGTTCCAATTCACATTCCAAGTAATATTCGGCATGCTAATTACATTGCCGGTTGCCAAATTGCATTATCTCTTATAGTTTCCGAGATATGGACTATCGATAATTTACACCTTAGGCTCTGCTTCTAACTTGGGCCCAAATTGTAAAATGGTCTTATCTATTGGCGATTTAGTTGCAATTCACATTCCAAGTAATATTCGGCATGCTAATTACATTGCCGGTTGCCAAATTGCATTATCTCTTATAGTTTCCGAGATATGGACTATCGATAATTTACACCTTAGGCTCTGATTCTAACTTGGGCCCAAATTGTAAAATGGTCTTATCTATTGGCGATTTCGTTCCAATTCACATTCCAAGTAATATTCGGCATGCTAATTACATTGCCGGTTGCCAAATTGCATTATCTCTTATAGTTTCCGAGATATGGACTATCGATAATTTACACCTTAGGCTCTGCTTCTAACTTGGGCCCAAATTGTAAAATGGTCTTATCTATTGGCGATTTCGTTCCAATTCACATTCCAAGTAATATTCGGCATGCTAATTACATTGCCGGTTGCCAAATTACATTATCTCTTATAGTTTCCGATATATGGACTATCGATAATTTACACCTTAGGCTCTGCTTCTAACTTGGGCCCAAATTGTAAAATGGTCTTATCTATTGGCGATTTCGTTCCAATTCACATTCCAAGTAATATTCGGCATGCTAATTACATTGCCGGTTGCCAAATTGCATTATCTCTTATAGTTTCCGAGATATGGACTATCGATAATTTACACCTTAGGCTCTGCTTTTAACTTGGGCCCAAATTGTAAAATGGTCTTATCTATTGGCGATTTCGTTCCAATTCACACTCCAAGTAATATTCGGCATGCTAATTACATTGCCGGTTGCCAAATTGCATTATCTCTTATAGTTTCCGAGATATGGACTATCGATAATTTACACCTTAGGCTCTGCTTCTAACTTGGGCCCAAATTGTAAAATGGTCTTATCTATTGGCGATTTCGTTCCAATTCACATTCCAAGTAATATTCGGCATGCTAATTACATTGCCGGTTGCCAAATTGCATTATCTCTTATAGTTTCCGAGATATGGACTATCGATAATTTACACCTTAGGCTCTGCTTCTAACTTGGGCCCAAATTGTAAAATGGTCTTATCTATTGGCGATTTCGTTCCAATTCACATTCCAAGTAATATTCGGCATGCTAATTACATTGCCGGTTGCCAAATTGCATTATCTCTTATAGTTTCCGAGATATGGACTATCGATAATTTACACCTTAGGCTCTGCTTCTAACTTGGACCCAAATTGTAAAATGGTCTTACCTATTGGCGATTTCGTCCCAATTCACATTCCAAGTGATATTCGGCATGCTAATTACATTGCCGGTTGCGAAATTGCATTATCTCTTATAGTTTCCGAGATATAGACTATCAATAATTTACACCTTAGGCTCTGCTTCTAACTTGGGCCCAAATTGTAAAATGGTCTTATCTATTGGCGATTTCGTTCCAATTCACATTCCAAGTAATATTCGGCATGCTAATTACATTGCCGGTTGCCAAATTGCATTATCTCTTATAGTTTCCGAGATATGGACTATCGATAATTTACACCTTAGGCTCTGCTTCTAACTTAGGCCCAAATTGTAAAATGGTCTTATCTATTGGCGATTTCGTTCCAATTCACATTCCAAGTAATATTCGGCATGCTAATTACATTGCCGGTTGCCAAATTGCATTATCTCTTATAGTTTCCGAGATATGGACTATCGATAATTTACACATTAGGCTCTGCTTCTAACTTGGGCCCAAATTGTAAAATGGTCTTATCTATTGGCGATTTCGTTCCAATTCACATTCCAAGTAATATTCGGCATGCTAATTACATTGCCGGTTGCCAAATTGCATTATCTCTTATAGTTTCCGAGATATGGACTATCGATAATTTACACCTTAGGCTCTGCTTCTAACTTGGGCCCAAATTGTAAAATGCTCTTATCTATTGGCGATTTCGTTCCAATTCACACTCCTAGTAATATTCGGCATGCTAATTACATTGCCGGTTGCGAAATTGCATTATCTCTTATAGTTTCCGAGATATGGACTATCAATAATTAACACCTTAGGCTCTGCTTCTAACTTGGGCCCAAATTGTAAAATGGTCTTATCTATTGGCGATTTCGTTCCAATTCACATTCCAAGTAATATTCGGCATGCTAATTACATTGCCGGTTGCCAAATTGCATTATCTCTTATAGTTTCCGAGATATGGACTATCGATAATTTCACCTTAGGCTCTGCTTCTAACTTGGGCCCAAATTGTAAAATGGCCTTATCTATTGGCGATTTCGTCCCAATTCACATTCCAAGTAATATTCGGCATGCTAATTACATTGCCGGTTGCGAAATTGCATTATCTCTTATAGTTTCAGAGATATGGACTATCGATAATTTACACCTTAGGCTCTGCTTCTAACTTGGGCCCAAATTGTAAAATGGTCTTATCTATTTGCAATTTCGTTCCAATTCACATTCCAAGTAATATTCGGCATGCTAATTACATTGCCGGTTGCCAAATTGCATTATCTCTTATAGTTTCCGAGATATGGACTATCGATAATTTACACCTTAGGCTCTGCTTCTAACTTGGGCCCAAATTGTAAAATGGTCTTATCTATTGGCGATTTCGTTCCAATTCACATTCCAAGTAATATTCGGCATGCTAATTACATTGCCGATTGCCAAATTGCATTAACTCTTATAGTTTCCGAGATATGGACTATCGATAATTTACACCTTAGGCTCTGCTTCTAACTTGGGCCCAAATTGTAAAATGGTCTTATCTATTGGCGATTTCGTTCCAATTCACATTCCAAGTAATATTCGGCATGCTAATTACATTGCCGGTTGCCAAATTGCATTATCTCTTATAGTTTCCGAGATATGGACTATCGATAATTTACACCATAGGCTGTGCTTCTAACTTGGGCCCAAATTGTAAAATGGCCTTATCTATTGGCGATTTCGTTCCAATTCACATTCCAAGTAATATTCGGCATGCTAATTACATTGCGGGTTGCCAAATTGCATTATCTCTTATAGTTTCCGAGATATGGACTATCGATAATTTACACCTTAGGCTCTGCTTCTAACTTGGGCCCAAATTGTAAAATGGTCTTATCTATTGGCGATTTCGTTCCAATTCACATTCCAAGTAATATTCGGCATGCTAATTACATTGCCGGTTGCCAAATTGCATTATCTCTTATAGTTTCCGAGATATGGACTATCGATAATTTACACCTTAGGCTCTGCTTCTAACTTGGGCCCAAATTGTAAAATGGTCTTATCTATTGGCGATTTCGTTCCAATTCACACTCCTAGTAATATTCGGCATGCTAATTACATTGCCGGTTGCGAAATTGCATTATCTCTTATAGTTTCCGAGATATGGACTATCAATAATTTACACCTTAGGCTCTGCTTCTAACTTGGGCCCAAATTGTAAAATGGTCTTATCTATTGGCGATTTCGTTCCAATTCACATTCCAAGTAATATTCGGCATGCTAATTACATTGCCGGTTGCCAAATTGCATTATCTCTTATAGTTTCCGAGATATGGACTATCGATAATTTACACCTTAGGCTCTGCTTCTAACTTGGGCCCAAATTGTAAAGTGGCCTTATCTATTGGCGATTTCGTCCCAATTCACATTCCAAGTAATATTCGGCATGCTAATTACATTGCCGTTTGCCAAATTGCATTAACTCTTATAGTTTCCGAGATATGGACTATCGATAATTTACACCTTAGGCTCTGCTTCTAACTTGGGCCCAAATTGTAAAATGGTCTTATCTATTGGCGATTTCGTTCCAATTCACATTCCAAGTAATATTCGGCATGCTAATTACATTGCCGGTTGCCAAATTGCATTATCTCTTATAGTTTCCGAGATATGGACTATCGATAATTTACACCATAGGCTCTGCTTCTAACTTGGGCCCAAATTGTAAAATGGCCTTATCTATTGGCGATTTCGTTCCAATTCACATTCCAAGTAATATTCGGCATGCTAATTACATTGCCGGTTGCCAAATTGCATTATCTCTTATAGTTTCCGAGATATGGACTATCGATAATTTACACCTTAGGCTCTGCTTCTAACTTGGGCCCAAATTGTAAAATGGTCTTATCTATTGGCGATTTCGTTCCAATTCACATTCCAAGTAATATTCGGCATGCTAATTACATTGCCGGTTGCCAAATTGCATTATCTCTTATAGTTTCCGAGATATGGACTATCGATAATTTACACCTTAGGCTCTGCTTCTAACTTGGGCCCAAATTGTAAAATGGTCTTATCTATTGGCGATTTCGTTCCAATTCACATTCCAAGTAATATTCGGCATGCTAATTACATTGCCGGTTGCCAAAGTGAATTATCTCTTATAGTTTCCGAGATATGGACTATCGATAATTTACACCTTAGGCTCTGCTTCTAACTTGGGCCCAAATTGTAAAATGGTCTTACCTATTGGCGATTTCGTTCCAATTCACATTCCAAGTAATATTCGGCATGCTAATTACATTGCCGGTTGCCAAATTACATTATCTCTTATAGTTTCCGAGATATGGACTATCGATAATTTACACCTTAGGCTCTGCTTCTAACTTGGGCCCAAATTGTAAAATGGTCTTATCTATTGGCGATTTCGTTCCAATTCACATTCCAAGTAATATTCGGCATGCTAATTACATTGCCGGTTGCCAAATTGCATTATCTCTTATAGTTTCCGAGATATGGACTATCGATAATTTACACCTTAGGCTCTGCTTCTAACTTGGGCCCAAATTGTAAAATGGTCTTATCTATTGGCGATTTCGTTCCAATTCACACTCCAAGTAATATTCGGCATGCTAATTATATTGCCGGTTGCGAAATTGCATTATCTCTTATAGTTTCCGAGATATGGACTATCGATAATTTACACCTTAGGCTCTGTTTCTAACTTGGGCCCAAATTGTAAAATGGTCTTATCTATTGGCGATTTCGTTCCAATTCACATTCCAAGTAATATTCGGCATGCTAATTACATTGCCGGTTGCCAAATTGCATTATCTCTTATAGTTTCCGAGATATTGACTATCGATAATTTACACCTTAGGCTCTGCTTCTAACTTGGGCCCAAATTGTAAAATGGTCTTACCTATTGGCGATTCCGTTCCAATTCACATTCCAAGTAATATTCGGCATGCTAATTACATTGCCGGTTGCCAAATTGCATTATCTCTTATAGTTTCCGAGATATGGACTATCGATAATTTACACCTTAGGCTCTGCTTCTAACTTGGGCCCAAATTGTAAAATGGTCTTATCTATTGGCGATTTCGTTCCAATTCACATTCCAAGTAATTTTCGGCATGCTAATTACATTGCCGGTTGCCAAATTGCATTATCTCTTATAGTTTCCGAGATATGGACTATCGATAATTTACACCTTAGGCTCTGCTTCTAACTTGGGCCCAAATTGTAAAATGGTCTTATCTATTGGCGATTTCGTCCCAATTCACATTCCTAGTGATATTCGGCATGCTAATTACATTGCCGGTTGCGAAATTGCATTATCTCTTATAGTTTCCGAGATATGGACTATCGATAATTTACACCTTAGGCTCTGCTTCTAACTTGCTCCCAAATTGTAAAATGGTCTTATCTATTGGCGATTTCGTTCCAATTCACATTCCAAGTAATATTCGGCATGCTAATTACATTGCCGGTTGCCAAATTGCATTATCTCTTATAGTTTCCGAGATATGGACTATCGATAATTTACACCTTATACTCTGCTTCTAACTTGGGCCCAAATTGTAAAATGGTCTTATCTATTGGCGATTTCGTTCCAATTCACATTCCAAGTAATATTGGGCATGCTAATTACATTGCCGGTTGCCAAATTGCATTATCTCTTATAGTTTCCGAGATATGGACTATCGATAATTTACACCATATACTCTGCTTTTAACTTGGGCCCAAATTGTAAAATGGTCTTACCTATTGGCGATTTCGTTCCAATTCACATTCCAAGTAATATTCGGCATGCTAATTACATTGCCGGTTGCCAAATTGCATTATCTCTTATAGTTTCCGAGATATGGACTATCGATAATTTACACCTAAGGCTCTGCTTCTAACTTGGGCCCAAATTGTAAAATGGTCTTATCTATTGGCGATTTCGTTCCAATTCACATTCCAATTAATATTCGGCATGCTAATTACATTGCCGGTTGCCAAATTGCATTATCTCTTATAGTTTCCGAGATATGGACTATCGATAATTTACACCTTAGGCTCTGCTTCTAACTTGGGCCCAAATTGTAAAATGGTCTTATCTATTGGCGATTTCGTTCCAATTCACATTCCAAGTAATATTCGGCATGCTAATTACATTGCCGGTTGCCAAATTGCATTATCTCTTATAGTTTCCGAGATATGGACTATCGATAATTTACACCTTAGGCTCTGCTTCTAACTTGGGCCCAAATTGTAAAATGGTCTTATCTATTGGCGATTTCGTTCCAATTCACATTCCAAGTAATATTCGGCATGCTAATTACATTGCCGGTTGCCAAATTGCATTAACTCTTATAGTTTCCGAGATATGGACTATCGATAATTTACACCTTAGGCTCTGCTTCTAACTTGGGCCCAAATTGTAAAATGGTCTTATCTATTGGCGATTTCGTTCCAATTCACATTCCAAGTAATATTCGGCATGCTAATTACATTGCCGGTTGCCAAATTGCATTATCTCTTATAGTTTCCGAGATATGGACTATCGATAATTTACACCATAGGCTCTGCTTCTAACTTGGGCCCAAATTGTAAAATGGCCTTATCTATTGGCGATTTCGTTCCAATTCACATTCCAAGTAATATTCGGCATGCTAATTACATTGCCGGTTGCCAAATTGCATTATCTCTTATAGTTTCCGAGATATGGACTATCGATAATTTACACCTTAGGCTCTGCTTCTAACTTGGGCCCAAATTGTAAAATGGTCTTATCTATTGGCGATTTCGTTCCAATTCACATTCCAAGTAATATTCGGCATGCTAATTACATTGCCGGTTGCCAAATTGCATTATCTCTTATAGTTTCCGAGATATGGACTATCGATAATTTACACCTTAGGCTCTGCTTCTAACTTGGGCCCAAATTGTAAAATGGTCTTATCTATTGGCGATTTCGTTCCAATTCACACTCCTAGTAATATTCGGCATGCTAATTACATTGCCGGTTGCGAAATTGCATTATCTCTTATAGTTTCCGAGATATGGACTATCAATAATTTACACCTTAGGCTCTGCTTCTAACTTGGGCCCAAATTGTAAAATGGTCTTATCTATTGGCGATTTCGTTCCAATTCACATTCCAAGTAATATTCGGCATGCTAATTACATTGCCGGTTGCCAAATTGCATTATCTCTTATAGTTTCCGAGATATGGACTATCGATAATTTACGCCTTAGGCTCTGCTTCTAACTTGGGCCCAAATTGTAAAATGGCCTTATCTATTGGCGATTTCGTCCCAATTCACATTCCAAGTAATATTCGGCATGCTAATTACATTGCCGGTTGCGAAATTGCATTATCTCTTATAGTTTCAGAGATATGGACTATCGATAATTTACACCTTAGGCTCTGCTTCTAACTTGGGCCCAAATTGTAAAATGGTCTTATCTATTGGCAATTTCGTTCCAATTCACATTCCAAGTAATATTCGGCATGCTAATTACATTGCCGGTTGCCAAATTGCATTATCTCTTATAGTTTCCGAGATATGGACTATCGATAATTTACACCTTAGGCTCTGCTTCTAACTTGGGCCCAAATTGTAAAATGGTCTTATCTATTGGCGATTTCGTTCCAATTCACATTCCAAGTAATATTCGGCATGCTAATTACATTGCCGGTTGCCAAATTGCATTAACTCTTATAGTTTCCGAGATATGGACTATCGATAATTTACACCTTAGGCTCTGCTTCTAACTTGGGCCCAAATTGTAAAATGGTCTTATCTATTGGCGATTTCGTTCCAATTCACATTCCAAGTAATATTCGGCATGCTAATTACATTGCCGGTTGCCAAATTGCATTATCTCTTATAGTTTCCGAGATATGGACTATCGATAATTTACACCATAGGCTCTGCTTCTAACTTGGGCCCAAATTGTAAAATGGCCTTATCTATTGGCGATTTCGTTCCAATTCACATTCCAAGTAATATTCGGCATGCTAATTACATTGCCGGTTGCCAAATTGCATTATCTCTTATAGTTTCCGAGATATGGACTATCGATAATTTACACCTTAGGCTCTGCTTCTAACTTGGGCCCAAATTGTAAAATGGTCTTATCTATTGGCGATTTCGTTAAAATTCACATTCCAAGTAATATTCGGCATGCTAATTACATTGCCGGTTGCCAAATTGCATTATCTCTTATAGTTTCCGAGATATGGACTATCGATAATTTACACCTTAGGCTCTGCTTCTAACTTGGGCCCAAATTGTAAAATGGTCTTATCTATTGGCGATTTCGTTCCAATTCACATTCCAAGTAATATTCGGCATGCTAATTACATTGCCGGTTGCCAAATTGCATTATCTCTTATAGTTTCCGAGATATGGACTATCGATAATTTACACCTTAGGCTCTGCTTCTAACTTGGGCCCAAATTGTAAAATGGTCTTATCTATTGGCGATTTCGTTCCAATTCACATTCCAAGTAATATTCGGCATGCTAATTACATTGCCGGTTGCCAAATTGCATTAACTCTTATAGTTTCCGAGATATGGACTATCGATAATTTACACCTTAGGCTCTGCTTCTAACTTGGGCCCAAATTGTAAAATGGTCTTATCTATTGGCGATTTCGTTCCAATTCACATTCCAAGTAATATTCGGCATGCTAATTACATTGCCGGTTGCCAAATTGCATTATCTCTTATAGTTTCCGAGATATGGACTATCGATAATTTATACCATAGGCTCTGCTTCTAACTTGGGCCCAAATTGTAAAATGGCCTTATCTATTGGCGATTTCGTTCCAATTCACATTCCAAGTAATATTCGGCATGCTAATTACATTGCCGGTTGCCAAATTGCATTATCTCTTATAGTTTCCGAGATATGGACTATCGATAATTTACACCTTAGGCTCTGCTTCTAACTTGGGCCCAAATTGTAAAATGGTCTTATCTATTGGCGATTTCGTTCCAATTCACATTCCAAGTAATATTCGGCATGCTAATTACATTGCCGGTTGCCAAATTGCATTATCTCTTATAGTTTCCGAGATATGGACTATCGATAATTTACACCTTAGGCTCTGCTTCTAACTTGGGCCCAAATTGTAAAATGGTCTTATCTATTGGCGATTTCGTTCCAATTCACACTCCTAGTAATATTCGGCATGCTAATTACATTGCCGGTTGCGAAATTGCATTATCTCTTATAGTTTCCGAGATATGGACTATCAATAATTTACACCTTAGGCTCTGCTTCTAACTTGGGCCCAAATTGTAAAATGGTCTTATCTATTGGCGATTTCGTTCCAATTCACATTCCAAGTAATATTCGGCATGCTAATTACATTGCCGGTTGCCAAATTGCATTATCTCTTATAGTTTCCGAGATATGGACTATCGATAATTTACACCTTAGGCTCTGCTTCTAACTTGGGCCCAAATTGTAAAATGGCCTTATCTATTGGCGATTTCGTCCCAATTCACATTCCAAGTAATATTCGGCATGCTAATTACATTGCCGGTTGCGAAATTGCATTATCTCTTATAGTTTCAGAGATATGGACTATCGATAATTTACACCTTAGGCTCTGCTTCTAACTTGGGCCCAAATTGTAAAATGGTCTTATCTATTGGCAATTTCGTTCCAATTCACATTCCAAGTAATATTCGGCATGCTAATTACATTACCGGTTGCCAAATTGCATTATCTCTTATAGTTTCCGAGATATGGACTATCGATAATTTACACCTTAGGCTCTGCTTCTAACTTGGGCCCAAATTGTAAAATGGTCTTATCTATTGGCGATTTCGTTCCAATTCACACTCCTAGTAATATTCGGCATGCTAATTACATTGCCGGTTGCGAAATTGCATTATCTCTTATAGTTTCCGAGATATGGACTATCAATAATTTACACCTTAGGCTCTGCTTCTAACTTGGGCCCAAATTGTAAAATGGTCTTATCTATTGGCGATTTCGTTCCAATTCACATTCCAAGTAATATTCGGCATGCTAATTACATTGCCGGTTGCCAAATTGCATTATCTCTTATAGTTTCCGAGATATGGACTATCGATAATTTACACCTTAGGCTCTGCTTCTAACTTGGGCCCAAATTGTAAAATGGCCTTATCTATTGGCGATTTCGTCCCAATTCACATTCCAAGTAATATTCGGCATGCTAATTACATTGCCGGTTGCGAAATTGCATTATCTCTTATAGTTTCAGAGATATGGACTATCGATAATTTACACCTTAGGCTCTGCTTCTAACTTGGGCCCAAATTGTAAAATGGTCTTATCTATTGGCAATTTCGTTCCAATTCACATTCCAAGTAATATTCGGCATGCTAATTACATTGCCGGTTGCCAAATTGCATTATCTCTTATAGTTTCCGAGATATGGACTATCGATAATTTACACCTTAGGCTCTGCTTCTAACTTGGGCCCAAATTGTAAAATGGTCTTATCTATTGGCGATTTCGTTCCAATTCACATTCCAAGTAATATTCGGCATGCTAATTACATTGCCGGTTGCCAAATTGCATTAACTCTTATAGTTTCCGAGATATGGACTATCGATAATTTACACCTTAGGCTCTGCTTCTAACTTGGGCCCAAATTGTAAAATGGTCTTATCTATTGGCGATTTCGTTCCAATTCACATTCCAAGTAATATTCGGCATGCTAATTGCATTGCCGGTTGCCAAATTGCATTATCTCTTATAGTTTCCGAGATATGGACTATCGATAATTTACACCATAGGCTCTGCTTCTAACTTGGGCCCAAATTGTAAAATGGCCTTATCTATTGGCGATTTCGTTCCAATTCACATTCCAAGTAATATTCGGCATGCTAATTACATTGCCGGTTGCCAAATTGCATTATCTCTTATAGTTTCCGAGATATGGACTATCGATAATTTACACCTTAGGCTCTGCTTCTAACTTGGGCCCAAATTGTAAAATGGTCTTATCTATTGGCGATTTCGTTCCAATTCACATTCCAAGTAATATTCGGCATGCTAATTACATTGCCGGTTGCCAAATTGCATTATCTCTTATAGTTTCCGAGATATGGACTATCGATAATTTACACCTTAGGCTCTGCTTCTAACTTGGGCCCAAATTGTAAAATGGTCTTATCTATTGGCGATTTCGTTCCAATTCACATTCCAAGTAATATTCGGCATGCTAATTACATTGCCGGTTGCCAAATTGAATTATCTCTTATAGTTTCCGAGATATGGACTATCTATAATTTACACCTTAGGCTCTGCTTCTAACTTGGGCCCAAATTGTAAAATGGTCTTACCTATTGGCGATTTCGTTCCAATTCACATTCCAAGTAATATTCGGCATGCTAATTACATTGCCGGTTGCCAAATTGCATTATCTCTTATAGTTTCCGAGATATGGACTATCGATAATTTACACCTTAGGCTCTGCTTCTAACTTGGGCCCAAATTGTAAAATGGCCTTATCTATTGGCGATTTCGTCCCAATTCACATTCCAAGTAATATTCGGCATGCTAATTACATTGCCGGTTGCGAAATTGCATTATCTCTTATAGTTTCAGAGATATGGACTATCGATAATTTACACCTTAGGCTCTGCTTCTAACTTGGGCCCAAATTGTAAAATGGTCTTATCTATTGGCAATTTCGTTCCAATTCACATTCCAAGTAATATTCGGCATGCTAATTACATTACCGGTTGCCAAATTGCATTATCTCTTATAGTTTCCGAGATATGGACTATCGATAATTTACACCTTAGGCTCTGCTTCTAACTTGGGCCCAAATTGTAAAATGGTCTTATCTATTGGCGATTTCGTTCCAATTCACACTCCTAGTAATATTCGGCATGCTAATTACATTGCCGGTTGCGAAATTGCATTATCTCTTATAGTTTCCGAGATATGGACTATCAATAATTTACACCTTAGGCTCTGCTTCTAACTTGGGCCCAAATTGTAAAATGGTCTTATCTATTGGCGATTTCGTTCCAATTCACATTCCAAGTAATATTCGGCATGCTAATTACATTGCCGGTTGCCAAATTGCATTATCTCTTATAGTTTCCGAGATATGGACTATCGATAATTTACACCTTAGGCTCTGCTTCTAACTTGGGCCCAAATTGTAAAATGGCCTTATCTATTGGCGATTTCGTCCCAATTCACATTCCAAGTAATATTCGGCATGCTAATTACATTGCCGGTTGCGAAATTGCATTATCTCTTATAGTTTCAGAGATATGGACTATCGATAATTTACACCTTAGGCTCTGCTTCTAACTTGGGCCCAAATTGTAAAATGGTCTTATCTATTGGCAATTTCGTTCCAATTCACATTCCAAGTAATATTCGGCATGCTAATTACATTGCCGGTTGCCAAATTGCATTATCTCTTATAGTTTCCGAGATATGGACTATCGATAATTTACACCTTAGGCTCTGCTTCTAACTTGGGCCCAAATTGTAAAATGGTCTTATCTATTGGCGATTTCGTTCCAATTCACATTCCAAGTAATATTCGGCATGCTAATTACATTGCCGGTTGCCAAATTGCATTAACTCTTATAGTTTCCGAGATATGGACTATCGATAATTTACACCTTAGGCTCTGCTTCTAACTTGGGCCCAAATTGTAAAATGGTCTTATCTATTGGCGATTTCGTTCCAATTCACATTCCAAGTAATATTCGGCATGCTAATTGCATTGCCGGTTGCCAAATTGCATTATCTCTTATAGTTTCCGAGATATGGACTATCGATAATTTACACCATAGGCTCTGCTTCTAACTTGGGCCCAAATTGTAAAATGGCCTTATCTATTGGCGATTTCGTTCCAATTCACATTCCAAGTAATATTCGGCATGCTAATTACATTGCCGGTTGCCAAATTGCATTATCTCTTATAGTTTCCGAGATATGGACTATCGATAATTTACACCTTAGGCTCTGCTTCTAACTTGGGCCCAAATTGTAAAATGGTCTTATCTATTGGCGATTTCGTTCCAATTCACATTCCAAGTAATATTCGGCATGCTAATTACATTGCCGGTTGCCAAATTGCATTATCTCTTATAGTTTCCGAGATATGGACTATCGATAATTTACACCTTAGGCTCTGCTTCTAACTTGGGCCCAAATTGTAAAATGGTCTTATCTATTGGCGATTTCGTTCCAATTCACATTCCAAGTAATATTCGGCATGCTAATTACATTGCCGGTTGCCAAATTGAATTATCTCTTATAGTTTCCGAGATATGGACTATCTATAATTTACACCTTAGGCTCTGCTTCTAACTTGGGCCCAAATTGTAAAATGGTCTTACCTATTGGCGATTTCGTTCCAATTCACATTCCAAGTAATATTCGGCATGCTAATTACATTGCCGGTTGCCAAATTGCATTATCTCTTATAGTTTCCGAGATATGGACTATCGATAATTTACACCTTAGGCTCTGCTTCTAACTTGGGCCCAAATTGTAAAATGGTCTTATCTATTGGCGATTTCGTCACAATTCACATTCCAAGTGATATTCGGCATGCTAATTACATTGCCGGTTGCGAAATTGCATTATCTCTTATAGTTTCCGAGATATGGACTATCAATAATTTACACCTTAGGCTCTGCTTCTAACTTGGGCCCAAATTGTAAAATGGCCTTATCTATTGGCGATTTCGTTCCAATTCACATTCCAAGTAATATTCGGCATGCTAATTACATTGCCGGTTGCCAAATTGCATTATCTCTTATAGTTTCCGAGATATGGACTATCGATAATTTACACCTTAGGCTCTGCTTCTAACTTGGGCCCAAATTGTAAAATGGTCTTATCTATTGGCGATTTAGTTGCAATTCACATTCCAAGTAATATTCGGCATGCTAATTACATTGCCGGTTGCCAAATTGCATTATCTCTTATAGTTTCCGAGATATGGACTATCGATAATTTACACCTTAGGCTCTGCTTCTAACTTGGGCCCAAATTGTAAAATGGTCTTATCTATTGGCGATTTCGTTCCAATTCACATTCCAAGTAATATTCGGCATGCTAATTACATTGCCGGTTGCCAAATTGCATTATCTCTTATAGTTTCCGAGATATGGACTATCGATAATTTACACCTTAGGCTCTGCTTCTAACTTGGGCCCAAATTGTAAAATGGTCTTATCTATTGGCGATTTCGTTCCAATTCACATTCCAAGTAATATTCGGCATGCTAATTACATTGCCGGTTGCCAAATTACATTATCTCTTATAGTTTCCGATATATGGACTATCGATAATTTACACCTTAGGCTCTGCTTCTAACTTGGGCCCAAATTGTAAAATGGTCTTATCTATTGGCGATTTCGTTCCAATTCACATTCCAAGTAATATTCGGCATGCTAATTACATTGCCGGTTGCCAAATTGCATTATCTCTTATAGTTTCCGAGATATGGACTATCGATAATTTACACCTTAGGCTCTGCTTCTAACTTGGGCCCAAATTGTAAAATGGTCTTATCTATTGGCGATTTCGTTCCAATTCACACTCCAAGTAATATTCGGCATGCTAATTACATTGCCGGTTGCCAAATTGCATTATCTCTTATAGTTTCCGAGATATGGACTATCGATAATTTACACCTTAGGCTCTGCTTCTAACTTGGGCCCAAATTGTAAAATGGTCTTATCTATTGGCGATTTCGTTCCAATTCACATTCCAAGTAATATTCGGCATGCTAATTACATTGCCGGTTGCCAAATTGCATTATCTCTTATAGTTTCCGAGATATGGACTATCGATAATTTACACCTTAGGCTCTGCTTCTAACTTGGGCCCAAATTGTAAAATGGTCTTATCTATTGGCGATTTCGTTCCAATTCACATTCCAAGTAATATTCGGCATGCTAATTACATTGCCGGTTGCCAAATTGAATTATCTCTTATAGTTTCCGAGATATGGACTATCGATAATTTACACCTTAGGCTCTGCTTCTAACTTGGGCCCAAATTGTAAAATGGTCTTATCTATTGGCGATTTCGTTCCAATTCACATTCCAAGTAATATTGGGCATGCTAATTACATTGCCGGTTGCCAAATTGCATTATCTCTTATAGTTTCCGAGATATGGACTATCGATAATTTACACCATAGGCTCTGCTTTTAACTTGGGCCCAAATTGTAAAATGGTCTTACCTATTGGCGATTTCGTTCCAATTCACATTCCAAGTAATATTCGGCATGCTAATTACATTGCCGGTTGCCAAATTGCATTATCTCTTATAGTTTCCGAGATATGGACTATCGATAATTTACACCTTAGGCTCTGCTTCTAACTTGGGCCCAAATTGTAAAATGGTCTTATCTATTGGCGATTTCGTTCTAATTCACATTCCAATTAATATTCGGCATGCTAATTACATTGCCGGTTGCCAAATTGCATTATCTCTTATAGTTTCCGAGATATGGACTATCGATAATTTACACCTTAGGCTCTGCTTCTAACTTGGGCCCAAATTGTAAAATGGTCTTATCTATTGGCGATTTCGTTCCAATTCACGTTCCAAGTAATATTCGGCATGCTAATTACATTGCCGGTTGCCAAATTGCATTATCTCTTATAGTTTCCGAGATATGGACTATCGATAATTTACACCTTAGGCTCTGCTTCTAACTTGGGCCCAAATTGTAAAATGGTCTTATCTATTGGCGATTTCGTTCCAATTCACATTCCAAGTAATATTCGGCATGCTAATTACATTGCCGGTTGCCAAATTGAATTATCTCTTATAGTTTCCGAGATATGGACTATCGATAATTTACACCTTAGGCTCTGCTTCTAACTTGGGCCCAAATTGTAAAATGGTCTTACCTATTGGCGATTTCGTTCCAATTCACATTCCAAGTAATATTCGGCATGCTAATTACATTGCCGGTTGCCAAATTGCATTATCTCTTATAGTTTCCGAGATATGGCCTATCGATAATTTACACCTTAGGCTCTGCTTCTAACTTGGGCCCAAATTGTAAAATGGTCTTATCTATTGGCGATTTCGTTCCAATTCACATTCCAAGTAATATTCGGCATGCTAATTACATTGCCGGTTGCCAAATTGCATTATCTCTTATAGTTTCCGAGATATGGACTATCGATAATTTACACCTTAGGCTCTACTTCTAACTTGGGCCCAAATTGTAAAATGGTCTTATCTATTGGCGATTTCGTCCCAATTCACATTCCAAGTTATATTCGGCATGCTAATTACATTGCCGGTTGCGAAATTGCATTATCTCTTATAGTTTCCGAGATATGGACTATCAATAATTTACACCTTAGGCTCTGCTTTTAACTTGGGCCCAAATTGTAAAATGGTCTTATCTATTGGCGATATCGTTCCAATTCACATTCCAAGTAATATTCGGCATGCTAATTACATTGCCGGTTGCCAAATTGCATTATCTCTTATAGTTTCCGAGATATGGACTATCGATAATTTACACATTAGGCTCTGCTTCTAACTTGGGCCCAAATTGTAAAATGGTCTTATCTATTGGCGATTTCGTTCCAATTCACATTCCAAGTAATATTCGGCATGCTAATTACATTGCCGGTTGCCAAATTGCATTATCTCTTATAGTTTCCGAGATATGGACTATTGATAATTTACACCTTAGGCTCTGCTTCTAACTTGGGCCCAAATTGTAAAATGGTCTTATCTATTGGCGATTTCGTTCCAATTTACATTCCAAGTAATATTCGGCATGCTAATTACATTGCCGGTTGCCAAATTGCATTATCTCTTATAGTTTCCGAGATATGGACTATCGATAATTTACACCTTAGGCTCTGCTTCTAACTTGGGCCCAAATTGTAAAATGGTCTTATCTATTGGCGATTTCGTTCCAATTCACATTCCAAGTAATATTCGGCATGCTAATTACATTGCCGGTTGCCAAATTGCATTATCTCTTATAGTTTCCGAGATATGGACTATCGATAATTTACACCTTAGGCTCTGCTTCTAACTTGGGCCCAAATTGTAAAATGGTCTTATCTATTGGCGATTTCGTTCCAATTCACACTCCTAGTAATATTCGGCATGCTAATTACATTGCCGGTTGCGAAATTGCATTATCTCTTATAGTTTCCGAGATATGGACTATCAATAATTTACACCTTAGGCTCTGCTTCTAACTTGGGCCCAAATTGTAAAATGGTCTTATCTATTGGCGATTTCGTTCCAATTCATATTCCAAGTAATATTCGGCATGCTAATTACATTGCCGGTTGCCAAATTGCATTATCTCTTATAGTTTCCGAGATATGGACTATCGATAATTTACACCTTAGGCTCTGCTTCTAACTTGGGCCCAAATTGTAAAATGGCCTTATCTATTGGCGATTTCGTCCCAATTCACATTCCAAGTAATATTCGGCATGCTAATTACATTGCCGGTTGCGAAATTGCATTATCTCTTATAGTTTCAGAGATATGGACTATCGATAATTTACACCTTAGGCTCTGCTTCTAACTTGGGCCCAAATTGTAAAATGGTCTTATCTATTGGCAATTTCGTTCCAATTCACATTCCAAGTAATATTCGGCATGCTAATTACATTGCCGGTTGCCAAATTGCATTATCTCTTATAGTTTCCGAGATATGGACTATCGATAATTTACACCTTAGGCTCTGCTTCTAACTTGGGCCCAAATTGTAAAATGGTCTTATCTATTGGCGATTTCGTTCCAATTCACATTCCAAGTAATATTCGGCATGCTAATTACATTGCCGGTTGCCAAATTGCATTAACTCTTATAGTTTCCGAGATATGGACTATCGATAATTTACACCTTAGGCTCTGCTTCTAACTTGGGCCCAAATTGTAAAATGGTCTTATCTATTGGCGATTTCGTTCCAATTCACATTCCAAGTAATATTCGGCATGCTAATTACATTGCCGGTTGCCAAATTGCATTATCTCTTATAGTTTCCGAGATATGGACTATCGATAATTTACACCATAGGCTCTGCTTCTAACTTGGGCCCAAATTGTAAAATGGCCTTATCTATTGGCGATTTCGTTCCAATTCACATTCCAAGTAATATTCGGCATGCTAATTACATTGCCGGTTGCCAAATTGCATTATCTCTTATAGTTTCCGAGATATGGACTATCGATAATTTACACCATAGGCTCTGCTTCTAACTTGGGCCCAAATTGTAAAATGGTCTTATCTATTGGCGATTTCGTTCCAATTCACATTCCAAGTAATATTCGGCATGCTAATTACATTGCCGGTTGCCAAATTGAATTATCTCTTATAGTTTCCGAGATATGGACTATCGATAATTTACACCTTAGGCTCTGCTTCTAACTTGGGCCCAAATTGTAAAATGGTCTTACCTATTGGCGATTTCGTTCCAATTCACATTTCAAGTAATATTCGGCATGCTAATTACATTGCCGGTTGCTAAATTGCATTATCTCTTATAGTTTCCGAGATATGGACTATCGATAATTTACACCTTAGGCTCTGCTTCTAACTTGGGCCCAAATTGTAAAATGGTCTTATCTATTGGCGATTTCGTTCCAATTCACACTCCTAGTAATATTCGGCATGCTAATTACATTGCCGGTTGCGAAATTGCATTATCTCTTATAGTTTCCGAGATATGGACTATCAATAATTTACACCTTAGGCTCTGCTTCTAACTTGGGCCCAAATTGTAAAATGGTCTTATCTATTGGCGATTTCGTTCCAATTCACATTCCAAGTAATATTCGGCATGCTAATTACATTGCCGGTTGCCAAATTGCATTATCTCTTATAGTTTCCGAGATATGGACTATCGATAATTTACACCTTAGGCTCTGCTTCTAACTTGGGCCCAAATTGTAAAATGGCCTTATCTATTGGCGATTTCGTCCCAATTCACATTCCAAGTAATATTCGGCATGCTAATTACATTGCCGGTTGCGAAATTGCATTATCTCTTATAGTTTCAGAGATATGGACTATCGATAATTTACACCTTAGGCTCTGCTTCTAACTTGGGCCCAAATTGTAAAATGGTCTTATCTATTGGCAATTTCGTTCCAATTCACATTCCAAGTAATATTCGGCATGCTAATTACATTGCCGGTTGCCAAATTGCATTATCTCTTATAGTTTCCGAGATATGGACTATCGATAATTTACACCTTAGGCTCTGCTTCTAACTTGGGCCCAAATTGTAAAATGGTCTTATCTATTGGCGATTTCGTTCCAATTCACATTCCAAGTAATATTCGGCATGCTAATTACATTGCCGGTTGCCAAATTGCATTAACTCTTATAGTTTCCGAGATATGGACTATCGATAATTTACACCTTAGGCTCTGCTTCTAACTTGGGCCCAAATTGTAAAATGGTCTTATCTATTGGCGATTTCGTTCCAATTCACATTCCAAGTAATATTCGGCATGCTAATTACATTGCCGGTTGCCAAATTGCATTATCTCTTATAGTTTCCGAGATATGGACTATCGATAATTTACACCATAGGCTCTGCTTCTAACTTGGGCCCAAATTGTAAAATGGCCTTATCTATTGGCGATTTCGTTCCAATTCACATTCCAAGTAATATTCGGCATGCTAATTACATTGCCGGTTACCAAATTGCATTATCTCTTATAGTTTCCGAGATATGGACTATCGATAATTTACACCTTAGGCTCTGCTTCTAACTTGGGCCCAAATTGTAAAATGGTCTTATCTATTGGCGATTTCGTTAAAATTCACATTCCAAGTAATATTCGGCATGCTAATTACATTGCCGGTTGCCAAATTGCATTATCTCTTATAGTTTCCGAGATATGGACTATCGATAATTTACACCTTAGGCTCTGCTTCTAACTTGGGCCCAAATTGTAAAATGGCCTTATCTATTGGCGATTTCGTCCCAATTCACATTCCAAGTAATATTCGGCATGCTAATTACATTGCCGGTTGCGAAATTGCATTATCTCTTATAGTTTCAGAGATATGGACTATCGATAATTTACACCTTAGGCTCTGCTTCTAACTTGGGCCCAAATTGTAAAATGGTCTTATCTATTGGCAATTTCGTTCCAATTCACATTCCAAGTAATATTCGGCATGCTAATTACATTGCCGGTTGCCAAATTGCATTATCTCTTATAGTTTCCGAGATATGGACTATCGATAATTTACACCTTAGGCTCTGCTTCTAACTTGGGCCCAAATTGTAAAATGGTCTTATCTATTGGCGATTTCGTTCCAATTCACATTCCAAGTAATATTCGGCATGCTAATTACATTGCCGGTTGCCAAATTGCATTAACTCTTATAGTTTCCGAGATATGGACTATCGATAATTTACACCTTAGGCTCTGCTTCTAACTTGGGCCCAAATTGTAAAATGGTCTTATCTATTGGCGATTTCGTTCCAATTCACATTCCAAGTAATATTCGGCATGCTAATTACATTGCCGGTTGCCAAATTGCATTATCTCTTATAGTTTCCGAGATATGGACTATCGATAATTTACACCATAGGCTCTGCTTCTAACTTGGGCCCAAATTGTAAAATGGCCTTATCTATTGGCGATTTCGTTCCAATTCACATTCCAAGTAATATTCGGCATGCTAATTACATTGCCGGTTACCAAATTGCATTATCTCTTATAGTTTCCGAGATATGGACTATCGATAATTTACACCTTAGGCTCTGCTTCTAACTTGGGCCCAAATTGTAAAATGGTCTTATCTATTGGCGATTTCGTTAAAATTCACATTCCAAGTAATATTCGGCATGCTAATTACATTGCCGGTTGCCAAATTGCATTATCTCTTATAGTTTCCGAGATATGGACTATCGATAATTTACACCTTAGGCTCTGCTTCTAACTTGGGCCCAAATTGTAAAATGGTCTTATCTATTGGCGATTTCGTTCCAATTCACATTCCAAGTAATATTCGGCATGCTAATTACATTGCCGGTTGCCAAATTGAATTATCTCTTATAGTTTCCGAGATATGGACTATCGATAATTTACACCTTAAGCTCTGCTTCTAACTTGGGCCCAAATTGTAAAATGGTCTTACCTATTGGCGATTTCGTTCCAATTCACATTCCAAGTAATATTCGGCATGCTAATTACATTGAAGGTTGCCAAATTGCATTATCTCTTATAGTTTCCGAGATATGGACTATCGATAATTTACACCTTAGGCTCTGCTTCTAACTTGGGCCCAAATTGTAAAATGGTCTTATCTATTGGCGATTTCGTTCCAATTCACATTCCAAGTAATATTCGGCATGCTAATTACATTGCCGGTTGCCAAATTGCATTATCTCTTATAGTTTCCGAGATATGGACTATCGATAATTTACACCTTAGGCTCTGCTTCTAACTTGGGCCCAAATTGTAAAATGGTCTTATCTATTGGCGATTTCGTCACAATTCACATTCCAAGTGATATTCGGCATGCTAATTACATTGCCGGTTGCGAAATTGCATTATCTCTTATAGTTTCCGAGATATGGACTATCGATAATTTACACCTTAGGCTCTGCTTCTAACTTGGGCCCAAATTGTAAAATGGTCTTATCTATTGGCGATTTCGTCACAATTCACATTCCAAGTGATATTCGGCATGCTAATTACATTGCCGGTTGCCAAATTGCATTATCTCTTATAGTTTCCGAGATATGGACTATCGATAATTTACACCTTAGGCTCTGCTTCTAACTTAGGCCCAAATTGTAAAATGGTCTTATCTATTGGCGATTTCGTTCCAATTCACATTCCAAGTAATATTCGGCATGCTAATTACATTGCCGGTTGCCAAATTGCATTATCTCTTATAGTTTCCGAGATATGGACTATCGATAATTTACACATTAGGCTCTGCTTCTAACTTGGGCCCAAATTGTAAAATGGTCTTATCTATTGGCGATTTCGTTCCAATTCACATTCCAAGTAATATTCGGCATGCTAATTACATTGCCGGTTGCCAAATTGCATTATCTCTTATAGTTTCCGAGATATGGACTATCGATAATTTACACCTTAGGCTCTGCTTCTAACTTGGGCCCAAATTGTAAAATGCTCTTATCTATTGGCGATTTCGTTCCAATTCACACTCCTAGTAATATTCGGCATGCTAATTACATTGCCGGTTGCGAAATTGCATTATCTCTTATAGTTTCCGAGATATGGACTATCAATAATTAACACCTTAGGCTCTGCTTCTAACTTGGGCCCAAATTGTAAAATGGTCTTATCTATTGGCGATTTCGTTCCAATTCACATTCCAAGTAATATTCGGCATGCTAATTACATTGCCGGTTGCCAAATTGCATTATCTCTTATAGTTTCCGAGATATGGACTATCGATAATTTCACCTTAGGCTCTGCTTCTAACTTGGGCCCAAATTGTAAAATGGCCTTATCTATTGGCGATTTCGTCCCAATTCACATTCCAAGTAATATTCGGCATGCTAATTACATTGCCGGTTGCGAAATTGCATTATCTCTTATAGTTTCAGAGATATGGACTATCGATAATTTACACCTTAGGCTCTGCTTCTAACTTGGGCCCAAATTGTAAAATGGTCTTATCTATTGGCAATTTCGTTCCAATTCACATTCCAAGTAATATTCGGCATGCTAATTACATTGCCGGGTGCCAAATTGCATTATCTCTTATAGTTTCCGAGATATGGACTATCGATAATTTACACCTTAGGCTCTGCTTCTAACTTGGGCCCAAATTGTAAAATGGTCTTATCTATTGGCGATTTCGTTCCAATTCACATTCCAAGTAATATTCGGCATGCTAATTACATTGCCGGTTGCCAAATTGCATTATCTCTTATAGTTTCCGAGATATGGACTATCGATAATTTACACATTAGGCTCTGCTTCTAACTTGGGCCCAAATTGTAAAATGGTCTTATCTATTGGCGATTTCGTTCCAATTCACATTCCAAGTAATATTCGGCATGCTAATTACATTGCCGGTTGCCAAATTGCATTATCTCTTATAGTTTCCGAGATATGGACTATCGATAATTTACACCTTAGGCTCTGCTTCTAACTTGGGCCCAAATTGTAAAATGCTCTTATCTATTGGCGATTTCGTTCCAATTCACACTCCTAGTAATATTCGGCATGCTAATTACATTGCCGGTTGCGAAATTGCATTATCTCTTATAGTTTCCGAGATATGGACTATCAATAATTAACACCTTAGGCTCTGCTTCTAACTTGGGCCCAAATTGTAAAATGGTCTTATCTATTGGCGATTTCGTTCCAATTCACATTCCAAGTAATATTCGGCATGCTAATTACATTGCCGGTTGCCAAATTGCATTATCTCTTATAGTTTCCGAGATATGGACTATCGATAATTTCACCTTAGGCTCTGCTTCTAACTTGGGCCCAAATTGTAAAATGGCCTTATCTATTGGCGATTTCGTCCCAATTCACATTCCAAGTAATATTCGGCATGCTAATTACATTGCCGGTTGCGAAATTGCATTATCTCTTATAGTTTCAGAGATATGGACTATCGATAATTTACACCTTAGGCTCTGCTTCTAACTTGGGCCCAAATTGTAAAATGGTCTTATCTATTGGCAATTTCGTTCCAATTCACATTCCAAGTAATATTCGGCATGCTAATTACATTGCCGGTTGCCAAATTGCATTATCTCTTATAGTTTCCGAGATATGGACTATCGATAATTTACACCTTAGGCTCTGCTTCTAACTTGGGCCCAAATTGTAAAATGGTCTTATCTATTGGCGATTTCGTTCCAATTCACATTCCAAGTAATATTCGGCATGCTAATTACATTGCCGGTTGCCAAATTGCATTAACTCTTATAGTTTCCGAGATATGGACTATCGATAATTTACACCTTAGGCTCTGCTTCTAACTTGGGCCCAAATTGTAAAATGGTCTTATCTATTGGCGATTTCGTTCCAATTCACATTCCAAGTAATATTCGGCATGCTAATTACATTGCCGGTTGCCAAATTGCATTATCTCTTATAGTTTCCGAGATATGGACTATCGATAATTTACACCATAGGCTCTGCTTCTAACTTGGGCCCAAATTGTAAAATGGCCTTATCTATTGGCGATTTCGTTCCAATTCACATTCCAAGTAATATTCGGCATGCTAATTACATTGCCGGTTGCCAAATTGCATTATCTCTTATAGTTTCCGAGATATGGACTATCGATAATTTACACCTTAGGCTCTGCTTCTAACTTGGGCCCAAATTGTAAAATGGTCTTATCTATTGGCGATTTCGTTCCAATTCACATTCCAAGTAATATTCGGCATGCTAATTACATTGCCGGTTGCCAAATTGCATTATCTCTTATAGTTTCCGAGATATGGACTATCGATAATTTACACCTTAGGCTCTGCTTCTAACTTGGGCCCAAATTGTAAAATGGTCTTATCTATTGGCGATTTCGTTCCAATTCACACTCCTAGTAATATTCGGCATGCTAATTACATTGCCGGTTGCGAAATTGCATTATCTCTTATAGTTTCCGAGATATGGACTATCAATAATTTACACCTTAGGCTCTGCTTCTAACTTGGGCCCAAATTGTAAAATGGTCTTATCTATTGGCGATTTCGTTCCAATTCACATTCCAAGTAATATTCGGCATGCTAATTACATTGCCGGTTGCCAAATTGCTTTATCTCTTATAGTTTCCGAGATATGGACTATCGATAATTTACACCTTAGGCTCTGCTTCTAACTTGGGCCCAAATTGTAAAATGGCCTTATCTATTGGCGATTTCGTCTCAATTCACATTCCAAGTAATATTCGGCATGCTAATTACATTGCCGGTTGCCAAATTGCATTAACTCTTATAGTTTCCGAGATATGGACTATCGATAATTTACACCTTAGGCTCTGCTTCTAACTTGGGCCCAAATTGTAAAATGGTCTTATCTATTGGCGATTTCGTTCCAATTCACATTCCAAGTAATATTCGGCATGCTAATTACATTGCCGGTTGCCAAATTGCATTATCTCTTATAGTTTCCGAGATATGGACTATCGATAATTTACACCATAGGCTCTGCTTCTAACTTGGGCCCAAATTGTAAAATGGCCTTATCTATTGGCGATTTCGTTCCAATTCACATTCCAAGTAATATTCGGCATGCTAATTACATTGCCGGTTGCCAAATTGCATTATCTCTTATAGTTTCCGAGATATGGACTATCGATAATTTACACCTTAGGCTCTGCTTCTAACTTGGGCCCAAATTGTAAAATGGTCTTATCTATTGGCGATTTCGTTCCAATTCACATTCCAAGTAATATTCGGCATGCTAATTACATTGCCGGTTGCCAAATTGCATTATCTCTTATAGTTTCCGAGATATGGACTATCGATAATTTACACCTTAGGCTCTGCTTCTAACTTGGGCCCAAATTGTAAAATGGTCTTATCTATTGGCGATTTCGTTCCAATTCACATTCCAAGTAATATTCGGCATGCTAATTACATTTCCGGTTGCCAAATTACATTATCTCTTATAGTTTCCGAGATATGGACTATCGATAATTTACACCTTAGGCTCTGCTTCTAACTTGGGCCCAAATTGTAAAATGGTCTTATCTATTGGCGATTTCGTTCCAATTCACATTCCAAGTAATATTCGGCATGCTAATTACATTGCCGGTTGCCAAATTGCATTATCTCTTATAGTTTCCGAGATATTGACTATCGATAATTTACACCTTAGGCTCTGCTTCTAACTTGGGCCCAAATTGTAAAATGGTCTTACCTATTGGCGATTCCGTTCCAATTCACATTCCAAGTAATATTCGGCATGCTAATTACATTGCCGGTTGCCAAATTGCATTATCTCTTATAGTTTCCGAGATATGGACTATCGATAATTTACACCTTAGGCTCTGCTTCTAACTTGGGCCCAAATTGTAAAATGGTCTTATCTATTGGCGATTTCGTTCCAATTCACATTCCAAGTAATTTTCGGCATGCTAATTACATTGCCGGTTGCCAAATTGCATTATCTCTTATAGTTTCCGAGATATGGACTATCGATAATTTACACCTTAGGCTCTGCTTCTAACTTGGGCCCAAATTGTAAAATGGTCTTATCTATTGGCGATTTCGTCCCAATTCACATTCCTAGTGATATTCGGCATGCTAATTACATTGCCGGTTGCGAAATTGCATTATCTCTTATAGTTTCCGAGATATGGACTATCGATAATTTACACCTTAGGCTCTGCTTCTAACTTGCTCCCAAATTGTAAAATGGTCTTATCTATTGGCGATTTCGTTCCAATTCACATTCCAAGTAATATTCGGCATGCTAATTACATTGCCGGTTGCCAAATTGCATTATCTCTTATAGTTTCCGAGATATGGACTATCGATAATTTACACCTTATACTCTGCTTCTAACTTGGGCCCAAATTGTAAAATGGTCTTATCTATTGGCGATTTCGTTCCAATTCACATTCCAAGTAATATTGGGCATGCTAATTACATTGCCGGTTGCCAAATTGCATTATCTCTTATAGTTTCCGAGATATGGACTATCGATAATTTACACCATAGGCTCTGCTTTTAACTTGGGCCCAAATTGTAAAATGGTCTTACCTATTGGCGATTTCGTTCCAATTCACATTCCAAGTAATATTCGGCATGCTAATTACATTGCCGGTTGCCAAATTGCATTATCTCTTATAGTTTCCGAGATATGGACTATCGATAATTTACACCTTAGGCTCTGCTTCTAACTTGGGCCCAAATTGTAAAATGGTCTTATCTATTGGCGATTTCGTTCCAATTCACATTCCAATTAATATTCGGCATGCTAATTACATTGCCGGTTGCCAAATTGCATTATCTCTTATAGTTTCCGAGATATGGACTATTGATAATTTACACCTTAGGCTCTGCTTCTAACTTGGGCCCAAATTGTAAAATGGTCTTATCTATTGGCGATTTCGTTCCAATTCACATTCCAAGTAATATTCGGCATGCTAATTACATTGCCGGTTGCCAAATTGCATTATCTCTTATAGTTTCCGAGATATGGACTATCGATAATTTACACCTTAGGCTCTGCTTCTAACTTGGGCCCAAATTGTAAAATGGTCTTATCTATTGGCGATTTCGCTCCAATTCACATTCCAAGTAATATTCGGCATGCTAATTACATTGCCGGTTGCCAAATTGCATTAACTCTTATAGTTTCCGAGATATGGACTATCGATAATTTACACCTTAGGCTCTGCTTCTAACTTGGGCCCAAATTGTAAAATGGTCTTATCTATTGGCGATTTCGTTCCAATTCACATTCCAAGTAATATTCGGCATGCTAATTACATTGCCGGTTGCCAAATTGCATTATCTCTTATAGTTTCCGAGATATGGACTATCGATAATTTACACCATAGGCTCTGCTTCTAACTTGGGCCCAAATTGTAAAATGGCCTTATCTATTGGCGATTTCGTTCCAATTCACATTCCAAGTAATATTCGGCATGCTAATTACATTGCCGGTTGCCAAATTGCATTATCTCTTATAGTTTCCGAGATATGGACTATCGATAATTTACACCTTAGGCTCTGCTTCTAACTTGGGCCCAAATTGTAAAATGGTCTTATCTATTGGCGATTTCGTTCCAATTCACATTCCAAGTAATATTCGGCATGCTAATTACATTGCCGGTTGCCAAATTGCATTATCTCTTATAGTTTCCGAGATATGGACTATCGATAATTTACACCTTAGGCTCTGCTTCTAACTTGGGCCCAAATTGTAAAATGGTCTTATCTATTGGCGATTTCGTTCCAATTCACACTCCTAGTAATATTCGGCATGCTAATTACACTGCCGGTTGCGAAATTGCATTATCTCTTATAGTTTCCGAGATATGGACTATCAATAATTTACACCTTAGGCTCTGCTTCTAACTTGGGCCCAAATTGTAAAATGGTCTTATCTATTGGCGATTTCGTTCCAATTCACATTCCAAGTAATTTTCGGCATGCTAATTACATTGCCGGTTGCCAAATTGCATTATCTCTTATAGTTTCCGAGATATGGACTATCGATAATTTACGCCTTAGGCTCTGCTTCTAACTTGGGCCCAAATTGTAAAATGGCCTTATCTATTGGCGATTTCGTCCCAATTCACATTCCAAGTAATATTCGGCATGCTAATTACATTGCCGGTTGCGAAATTGCATTATCTCTTATAGTTTCAGAGATATGGACTATCGATAATTTACACCTTAGGCTCTGCTTCTAACTTGGGCCCAAATTGTAAAATGGTCTTATCTATTGGCAATTTCGTTCCAATTCACATTCCAAGTAATATTCGGCATGCTAATTACATTGCCGGTTGCCAAATTGCATTATCTCTTATAGTTTCCGAGATATGGACTATCGATAATTTACACCTTAGGCTCTGCTTCTAACTTGGGCCCAAATTGTAAAATGGTCTTATCTATTGGCGATTTCGTTCCAATTCACATTCCAAGTAATATTCGGCATGCTAATTACATTGCCGGTTGCCAAATTGCATTAACTCTTATAGTTTCCGAGATATGGACTATCGATAATTTACACCTTAGGCTCTGCTTCTAACTTGGGCCCAAATTGTAAAATGGTCTTATCTATTGGCGATTTCGTTCCAATTCACATTCCAAGTAATATTCGGCATGCTAATTACATTGCCGGTTGCCAAATTGCATTATCTCTTATAGTTTCCGAGATATGGACTATCGATAATTTACACCATAGGCTCTGCTTCTAACTTGGGCCCAAATTGTAAAATGGCCTTATCTATTGGCGATTTCGTTCCAATTCACATTCCAAGTAATATTCGGCATGCTAATTACATTGCCGGTTGCCAAATTGCATTATCTCTTATAGTTTCCGAGATATGGACTATCGATAATTTACACCTTAGGCTCTGCTTCTAACTTGGGCCCAAATTGTAAAATGGTCTTATCTATTGGCGATTTCGTTCCAATTCACATTCCAAGTAATATTCGGCATGCTAATTACATTGCCGGTTGCCAAATTGCATTAACTCTTATAGTTTCCGAGATATGGACTATCGATAATTTACACCTTAGGCTCTGCTTCTAACTTGGGCCCAAATTGTAAAATGGCCTTATCTATTGGCGATTTCGTTCCAATTCACATTCCAAGTAATATTCGGCATGCTAATTACATTGCCGGTTGCCAAATTGCATTATCTCTTATAGTTTCCGAGATATGGACTATCGATAATTTACACCATAGGCTCTGCTTCTAACTTGGGCCCAAATTGTAAAATGGCCTTATCTATTGGCGATTTCGTTCCAATTCACATTCCAAGTAATATTCGGCATGCTAATTACATTGCCGGTTGCCAAATTGCATTATCTCTTATAGTTTCCGAGATATGGACTATCGATAATTTACACCTTAGGCTCTGCTTCTAACTTGGGCCCAAATTGTAAAATGGTCTTATCTATTGGCGATTTCGTTCCAATTCACATTCCAAGTAATATTCGACATGCTAATTACATTGCCGGTTGCCAAATTGCATTATCTCTTATAGTTTCCGAGATATGGACTATCGATAATTTACACCTTAGGCTCTGCTTCTAACTTGGGCCCAAATTGTAAAATGGTCTTATCTATTGGCGATTTCGTTCCAATTCACACTCCTAGTAATATTCGGCATGCTAATTACATTGCCGGTTGCGAAATTGCATTATCTCTTATAGTTTCCGAGATATGGACTATCAATAATTTACACCTTAGGCTCTGCTTCTAACTTGGGCCCAAATTGTAAAATGGTCTTATCTATTGGCGATTTCGTTCCAATTCACATTCCAAGTAATATTCGGCATGCTAATTACATTGCCGGTTGCCAAATTGCATTATCTCTTATAGTTTCCGAGATATGGACTATCGATAATTTACACCTTAGGCTCTGCTTCTAACTTGGGCCCAAATTGTAAAATGGCCTTATCTATTGGCGATTTCGTCCCAATTCACATTCCAAGTAATATTCGGCATGCTAATTACATTGCCGGTTGCGAAATTGCATTATCTCTTATAGTTTCAGAGATATGGACTATCGATAATTTACACCTTAGGCTCTGCTTCTAACTTGGGCCCAAATTGTAAAATGGTCTTATCTATTGGCAATTTCGTTCCAATTCACATTCCAAGTAATATTCGGCATGCTAATTACATTGCCGGTTGCCAAATTGCATTATCTCTTATAGTTTCCGAGATATGGACTATCGATAATTTACACCTTAGGCTCTGCTTCTAACTTGGGCCCAAATTGTAAAATGGTCTTATCTATTGGCGATTTCGTTCCAATTCACATTCCAAGTAATATTCGGCATGCTAATTACATTGCCGGTTGCCAAATTGCATTAACTCTTATAGTTTCCGAGATATGGACTATCGATAATTTACACCTTAGGCTCTGCTTCTAACTTGGGCCCAAATTGTAAAATGGTCTTATCTATTGGCGATTTAGTTGCAATTCACATTCCAAGTAATATTCGGCATGCTAATTACATTGCCGGTTGCCAAATTGCATTATCTCTTATAGTTTCCGAGATATGGACTATCGATAATTTACACCTTAGGCTCTGCTTCTAACTTGGGCCCAAATTGTAAAATGGTCTTATCTATTGGCGATTTCGTTCCAATTCACATTCCAAGTAATATTCGGCATGCTAATTACATTGCCGGTTGCCAAATTGCATTATCTCTTATAGTTTCCGAGATATGGACTATCGATAATTTACACCTTAGGCTCTGCTTCTAACTTGGGCCCAAATTGTAAAATGGTCTTATCTATTGGCGATTTCGTTCCAATTCACATTCCAAGTAATATTCGGCATGCTAATTACATTGCCGGTTGCCAAATTACATTATCTCTTATAGTTTCCGATATATGGACTATCGATAATTTACACCTTAGGCTCTGCTTCTAACTTGGGCCCAAATTGTAAAATGGTCTTATCTATTGGCGATTTCGTTCCAATTCACATTCCAAGTAATATTCGGCATGCTAATTACATTGCCGGTTACCAAATTGCATTATCTCTTATAGTTTCCGAGATATGGACTATCGATAATTTACACCTTAGGCTCTGCTTCTAACTTGGGCCCAAATTGTAAAATGGTCTTATCTATTGGCGATTTCGTTCCAATTCACACTCCAAGTAATATTCGGCATGCTAATTACATTGGCGGTTGCCAAATTGCATTATCTCTTATAGTTTCCGAGATATGGACTATCGATAATTTACACCTTAGGCTCTGCTTCTAACTTGGGCCCAAATTGTAAAATGGTCTTATCTATTGGCGATTTCGTTCCAATTCACATTCCAAGTAATATTCGGCATGCTAATTACATTGCCGGTTGCCAAATTGCATTATCTCTTATAGTTTCCGAGATATGGACTATCGATAATTTACACCTTAGGCTCTGCTTCTAACTTGGGCCCAAATTGTAAAATGGTCTTATCTATTGGCGATTTCGTTCCAATTCACATTCCAAGTAATATTCGGCATGCTAATTACATTGCCGGTTGCCAAATTGCATTATCTCTTATAGTTTCCGAGATATGGACTATCGATAATTTACACCTTAGGCTCTGCTTCTAACTTGGGCCCAAATTGTAAAATGGTCTTATCTATTGGCGATTTCGTTCCAATTCACATTCCAAGTAATATTCGGCATGCTAATTACATTGCCGGTTGCCAAATTGCATTAACTCTTATAGTTTCCGAGATATGGACTATCGATAATTTACACCTTAGGCTCTGCTTCTAACTTGGGCCCAAATTGTAAAATGGTCTTATCTATTGGCGATTTCGTTCCAATTCACATTCCAAGTAATATTCGGCATGCTAATTACATTGCCGGTTGCCAAATTGCATTATCTCTTATAGTTTCCGAGATATGGACTATCGATAATTTACACCATAGGCTCTGCTTCTAACTTGGGCCCAAATTGTAAAATGGCCTTATCTATTGGCGATTTCGTTCCAATTCACATTCCAAGTAATATTCGGCATGCTAATTACATTGCCGGTTGCCAAATTGCATTATCTCTTATAGTTTCCGAGATATGGACTATCGATAATTTACACCTTAGGCTCTGCTTCTAACTTGGGCCCAAATTGTAAAATGGTCTTATCTATTGGCGATTTCGTTCCAATTCACATTCCAAGTAATATTCGGCATGCTAATTACATTGCCGGTTGCCAAATTGCATTAACTCTTATAGTTTCCGAGATATGGACTATCGATAATTTACACCTTAGGCTCTGCTTCTAACTTGGGCCCAAATTGTAAAATGGCCTTATCTATTGGCGATTTCGTTCCAATTCACATTCCAAGTAATATTCGGCATGCTAATTACATTGCCGGTTGCCAAATTGCATTATCTCTTATAGTTTCCGAGATATGGACTATCGATAATTTACACCATAGGCTCTGCTTCTAACTTGGGCCCAAATTGTAAAATGGCCTTATCTATTGGCGATTTCGTTCCAATTCACATTCCAAGTAATATTCGGCATGCTAATTACATTGCCGGTTGCCAAATTGCATTATCTCTTATAGTTTCCGAGATATGGACTATCGATAATTTACACCTTAGGCTCTGCTTCTAACTTGGGCCCAAATTGTAAAATGGTCTTATCTATTGGCGATTTCGTTCCAATTCACATTCCAAGTAATATTCGACATGCTAATTACATTGCCGGTTGCCAAATTGCATTATCTCTTATAGTTTCCGAGATATGGACTATCGATAATTTACACCTTAGGCTCTGCTTCTAACTTGGGCCCAAATTGTAAAATGGTCTTATCTATTGGCGATTTCGTTCCAATTCACACTCCTAGTAATATTCGGCATGCTAATTACATTGCCGGTTGCGAAATTGCATTATCTCTTATAGTTTCCGAGATATGGACTATCAATAATTTACACCTTAGGCTCTGCTTCTAACTTGGGCCCAAATTGTAAAATGGTCTTATCTATTGGCGATTTCGTTCCAATTCACATTCCAAGTAATATTCGGCATGCTAATTACATTGCCGGTTGCCAAATTGCATTATCTCTTATAGTTTCCGAGATATGGACTATCGATAATTTACACCTTAGGCTCTGCTTCTAACTTGGGCCCAAATTGTAAAATGGCCTTATCTATTGGCGATTTCGTCCCAATTCACATTCCAAGTAATATTCGGCATGCTAATTACATTGCCGGTTGCGAAATTGCATTATCTCTTATAGTTTCAGAGATATGGACTATCGATAATTTACACCTTAGGCTCTGCTTCTAACTTGGGCCCAAATTGTAAAATGGTCTTATCTATTGGCAATTTCGTTCCAATTCACATTCCAAGTAATATTCGGCATGCTAATTACATTGCCGGTTGCCAAATTGCATTATCTCTTATAGTTTCCGAGATATGGACTATCGATAATTTACACCTTAGGCTCTGCTTCTAACTTGGGCCCAAATTGTAAAATGGTCTTATCTATTGGCGATTTCGTTCCAATTCACATTCCAAGTAATATTCGGCATGCTAATTACATTGCCGGTTGCCAAATTGCATTAACTCTTATAGTTTCCGAGATATGGACTATCGATAATTTACACCTTAGGCTCTGCTTCTAACTTGGGCCCAAATTGTAAAATGGTCTTATCTATTGGCGATTTAGTTGCAATTCACATTCCAAGTAATATTCGGCATGCTAATTACATTGCCGGTTGCCAAATTGCATTATCTCTTATAGTTTCCGAGATATGGACTATCGATAATTTACACCTTAGGCTCTGCTTCTAACTTGGGCCCAAATTGTAAAATGGTCTTATCTATTGGCGATTTCGTTCCAATTCACATTCCAAGTAATATTCGGCATGCTAATTACATTGCCGGTTGCCAAATTGCATTATCTCTTATAGTTTCCGAGATATGGACTATCGATAATTTACACCTTAGGCTCTGCTTCTAACTTGGGCCCAAATTGTAAAATGGTCTTATCTATTGGCGATTTCGTTCCAATTCACATTCCAAGTAATATTCGGCATGCTAATTACATTGCCGGTTGCCAAATTACATTATCTCTTATAGTTTCCGATATATGGACTATCGATAATTTACACCTTAGGCTCTGCTTCTAACTTGGGCCCAAATTGTAAAATGGTCTTATCTATTGGCGATTTCGTTCCAATTCACATTCCAAGTAATATTCGGCATGCTAATTACATTGCCGGTTACCAAATTGCATTATCTCTTATAGTTTCCGAGATATGGACTATCGATAATTTACACCTTAGGCTCTGCTTCTAACTTGGGCCCAAATTGTAAAATGGTCTTATCTATTGGCGATTTCGTTCCAATTCACACTCCAAGTAATATTCGGCATGCTAATTACATTGGCGGTTGCCAAATTGCATTATCTCTTATAGTTTCCGAGATATGGACTATCGATAATTTACACCTTAGGCTCTGCTTCTAACTTGGGCCCAAATTGTAAAATGGTCTTATCTATTGGCGATTTCGTTCCAATTCACATTCCAAGTAATATTCGGCATGCTAATTACATTGCCGGTTGCCAAATTGCATTATCTCTTATAGTTTCCGAGATATGGACTATCGATAATTTACACCTTAGGCTCTGCTTCTAACTTGGGCCCAAATTGTAAAATGGTCTTATCTATTGGCGATTTCGTTCCAATTCACATTCCAAGTAATATTCGGCATGCTAATTACATTGCCGGTTGCCAAATTGCATTATCTCTTATAGTTTCCGAGATATGGACTATCGATAATTTACACCTTAGGCTCTGCTTCTAACTTGGACCCAAATTGTAAAATGGTCTTACCTATTGGCGATTTCGTCCCAATTCACATTCCAAGTGATATTCGGCATGCTAATTACATTGCCGGTTGCGAAATTGCATTATCTCTTATAGTTTCCGAGATATAGACTATCAATAATTTACACCTTAGGCTCTGCTTCTAACTTGGGCCCAAATTGTAAAATGGTCTTATCTATTGGCGATTTCGTTCCAATTCACATTCCAAGTAATATTCGGCATGCTAATTACATTGCCGGTTGCCAAATTGCATTATCTCTTATAGTTTCCGAGATATGGACTATCGATAATTTACACCTTAGGCTCTGCTTCTAACTTGGGCCCAAATTGTAAAATGGTCTTATCTATTGGCGATTACGTTCCAATTCACATTCCAAGTAATATTCGGCATGCTAATTACATTGCCGGTTGCCAAATTGCATTATCTCTTATAGTTTCCGAGGTATGGACTATCGATAATTTACACATTAGGCTCTGCTTCTAACTTGGGCCCAAATTGTAAAATGGTCTTATCTATTGGCGATTTCGTTCCAATTCACATTCCAAGTAATATTCGGCATGCTAATTACATTGCCGGTTGCCAAATTGCATTATCTCTTATAGTTTCCGAGATATGGACTATCGATAATTTACACCTTAGGCTCTGCTTCTAACTTGGGCCCAAATTGTAAAATGGTCTTATCTATTGGCGATTTCGTTCCAATTCACATTCCAAGTAATATTCGGCATGCTAATTACATTGCCGGTTGCCAAATTGCATTATCTCTTATAGTTTCCGAGATATGGACTATCGATAATTTACACCTTAGGCTCTGCTTCTAACTTGGGCCCAAATTGTAAAATGGTCTTATCTATTGGCGATTACGTTCCAATTCACATTCCAAGTAATATTCGGCATGCTAATTACATTGCCGGTTGCCAAATTGCATTATCTCTTATAGTTTCCGAGATATGGACTATCAATAATTAACACCTTAGGCTCTGCTTCTAACTTGGGCCCAAATTGTAAAATGGTCTTATCTATTGGCGATTTCGTTCCAATTCACATTCCAAGTAATATTCGGCATGCTAATTACATTGCCGGTTGCCAAATTGCATTATCTCTTATAGTTTCCGAGATATGGACTATCGATAATTTCACCTTAGGCTCTGCTTCTAACTTGGGCCCAAATTGTAAAATGGCCTTATCTATTGGCGATTTCGTCCCAATTCAAATTCCAAGTAATATTCGGCATGCTAATTACATTGCCGGTTGCGAAATTGCATTATCTCTTATAGTTTCAGAGATATGGACTATCGATAATTTACACCTTAGGCTCTGCTTCTAACTTGGGCCCAAATTGTAAAATGGTCTTATCTATTGGCAATTTCGTTCCAATTCACATTCCAAGTAATATTCGGCATGCTAATTACATTGCCGGTTGCCAAATTGCATTATCTCTTATAGTTTCCGAGATATGGACTATCGATAATTTACACCTTAGGCTCTGCTTCTAACTTGGGCCCAAATTGTAAAATGGTCTTATCTATTGGCGATTTCGATCCAATTCACATTCCAAGTAATATTCGGCATGCTAATTACATTGCCGGTTGCCAAATTGCATTAACTCTTATAGTTTCCGAGATATGGACTATCGATAATTTACACCTTAGGCTCTGCTTCTAACTTGGGCCCAAATTGTAAAATGGTCTTATCTATTGGCGATTTCGTTCCAATTCACATTCCAAGTAATATTCGGCATGCTAATTACATTGCCGGTTGCCAAATTGCATTATCTCTTATAGTTTCCGAGATATGGACTATCGATAATTTACACCATAGGCTCTGCTTCTAACTTGGGCCCAAATTGTAAAATGGCCTTATCTATTGGCGATTTCGTTCCAATTCACATTCCAAGTAATATTCGGCATGCTAATTACATTGCCGGTTGCCAAATTGCATTATCTCTTATAGTTTCCGAGATATGGACTATCGATAATTTACACCTTAGGCTCTGCTTCTAACTTGGGCCCAAATTGTAAAATGGTCTTATCTATTGGCGATTTCGTTCCAATTCACATTCCAAGTAATATTCGGCATGCTAATTACATTGCCGGTTGCCAAATTGCATTATCTCTTATAGTTTCCGAGATATGGACTATCGATAATTTACACCTTAGGCTCTGCTTCTAACTTGGGCCCAAATTGTAAAATGGTCTTATCTATTGGCGATTTCGTTCCAATTCACACTCCTAGTAATATTCGGCATGCTAATTACATTGCCGGTTGCGAAATTGCATTATCTCTTATAGTTTCCGAGATATGGACTATCAATAATTTACACCTTAGGCTCTGCTTCTAACTTGGGCCCAAATTGTAAAATGGTCTTATCTATTGGCGATTTCGTTCCAATTCACATTCCAAGTAATATTCGGCATGCTAATTACATTGCCGGTTGCCAAATTGCATTATCTCTTATAGTTTCCGAGATATGGACTATCGATAATTTACACCTTAGGCTCTGCTTCTAACTTGGGCCCAAATTGTAAAATGGCCTTATCTATTGGCGATTTCGTCCCAATTCACATTCCAAGTAATATTCGGCATGCTAATTACATTGCCGGTTGCCAAATTGCATTAACTCTTATAGTTTCCGAGATATGGACTATCGATAATTTACACCTTAGGCTCTGCTTCTAACTTGGGCCCAAATTGTAAAATGGTCTTATCTATTGGCGATTTCGTTCCAATTCACATTCCAAGTAATATTCGGCATGCTAATTACATTGCCGGTTGCCAAATTGCATTATCTCTTATAGTTTCCGAGATATGGACTATCGATAATTTACACCATAGGCTCTGCTTCTAACTTGGGCCCAAATTGTAAAATGGCCTTATCTATTGGCGATTTCGTTCCAATTCACATTCCAAGTAATATTCGGCATGCTAATTACATTGCCGGTTGCCAAATTGCATTATCTCTTATAGTTTCCGAGATATGGACTATCGATAATTTACACCTTAGGCTCTGCTTCTAACTTGGGCCCAAATTGTAAAATGGTCTTACCTATTGGCGATTTCGTTCCAATTCACATTCCAAGTAATATTCGGCATGCTAATTACATTGCCGGTTGCCAAATTGCATTATCTCTTATAGTTTCCGAGATATGGACTATCGATAATTTACACCTTAGGCTCTGCTTCTAACTTGGGCCCAAATTGTAAAATGGTCTTATCTATTGGCGATTTCGTTCCAATTCACATTCCAAGTAATATTCGGCATGCTAATTACATTGCCGGTTGCCAAATTGCATTATCTCTTATAGTTTCCGAGATATGGACTATCGATAATTTACACCTTAGGCTCTGCTTCTAACTTGGGCCCAAATTGTAAAATGGTCTTATCTATTGGCGATTTCGTTCCAATTCACACTCCAAGTAATATTCGGCATGCTAATTATATTGCCGGTTGCGAAATTGCATTATCTCTTATAGTTTCCGAGATATGGACTATCGATAATTTACACCTTAGGCTCTGTTTCTAACTTGGGCCCAAATTGTAAAATGGTCTTATCTATTGGCGATTTCGTTCCAATTCACATTCCAAGTAATATTCGGCATGCTAATTACATTGCCGGTTGCCAAATTGCATTATCTCTTATAGTTTCCGAGATATTGACTATCGATAATTTACACCTTAGGCTCTGCTTCTAACTTGGGCCCAAATTGTAAAATGGTCTTACCTATTGGCGATTCCGTTCCAATTCACATTCCAAGTAATATTCGGCATGCTAATTACATTGCCGGTTGCCAAATTGCATTATCTCTTATAGTTTCCGAGATATGGACTATCGATAATTTACACCTTAGGCTCTGCTTCTAACTTGGGCCCAAATTGTAAAATGGTCTTATCTATTGGCGATTTCGTTCCAATTCACATTCCAAGTAATTTTCGGCATGCTAATTACATTGCCGGTTGCCAAATTGCATTATCTCTTATAGTTTCCGAGATATGGACTATCGATAATTTACACCTTAGGCTCTGCTTCTAACTTGCTCCCAAATTGTAAAATGGTCTTATCTATTGGCGATTTCGTTCCAATTCACATTCCAAGTAATATTCGGCATGCTAATTACATTGCCGGTTGCCAAATTGCATTATCTCTTATAGTTTCCGAGATATGGACTATCGATAATTTACACCTTATACTCTGCTTCTAACTTGGGCCCAAATTGTAAAATGGTCTTATCTATTGGCGATTTCGTTCCAATTCACATTCCAAGTAATATTGGGCATGCTAATTACATTGCCGGTTGCCAAATTGCATTATCTCTTATAGTTTCCGAGATATGGACTATCGATAATTTACACCATAGGCTCTGCTTTTAACTTGGGCCCAAATTGTAAAATGGTCTTACCTATTGGCGATTTCGTTCCAATTCACATTCCAAGTAATATTCGGCATGCTAATTACATTGCCGGTTGCCAAATTGCATTATCTCTTATAGTTTCCGAGATATGGACTATCGATAATTTACACCTTAGGCTCTGCTTCTAACTTGGGCCCAAATTGTAAAATGGTCTTATCTATTGGCGATTTCGTTCCAATTCACATTCCAATTAATATTCGGCATGCTAATTACATTGCCGGTTGCCAAATTGCATTATCTCTTATAGTTTCCGAGATATGGACTATCGATAATTTACACCTTAGGCTCTGCTTCTAACTTGGGCCCAAATTGTAAAATGGTCTTATCTATTGGCGATTTCGTTCCAATTCACATTCCAAGTAATATTCGGCATGCTAATTACATTGCCGGTTGCCAAATTGCATTAACTCTTATAGTTTCCGAGATATGGACTATCGATAATTTACACCTTAGGCTCTGCTTCTAACTTGGGCCCAAATTGTAAAATGGTCTTATTTATTGGCGATTTCGTTCCAATTCACATTCCAAGTAATATTCGGCATGCTAATTACATTGCCGGTTGCCAAATTGCATTAACTCTTATAGTTTCCGAGATATGGACTATCGATAATTTACACCTTAGGCTCTGCTTCTAACTTGGGCCCAAATTGTAAAATGGTCTTATCTATTGGCGATTTCGTTCCAATTCACATTCCAAGTAATATTCGGCATGCTAATTACATTGCCGGTTGCCAAATTGCATTATCTCTTATAGTTTCCGAGATATGGACTATCGATAATTTACACCATAGGCTCTGCTTCTAACTTGGGCCCAAATTGTAAAATGGCCTTATCTATTGGCGATTTCGTTCCAATTCACATTCCAAGTAATATTCGGCATGCTAATTACATTGCCGGTTGCCAAATTGCATTATCTCTTATAGTTTCCGAGATATGGACTATCGATAATTTACACCTTAGGCTCTGCTTCTAACTTGGGCCCAAATTGTAAAATGGTCTTATCTATTGGCGATTTCGTTCCAATTCACATTCCAAGTAATATTCGGCATGCTAATTACATTGCCGGTTGCCAAATTGCATTATCTCTTATAGTTTCCGAGATATGGACTATCGATAATTTACACCTTAGGCTCTGCTTCTAACTTGGGCCCAAATTGTAAAATGGTCTTATCTATTGGCGATTTCGTTCCAATTCACACTCCTAGTAATATTCGGCATGCTAATTACATTGCCGGTTGCGAAATTGCATTATCTCTTATAGTTTCCGAGATATGGACTATCAATAATTTACACCTTAGGCTCTGCTTCTAACTTGGGCCCAAATTGTAAAATGGTCTTATCTATTGGCGATTTCGTTCCAATTCACATTCCAAGTAATATTCGGCATGCTAATTACATTGCCGGTTGCCAAATTGCATTATCTCTTATAGTTTCCGAGATATGGACTATCGATAATTTACACCTTAGGCTCTGCTTCTAACTTGGGCCCAAATTGTAAAATGGCCTTATCTATTGGCGATTTCGTCCCAATTCACATTCCAAGTAATATTCGGCATGCTAATTACATTGCCGGTTGCGAAATTGCATTATCTCTTATAGTTTCAGAGATATGGACTATCGATAATTTACACCTTAGGCTCTGCTTCTAACTTGGGCCCAAATTGTAAAATGGTCTTATCTATTGGCAATTTCGTTCCAATTCACATTCCAAGTAATATTCGGCATGCTAATTACATTGCCGGTTGTCAAATTGCATTATCTCTTATAGTTTCCGAGATATGGACTATCGATAATTTACACCTTAGGCTCTGCTTCTAACTTGGGCCCAAATTGTAAAATGGTCTTATCTATTGGCGATTTAGTTGCAATTCACATTCCAAGTAATATTCGGCATGCTAATTACATTGCCGGTTGCCAAATTGCATTATCTCTTATAGTTTCCGAGATATGGACTATCGATAATTTACACCTTAGGCTCTGCTTCTAACTTGGGCCCAAATTGTAAAATGGTCTTATCTATTGGCGATTTCGTTCCAATTCACATTCCAAGTAATATTCGGCATGCTAATTACATTGCCGGTTGCCAAATTGCATTATCTCTTATAGTTTCCGAGATATGGACTATCGATAATTTACACCTTAGGCTCTGCTTCTAACTTGGGCCCAAATTGTAAAATGGTCTTATCTATTGGCGATTTCGTTCCAATTCACATTCCAAGTAATATTCGGCATGCTAATTACATTGCCGGTTGCCAAATTACATTATCTCTTATAGTTTCCGATATATGGACTATCGATAATTTACACCTTAGGCTCTGCTTCTAACTTGGGCCCAAATTGTAAAATGGTCTTATCTATTGGCGATTTCGTTCCAATTCACATTCCAAGTAATATTCGGCATGCTAATTACATTGCCGGTTGCCAAATTGCATTATCTCTTATAGTTTCCGAGATACGGACTATCGATAATTTACACCTTAGGCTCTGCTTCTAACTTGGGCCCAAATTGTAAAATGGTCTTATCTATTGGCGATTTCGTTCCAATTCACACTCCAAGTAATATTCGGCATGCTAATTACATTGCCGGTTGCCAAATTGCATTATCTCTTATAGTTTCCGAGATATGGACTATCGATAATTTACACCTTAGGCTCTGCTTCTAACTTGGGCCCAAATTGTAAAATGGTCTTATCTATTGGCGATTTCGTTCCAATTCACATTCCAAGTAATATTCGGCATGCTAATTGCATTGCCGGTTGCCAAATTGCATTATCTTTTATAGTTTCCGAGATATGGACTATCGATAATTTACACCTTAGGCTCTGCTTCTAACTTGGGCCCAAATTGTAAAATGGTCTTACCTATTGGCGATTTCGTCCCAATTCACATTCCAAGTGATATTCGGCATGCTAATTACATTGCCGGTTGCGAAATTGCATTATCTCTTATAGTTTCCGAGATATGGACTATCAATAATTTACACCTTAGGCTCTGCTTCTAACTTGGGCCCAAATTGTAAAATGGTCTTATCTATTGGCGATTTCGTTCCAATTCACATTCCAAGTAATTTTCGGCATGCTAATTACATTGCCGGTTGCCAAATTGCATTATCTCTTATAGTTTCCGAGATATGGACTATCGATAATTTACACCTTAGGCTCTGCTTCTAACTTGGGCCCAAATTGTAAAATGGTCTTATCTATTGGCGATTTCGTTCCAATTCACATTCCAAGTAATATTCGGCATGCTAATTACATTGCCGGTTGCCAAATTGCATTATCTCTTATAGTTTCCGAGATATGGACTATCGATAATTTACACATTAGGCTCTGCTTCTAACTTGGGCCCAAATTGTAAAATGGTCTTATCTATTGGCGATTTCGTTCCAATTCACATTCCAAGTAATATTCGGCATGCTAATTACATTGCCGGTTGCCAAATTGCATTATCTCTTATAGTTTCCGAGATATGGACTATCGATAATTTACACCTTAGGCTCTGCTTCTAACTTGGGCCCAAATTGTAAAATGGTCTTATCTATTGGCGATTTCGTTCCAATTCACACTCCTAGTAATATTCGGCATGCTAATTACATTGCCGGTTGCGAAATTGCATTATCTCTTATAGTTTCCGAGATATGGACTATCAATAATTTACACCTTAGGCTCTGCTTCTAACTTGGGCCCAAATTGTAAAATGGTCTTATCTATTGGCGATTTCGTTCCAATTCACATTCCAAGTAATATTCGGCATGCTAATTACATTGCCGGTTGCCAAATTGCATTATCTCTTATAGTTTCCGAGATATGGACTATCGATAATTTACACCTTAGGCTCTGCTTCTAACTTGGGCCCAAATTGTAAAATGGCCTTATCTATTGGCGATTTCGTCCCAATTCACATTCCAAGTAATATTCGGCATGCTAATTACATTGCCGGTTGCGAAATTGCATTATCTCTTATAGTTTCAGAGATATGGACTATCGATAATTTACACCTTAGGCTCTGCTTCTAACTTGGGCCCAAATTGTAAAATGGTCTTATCTATTGGCAATTTCGTTCCAATTCACATTCCAAGTAATATTCGGCATGCTAATTACATTGCCGGTTGCCAAATTGCATTATCTCTTATAGTTTCCGAGATATGGACTATCGATAATTTACACCTTAGGCTCTGCTTCTAACTTGGGCCCAAATTGTAAAATGGTCTTATCTATTGGCGATTTCGTTCCAATTCACATTCCAAGTAATATTCGGCATGCTAATTACATTGCCGGTTGCCAAATTGCATTAACTCTTATAGTTTCCGAGATATGGACTATCGATAATTTACACCTTAGGCTCTGCTTCTAACTTGGGCCCAAATTGTAAAATGGTCTTATCTATTGGCGATTTAGTTGCAATTCACATTCCAAGTAATATTCGGCATGCTAATTACATTGCCGGTTGCCAAATTGCATTATCTCTTATAGTTTCCGAGATATGGACTATCGATAATTTACACCTTAGGCTCTGCTTCTAACTTGGGCCCAAATTGTAAAATGGTCTTATCTATTGGCGATTTCGTTCCAATTCACATTCCAAGTAATATTCGGCATGCTAATTACATTGCCGGTTGCCAAATTGCATTATCTCTTATAGTTTCCGAGATATGGACTATCGATAATTTACACCTTAGGCTCTGCTTCTAACTTGGGCCCAAATTGTAAAATGGTCTTATCTATTGGCGATTTCGTTCCAATTCACATTCCAAGTAATATTCGGCATGCTAATTACATTGCCGGTTGCCAAATTACATTATCTCTTATAGTTTCCGATATATGGACTATCGATAATTTACACCTTAGGCTCTGCTTCTAACTTGGGCCCAAATTGTAAAATGGTCTTATCTATTGGCGATTTCGTTCCAATTCACATTCCAAGTAATATTCGGCATGCTAATTACATTGCCGGTTACCAAATTGCATTATCTCTTATAGTTTCCGAGATATGGACTATCGATAATTTACACCTTAGGCTCTGCTTCTAACTTGGGCCCAAATTGTAAAATGGTCTTATCTATTGGCGATTTCGTTCCAATTCACACTCCAAGTAATATTCGGCATGCTAATTACATTGCCGGTTGCCAAATTGCATTATCTCTTATAGTTTCCGAGATATGGACTATCGATAATTTACACCTTAGGCTCTGCTTCTAACTTGGGCCCAAATTGTAAAATGGTCTTATCTATTGGCGATTTCGTTCCAATTCACATTCCAAGTAATATTCGGCATGCTAATTACATTGCCGGTTGCCAAATTGCATTATCTCTTATAGTTTCCGAGATATGGACTATCGATAATTTACACCTTAGGCTCTGCTTCTAACTTGGGCCCAAATTGTAAAATGGTCTTATCTATTGGCGATTTCGTTCCAATTCACATTCCAAGTAATATTCGGCATGCTAATTACATTGCCGGTTGCCAAATTGCATTATCTCTTATAGTTTCCGAGATATGGACTATCGATAATTTACACCTTAGGCTCTGCTTCTAACTTGGACCCAAATTGTAAAATGGTCTTACCTATTGGCGATTTCGTCCCAATTCACATTCCAAGTGATATTCGGCATGCTAATTACATTGCCGGTTGCGAAATTGCATTATCTCTTATAGTTTCCGAGATATAGACTATCAATAATTTACACCTTAGGCTCTGCTTCTAACTTGGGCCCAAATTGTAAAATGGTCTTATCTATTGGCGATTTCATTCCAATTCACATTCCAAGTAATATTCGGCATGCTAATTACATTGCCGGTTGCCAAATTGCATTATCTCTTATAGTTTCCGAGATATGGACTATCGATAATTTACACCTTAGGCTCTGCTTCTAACTTGGGCCCAAATTGTAAAATGGTCTTATCTATTGGCGATTTCGTTCCAATTCACATTCCAAGTAATATTCGGCATGCTAATTACATTGCCGGTTGCCAAATTGCATTATCTCTTATAGTTTCCGAGATATGGACTATCGATAATTTACACATTAGGCTCTGCTTCTAACTTGGGCCCAAATTGTAAAATGGTCTTATCTATTGGCGATTTCGTTCCAATTCACATTCCAAGTAATATTCGGCATGCTAATTACATTGCCGGTTGCCAAATTGCATTATCTCTTATAGTTTCCGAGATATGGACTATCGATAATTTACACCTTAGGCTCTGCTTCTAACTTGGGCCCAAATTGTAAAATGGTCTTATCTATTGGCGATTTCGTTCCAATTCACACTCCTAGTAATATTCGGCATGCTAATTACATTGCCGGTTGCGAAATTGCATTATCTCTTATAGTTTCCGAGATATGGACTATCAATAATTAACACCTTAGGCTCTGCTTCTAACTTGGGCCCAAATTGTAAAATGGTCTTATCTATTGGCGATTTCGTTCCAATTCACATTCCAAGTAATATTCGGCATGCTTATTACATTGCCGGTTGCCAAATTGCATTATCTCTTATAGTTTCCGAGATATGGACTATCGATAATTTCACCTTAGGCTCTGCTTCTAACTTGGGCCCAAATTGTAAAATGGCCTTATCTATTGGCGATTTCGTCCCAATTCAAATTCCAAGTAATATTCGGCATGCTAATTACATTGCCGGTTGCGAAATTGCATTATCTCTTATAGTTTCAGAGATATGGACTATCGATAATTTACACCTTAGGCTCTGCTTCTAACTTGGGCCCAAATTGTAAAATGGTCTTATCTATTGGCAATTTCGTTCCAATTCACATTCCAAGTAATATTCGGCATGCTAATTACATTGCCGGTTGCCAAATTGCATTATCTCTTATAGTTTCCGAGATATGGACTATCGATAATTTACACCTTAGGCTCTGCTTCTAACTTGGGCCCAAATTGTAAAATGGTCTTATCTATTGGCGATTTCGATCCAATTCACATTCCAAGTAATATTCGGCATGCTAATTACATTGCCGGTTGCCAAATTGCATTAACTCTTATAGTTTCCGAGATATGGACTATCGATAATTTACACCTTAGGCTCTGCTTCTAACTTGGGCCCAAATTGTAAAATGGTCTTATCTATTGGCGATTTCGTTCCAATTCACATTCCAAGTAATATTCGGCATGCTAATTACATTGCCGGTTGCCAAATTGCATTATCTCTTATAGTTTCCGAGATATGGACTATCGATAATTTACACCATAGGCTCTGCTTCTAACTTGGGCCCAAATTGTAAAATGGCCTTATCTATTGGCGATTTCGTTCCAATTCACATTCCAAGTAATATTCGGCATGCTAATTACATTGCCGGTTGCCAAATTGCATTATCTCTTATAGTTTCCGAGATATGGACTATCGATAATTTACACCTTAGGCTCTGCTTCTAACTTGGGCCCAAATTGTAAAATGGTCTTATCTATTGGCGATTTCGTTCCAATTCACATTCCAAGTAATATTCGGCATGCTAATTACATTGCCGGTTGCCAAATTGCATTATCTCTTATAGTTTCCGAGATATGGACTATCGATAATTTACACCTTAGGCTCTGCTTCTAACTTGGGCCCAAATTGTAAAATGGTCTTATCTATTGGCGATTTCGTTCCAATTCACACTCCTAGTAATATTCGGCATGCTAATTACATTGCCGGTTGCGAAATTGCATTATCTCTTATAGTTTCCGAGATATGGACTATCAATAATTTACACCTTAGGCTCTGCTTCTAACTTGGGCCCAAATTGTAAAATGGTCTTATCTATTGGCGATTTCGTTCCAATTCACATTCCAAGTAATATTCGGCATGCTAATTACATTGCCGGTTGCCAAATTGCATTATCTCTTATAGTTTCCGAGATATGGACTATCGATAATTTACACCTTAGGCTCTGCTTCTAACTTGGGCCCAAATTGTAAAATGGCCTTATCTATTGGCGATTTCGTCCCAATTCACATTCCAAGTAATATTCGGCATGCTAATTACATTGCCGGTTGCCAAATTGCATTAACTCTTATAGTTTCCGAGATATGGACTATCGATAATTTACACCTTAGGCTCTGCTTCTAACTTGGGCCCAAATTGTAAAATGGTCTTATCTATTGGCGATTTCGTTCCAATTCACATTCCAAGTAATATTCGGCATGCTAATTACATTGCCGGTTGCCAAATTGCATTATCTCTTATAGTTTCCGAGATATGGACTATCGATAATTTACACCATAGGCTCTGCTTCTAACTTGGGCCCAAATTGTAAAATGGCCTTATCTATTGGCGATTTCGTTCCAATTCACATTCCAAGTAATATTCGGCATGCTAATTACATTGCCGGTTGCCAAATTGCATTATCTCTTATAGTTTCCGAGATATGGACTATCGATAATTTACACCTTAGGCTCTGCTTCTAACTTGGGCCCAAATTGTAAAATGGTCTTACCTATTGGCGATTTCGTTCCAATTCACATTCCAAGTAATATTCAGCATGCTAATTACATTGCCGGTTGCCAAATTGCATTATCTCTTATAGTTTCCGAGATATGGACTATCGATAATTTACACCTTAGGCTCTGCTTCTAACTTGGGCCCAAATTGTAAAATGGTCTTATCTATTGGCGATTTCGTTCCAATTCACATTCCAAGTAATATTCGGCATGCTAATTACATTGCCGGTTGCCAAATTGCATTATCTCTTATAGTTTCCGAGATATGGACTATCGATAATTTACACCTTAGGCTCTGCTTCTAACTTGGGCCCAAATTGTAAAATGGTCTTATCTATTGGCGATTTCGTTCCAATTCACACTCCAAGTAATATTCGGCATGCTAATTATATTGCCGGTTGCGAAATTGCATTATCTCTTATAGTTTCCGAGATATGGACTATCGATAATTTACACCTTAGGCTCTGTTTCTAACTTGGGCCCAAATTGTAAAATGGTCTTATCTATTGGCGATTTCGTTCCAATTCACATTCCAAGTAATATTCGGCATGCTAATTACATTGCCGGTTGCCAAATTGCATTATCTCTTATAGTTTCCGAGATATTGACTATCGATAATTTACACCTTAGGCTCTGCTTCTAACTTGGGCCCAAATTGTAAAATGGTCTTACCTATTGGCGATTCCGTTCCAATTCACATTCCAAGTAATATTCGGCATGCTAATTACATTGCCGGTTGCCAAATTGCATTATCTCTTATAGTTTCCGAGATATGGACTATCGATAATTTACACCTTAGGCTCTGCTTCTAACTTGGGCCCAAATTGTAAAATGGTCTTATCTATTGGCGATTTCGTTCCAATTCACATTCCAAGTAATTTTCGGCATGCTAATTACATTGCCGGTTGCCAAATTGCATTATCTCTTATAGTTTCCGAGATATGGACTATCGATAATTTACACCTTAGGCTCTGCTTCTAACTTGCTCCCAAATTGTAAAATGGTCTTATCTATTGGCGATTTCGTTCCAATTCACATTCCAAGTAATATTCGGCATGCTAATTACATTGCCGGTTGCCAAATTGCATTATCTCTTATAGTTTCCGAGATATGGACTATCGATAATTTACACCTTATACTCTGCTTCTAACTTGGGCCCAAATTGTAAAATGGTCTTATCTATTGGCGATTTCGTTCCAATTCACATTCCAAGTAATATTGGGCATGCTAATTACATTGCCGGTTGCCAAATTGCATTATCTCTTATAGTTTCCGAGATATGGACTATCGATAATTTACACCATAGGCTCTGCTTTTAACTTGGGCCCAAATTGTAAAATGGTCTTACCTATTGGCGATTTCGTTCCAATTCACATTCCAAGTAATATTCGGCATGCTAATTACATTGCCGGTTGCCAAATTGCATTATCTCTTATAGTTTCCGAGATATGGACTATCGATAATTTACACCTTAGGCTCTGCTTCTAACTTGGGCCCAAATTGTAAAATGGTCTTATCTATTGGCGATTTCGTTCCAATTCACATTCCAATTAATATTCGGCATGCTAATTACATTGCCGGTTGCCAAATTGCATTATCTCTTATAGTTTCCGAGATATGGACTATCGATAATTTACACCTTAGGCTCTGCTTCTAACTTGGGCCCAAATTGTAAAATGGTCTTATCTATTGGCGATTTCGTTCCAATTCACATTCCAAGTAATATTCGGCATGCTAATTACATTGCCGGTTGCCAAATTGCATTAACTCTTATAGTTTCCGAGATATGGACTATCGATAATTTACACCTTAGGCTCTGCTTCTAACTTGGGCCCAAATTGTAAAATGGTCTTATCTATTGGCGATTTCGTTCCAATTCACATTCCAAGTAATATTCGGCATGCTAATTACATTGCCGGTTGCCAAATTGCATTAACTCTTATAGTTTCCGAGATATGGACTATCGATAATTTACACCTTAGGCTCTGCTTCTAACTTGGGCCCAAATTGTAAAATGGTCTTATCTATTGGCGATTTCGTTCCAATTCACATTCCAAGTAATATTCGGCATGCTAATTACATTGCCGGTTGCCAAATTGCATTATCTCTTATAGTTTCCGAGATATGGACTATCGATAATTTACACCATAGGCTCTGCTTCTAACTTGGGCCCAAATTGTAAAATGGCCTTATCTATTGGCGATTTCGTCCCAATTCACATTCCAAGTAATATTCGGCATGCTAATTACATTGCCGGTTGCCAAATTGCATTATCTCTTATAGTTTCCGAGATATGGACTATCGATAATTTACACCTTAGGCTCTGCTTCTAACTTGGGCCCAAATTGTAAAATGGTCTTATCTATTGGCGATTTCGTTCCAATTCACATTCCAAGTAATATTCGGCATGCTAATTACATTGCCGGTTGCCAAATTGCATTATCTCTTATAGTTTCCGAGATATGGACTATCGATAATTTACACCTTAGGCTCTGCTTCTAACTTGGGCCCAAATTGTAAAATGGTCTTATCTATTGGCGATTTCGTTCCAATTCACACTCCTAGTAATATTCGGCATGCTAATTACATTGCCGGTTGCGAAATTGCATTATCTCTTATAGTTTCCGAGATATGGACTATCAATAATTTACACCTTAGGCTCTGCTTCTAACTTGGGCCCAAATTGTAAAATGGTCTTATCTATTGGCGATTTCGTTCCAATTCACATTCCAAGTAATATTCGGCATGCTAATTACATTGCCGGTTGCCAAATTGCATTATCTCTTATAGTTTCCGAGATATGGACTATCGATAATTTACACCTTAGGCTCTGCTTCTAACTTGGGCCCAAATTGTAAAATGGCCTTATCTATTGGCGATTTCGTCCCAATTCACATTCCAAGTAATATTCGGCATGCTAATTACATTGCCGGTTGCGAAATTGCATTATCTCTTATAGTTTCAGAGATATGGACTATCGATAATTTACACCTTAGGCTCTGCTTCTAACTTGGGCCCAAATTGTAAAATGGTCTTATCTATTGGCAATTTCGTTCCAATTCACATTCCAAGTAATATTCGGCATGCTAATTACATTGCCGGTTGCCAAATTGCATTATCTCTTATAGTTTCCGAGATATGGACTATCGATAATTTACACCTTAGGCTCTGCTTCTAACTTGGGCCCAAATTGTAAAATGGTCTTATCTATTGGCGATTTAGTTGCAATTCACATTCCAAGTAATATTCGGCATGCTAATTACATTGCCGGTTGCCAAATTGCATTATCTCTTATAGTTTCCGAGATATGGACTATCGATAATTTACACCTTAGGCTCTGCTTCTAACTTGGGCCCAAATTGTAAAATGGTCTTATCTATTGGCGATTTCGTTCCAATTCACATTCCAAGTAATATTCGGCATGCTAATTACATTGCCGGTTGCCAAATTACATTATCTCTTATAGTTTCCGATATATGGACTATCGATAATTTACACCTTAGGCTCTGCTTCTAACTTGGGCCCAAATTGTAAAATGGTCTTATCTATTGGCGATTTCGTTCCAATTCACATTCCAAGTAATATTCGGCATGCTAATTACATTGCCGGTTGCCAAATTGCATTATCTCTTATAGTTTCCGAGATATGGACTATCGATAATTTACACCTTAGGCTCTGCTTCTAACTTGGGCCCAAATTGTAAAATGGTCTTATCTATTGGCGATTTCGTTCCAATTCACACTCCAAGTAATATTCGGCATGCTAATTGCATTGCCGGTTGCCAAATTGCATTATCTTTTATAGTTTCCGAGATATGGACTATCGATAATTTACACCTTAGGCTCTGCTTCTAACTTGGGCCCAAATTGTAAAATGGTCTTATCTATTGGCGATTTCGTTCCAATTCACATTCCAAGTAATATTCGGCATGCTAATTGCATTGCCGGTTGCCAAATTGCATTATCTTTTATAGTTTCCGAGATATGGACTATCGATAATTTACACCTTAGGCTCTGCTTCTAACTTGGGCCCAAATTGTAAAATGGTCTTACCTATTGGCGATTTCGTCCCAATTCACATTCCAAGTGATATTCGGCATGCTAATTACATTGCCGGTTGCGAAATTGCATTATCTCTTATAGTTTCCGAGATATGGACTATCAATAATTTACACCTTAGGCTCTGCTTCTAACTTGGGCCCAAATTGTAAAATGGTCTTATCTATTGGCGATTTCGTTCCAATTCACATTCCAAGTAATTTTCGGCATGCTAATTACATTGCCGGTTGCCAAATTGCATTATCTCTTATAGTTTCCGAGATATGGACTATCGATAATTTACACCTTAGGCTCTGCTTCTAACTTGGGCCCAAATTGTAAAATGGTCTTATCTATTGGCGATTTCGTTCCAATTCACATTCCAAGTAATATTCGGCATGCTAATTACATTGCCGGTTGCCAAATTGCATTATCTCTTATAGTTTCCGAGATATGGACTATCGATAATTTACACATTAGGCTCTGCTTCTAACTTGGGCCCAAATTGTAAAATGGTCTTATCTATTGGCGATTTCGTTCCAATTCACATTCCAAGTAATATTCGGCATGCTAATTACATTGCCGGTTGCCAAATTGCATTATCTCTTATAGTTTCCGAGATATGGACTATCGATAATTTACACCTTAGGCTCTGCTTCTAACTTGGGCCCAAATTGTAAAATGGTCTTATCTATTGGCGATTTCGTTCCAATTCACACTCCTAGTAATATTCGGCATGCTAATTACATTGCCGGTTGCGAAATTGCATTATCTCTTATAGTTTCCGAGATATGGACTATCAATAATTTACACCTTAGGCTCTGCTTCTAACTTGGGCCCAAATTGTAAAATGGTCTTATCTATTGGCGATTTCGTTCCAATTCACATTCCAAGTAATATTCGGCATGCTAATTACATTGCCGGTTGCCAAATTGCATTATCTCTTATAGTTTCCGAGATATGGACTATCGATAATTTACACCTTAGGCTCTGCTTCTAACTTGGGCCCAAATTGTAAAATGGCCTTATCTATTGGCGATTTCGTCCCAATTCACATTCCAAGTAATATTCGGCATGCTAATTACATTGCCGGTTGCGAAATTGCATTATCTCTTATAGTTTCAGAGATATGGACTATCGATAATTTACACCTTAGGCTCTGCTTCTAACTTGGGCCCAAATTGTAAAATGGTCTTATCTATTGGCAATTTCGTTCCAATTCACATTCCAAGTAATATTCGGCATGCTAATTACATTGCCGGTTGCCAAATTGCATTATCTCTTATAGTTTCCGAGATATGGACTATCGATAATTTACACCTTAGGCTCTGCTTCTAACTTGGGCCCAAATTGTAAAATGGTCTTATCTATTGGCGATTTCGTTCCAATTCACATTCCAAGTAATATTCGGCATGCTAATTACATTGCCGGTTGCCAAATTGCATTAACTCTTATAGTTTCCGAGATATGGACTATCGATAATTTACACCTTAGGCTCTGCTTCTAACTTGGGCCCAAATTGTAAAATGGTCTTATCTATTGGCGATTTCGTTCCAATTCACATTCCAAGTAATATTCGGCATGCTAATTACATTGCCGGTTGCCAAATTGCATTATCTCTTATAGTTTCCGAGATATGGACTATCGATAATTTACACCATAGGCTCTGCTTCTAACTTGGGCCCAAATTGTAAAATGGCCTTATCTATTGGCGATTTCGTTCCAATTCACATTCCAAGTAATATTCGGCATGCTAATTACATTGCCGGTTGCCAAATTGCATTATCTCTTATCGTTTCCGAGATATGGACTATCGATAATTTACACCTTAGGCTCTGCTTCTAACTTGGGCCCAAATTGTAAAATGGTCTTATCTATTGGCGATTTCGTTCCAATTCACACTCCTAGTAATATTCGGCATGCTAATTACATTGCCGGTTGCGAAATTGCATTATCTCTTATAGTTTCCGAGATATGGACTATCAATAATTTACACCTTAGGCTCTGCTTCTAACTTGGGCCCAAATTGTAAAATGGTCTTATCTATTGGCGATTTCGTTCCAATTCACATTCCATGTAATATTCGGCATGCTAATTACATTGCCGGTTGCCAAATTGCATTATCACTTATAGTTTCCGAGATATGGACTATCGATAATTTACACCTTAGGCTCTGCTTCTAACTTGGGCCCAAATTGTAAAATGGCCTTATCTATTGGCGATTTCGTCCCAATTCACATTCCAAGTAATATTCGGCATGCTAATTACATTGCCGGTTGCGAAATTGCATTATCTCTTATAGTTTCAGAGATATGGACTATCGATAATTTACACCTTAGGCTCTGCTTCTAACTTGGGCCCAAATTGTAAAATGGTCTTATCTATTGGCAATTTCGTTCCAATTCACATTCCAAGTAATATTCGGCATGCTAATTACATTGCCGGTTGCCAAATTGCATTATCTCTTATAGTTTCCGAGATATGGACTATCGATTATTTACACCTTAGGCTCTGCTTCTAACTTGGGCCCAAATTGTAAAATGGTCTTATCTATTGGCGATTTCGTTCCAATTCACATTCCAAGTAATATTCGGCATGCTAATTACATTGCCGGTTGCCAAATTGCATTAACTCTTATAGTTTCCGAGATATGGACTATCGATAATTTACACCTTAGGCTCTGCTTCTAACTTGGGCCCAAATTGTAAAATGGTCTTATCTATTGGCGATTTCGTTCCAATTCACATTCCAAGTAATATTCGGCATGCTAATTACATTGCCGGTTGCCAAATTGCATTATCTCTTATAGTTTCCGAGATATGGACTATCGATAATTTACACCATAGGCTCTGCTTCTAACTTGGGCCCAAATTGTAAAATGGCCTTATCTATTGGCGATTTCGTTCCAATTCACATTCCAAGTAATATTCGGCATGCTAATTACATTGCCGGTTGCCAAATTGCATTATCTCTTATAGTTTCCGAGATATGGACTATCGATAATTTACACCTTAGGCTCTGCTTCTAACTTGGGCCCAAATTGTAAAATGGTCTTATCTATTGGCGATTTCGTTCCAATTCACATTCCAAGTAATATTCGGCATGCTAATTACATTGCCGGTTGCCAAATTGCATTATCTCTTATCGTTTCCGAGATATGGACTATCGATAATTTACACCTTAGGCTCTGCTTCTAACTTGGGCCCAAATTGTAAAATGGTCTTATCTATTGGCGATTTCGTTCCAATTCACATTCCAAGTAATATTAGGCATGCTAATTACATTGCCGGTTGCCAAATTGCATTATCTCTTATAGTTTCCGAGATATGGACTATCGATAATTTACACCTTAGGCTCTGCTTCTAACTTGGGCCCAAATTGTAAAATGGTCTTATCTATTGGCGATTTCGTTCCAATTCACATTCCAAGTAATATTCGGCATGCTAATTACATTGCCGGTTGCCAAATTGCATTAACTCTTATAGTTTCCGAGATATGGACTATCGATAATTTACACCTTAGGCTCTGCTTCTAACTTGGGCCCAAATTGTAAAATGGTCTTATCTATTGGCGATTTCGTTCCAATTCACATTCCAAGTAATATTCGGCATGCTAATTACATTGCCGGTTGCGAAATTGCATTATCTCTTATAGTTTCAGAGATATGGACTATCGATAATTTACACCTTAGGCTCTGCTTCTAACTTGGGCCCAAATTGTAAAATGGTCTTATCTATTGGCAATTTCGTTCCAATTCACATTCCAAGTAATATTCGGCATGCTAATTACATTGCCGGTTGCCAAATTGCATTAACTCTTATAGTTTCCGAGATATGGACTATCGATAATTTACACCTTAGGCTCTGCTTCTAACTTGGGCCCAAATTGTAAAATGGTCTTATCTATTGGCGATTTCGTTCCAATTCACATTCCAAGTAATATTCGGCATGCTAATTACATTGCCGGTTGCCAAATTGCATTAACTCTTATAGTTTCCGAGATATGGACTATCGATAATTTACACCTTAGGCTCTGCTTCTAACTTGGGCCCAAATTGTAAAATGGTCTTATCTATTGGCGATTTCGTTCCAATTCACATTCCAAGTAATATTCGGCATGCTAATTACATTGCCGGTTGCCAAATTGCATTATCTCTTATAGTTTCCGAGATATGGACTATCGATAATTTACACCTTAGGCTCTGCTTCTAACTTGGGCCCAAATTGTAAAATGGTCTTATCTATTGGCGATTTCGTTCCAATTCACATTCCAAGTAATATTCGGCATGCTAATTACATTGCCGGTTGCCAAATTGCATTAACTCTTATAGTTTCCGAGATATGGACTATCGATAATTTACACCTTAGGCTCTGCTTCTAACTTGGGCCCAAATTGTAAAATGGTCTTATCTATTGGCGATTTCGTTCCAATTCACATTCCAAGTAATATTCGGCATGCTAATTACATTGCCGGTTGCGAAATTGCATTATCTCTTATAGTTTCAGAGATATGGACTATCGATAATTTACACCTTAGGCTCTGCTTCTAACTTGGGCCCAAATTGTAAAATGGTCTTATCTATTGGCAATTTCGTTCCAATTCACATTCCAAGTAATATTCGGCATGCTAATTACATTGCCGGTTGCCAAATTGCATTAACTCTTATAGTTTCCGAGATATGGACTATCGATAATTTACACCTTAGGCTCTGCTTCTAACTTGGGCCCAAATTGTAAAATGGTCTTATCTATTGGCGATTTCGTTCCAATTCACATTCCAAGTAATATTCGGCATGCTAATTACATTGCCGGTTGCCAAATTGCATTAACTCTTATAGTTTCCGAGATATGGACTATCGATAATTTACACCTTAGGCTCTGCTTCTAACTTGGGCCCAAATTGTAAAATGGTCTTATCTATTGGCGATTTCGTTCCAATTCACATTCCAAGTAATATTCGGCATGCTAATTACATTGCCGGTTGCCAAATTGCATTATCTCTTATAGTTTCCGAGATATGGACTATCGATAATTTACACCATAGGCTCTGCTTCTAACTTGGGCCCAAATTGTAAAATGGCCTTATCTATTGGCGATTTCGTTCCAATTCACATTCCAAGTAATATTCGGCATGCTAATTACATTGCCGGTTGCCAAATTGCATTATCTCTTATAGTTTCCGAGATATGGACTATCGATAATTTACACCTTAGGCTCTGCTTCTAACTTGGGCCCAAATTGTAAAATGGTCTTATCTATTGGCGATTTCGTTCCAATTCACATTCCAAGTAATATTCGGCATGCTAATTACATTGCCGGTTGCCAAATTGCATTATCTCTTATAGTTTCCGAGATATGGACTATCGATAATTTACACCTTAGGCTCTGCTTCTAACTTGGGCCCAAATTGTAAAATGGTCTTATCTATTGGCGATTTCGTTCCAATTCACATTCCAAGTAATATTCGGCATGCTAATTACATTGCCGGTTGCCAAATTACATTATCTCTTATAGTTTCCGATATATGGACTATCGATAATTTACACCTTAGGCTCTGCTTCTAACTTGGGCCCAAATTGTAAAATGGTCTTATCTATTGGCGATTTCGTTCCAATTCACACTCCTAGTAATATTCGGCATGCTAATTACATTGCCGGTTGCGAAATTGCATTATCTCTTATAGTTTCCGAGATATGGACTATCAATAATTTACACCTTAGGCTCTGCTTCTAACTTTTGCCCAAATTGTAAAATGGTCTTATCTATTGGCGATTTCGTTCCAATTCACATTCCAAGTAACATTCGGCATGCTAATTACATTGCCGGTTGCCAAATTGCATTATCTCTTATAGTTTCCGAGATATGGACTATCGATAATTTACACCTTAGGCTCTGCTTCTAACTTGGGCCCAAATTGTAAAATGGCCTTATCTATTGGCGATTTCGTCCCAATTCACATTCCAAGTAATATTCGGCATGCTAATTACATTGCCGGTTGCGAAATTGCATTATCTCTTATAGTTTCAGAGATATGGACTATCGATAATTTACACCTTAGGCTCTGCTTCTAACTTGGGCCCAAATTGTAAAATGGACTTATCTATTGGCAATTTCGTTCCAATTCACATTCCAAGTAATATTCGGCATGCTAATTACATTGCCGGTTGCCAAATTGCATTATCTCTTATAGTTTCCGAGATATGGACTATCGATAATTTACACCTTAGGCTCTGCTTCTAACTTGGGCCCAAATTGTAAAATGGTCTTATCTATTGGCGATTTCGTTCCAATTCACATTCCAAGTAATATTCGGCATGCTAATTACATTGCCGGTTGCCAAATTGCATTAACTCTTATAGTTTCCGAGATATGGACTATCGATAATTTACACCTTAGGCTCTGCTTCTAACTTGGGCCCAAATTGTAAAATGGTCTTATCTATTGGCGATTTCGTTCCAATTCACATTCCAAGTAATATTCGGCATGCTAATTACATTGCCGGTTGCCAAATTGCATTATCTCTTATAGTTTCCGAGATATGGACTATCGATAATTTACACCATAGGCTCTGCTTCTAACTTGGGCCCAAATTGTAAAATGGCCTTATCTATTGGCGATTTCGTTCCAATTCACATTCCAAGTAATATTCGGCATGCTAATTACATTGCCGGTTGCCAAATTGCATTATCTCTTATCGTTTCCGAGATATGGACTATCGATAATTTACACCTTAGGCTCTGCTTCTAACTTATGCCCAAATTGTAAAATGGTCTTATCTATTGGCGATTTCGTTCCAATTCACATTCCAAGTAATATTAGGCATGCTAATTACATTGCCGGTTGCCAAATTGCATTATCTCTTATAGTTTCCGAGATATGGACTATCGATAATTTACACCTTAGGCTCTGCTTCTAACTTGGGCCCAAATTGTAAAATGGTCTTATCTATTGGCGATTTCGTTCCAATTCACACTCCTAGTAATATTCGGCATGCTAATTACATTGCCGGTTGCGAAATTGCATTATCTCTTATAGTTTCCGAGATATGGACTATCAATAATTTACACCTTAGGCTCTGCATCTAACTTGGGCCCAAATTGTAAAATGGTCTTATCTATTGGCGATTTCGTTCCAATTCACATTCCATGTAATATTCGGCATGCTAATTACATTGCCGGTTGCCAAATTGCATTATCACTTATAGTTTCCGAGATATGGACTATCGATAATTTACACCTTAGGCTCTGCTTCTAACTTGGGCCCAAATTGTAAAATGGCCTTATCTATTGGCGATTTCGTCCCAATTCACATTCCAAGTAATATTCGGCATGCTAATTACATTGCCGGTTGCGAAATTGCATTATCTCTTATAGTTTCAGAGATATGGACTATCGATAATTTACACCTTAGGCTCTGCTTCTAACTTGGGCCCAAATTGTAAAATGGTCTTATCTATTGGCAATTTCGTTCCAATTCACATTCCAAGTAATATTCGGCATGCTAATTACATTGCCGGTTGCCAAATTGCATTATCTCTTATAGTTTCCGAGATATGGACTATCGATTATTTACACCTTAGGCTCTGCTTCTAACTTGGGCCCAAATTGTAAAATGGTCTTATCTATTGGCGATTTCGTTCCAATTCACATTCCAAGTAATATTCGGCATGCTAATTACATTGCCGGTTGCCAAATTGCATTAACTCTTATAGTTTCCGAGATATGGACTATCGATAATTTACAAATTAGGCTCTGCTTCTAACTTGGGCCCAAATTGTAAAATGGTCTTATCTATTGGCGATTTCGTTCCAATTCACATTCCAAGTAATATTCGGCATGCTAATTACATTGCCGGTTGCCAAATTGCATTATCTCTTATAGTTTCCGAGATATGGACTATCGATAATTTACACCATAGGCTCTGCTTCTAACTTGGGCCCAAATTGTAAAATGGCCTTATCTATTGGCGATTTCGTTCCAATTCACATTCCAAGTAATATTCGGCATGCTAATTACATTGCCGGTTGCCAAATTGCATTATCTCTTATAGTTTCCGAGATATGGACTATCGATAATTTACACCTTAGGCTCTGCTTCTAACTTGTGCCCAAATTGTAAAATGGTCTTATCTATTGGCGATTTCGTTCCAATTCACATTCCAAGTAATATTCGGCATGCTAATTACATTGCCGGTTGCCAAATTGCATTATCTCTTATCGTTTCCGAGATATGGACTATCGATAATTTACACCTTAGGCTCTGCTTCTAACTTGGGCCCAAATTGTAAAATGGTCTTATCTATTGGCGATTTCGTTCCAATTCACATTCCAAGTAATATTCGGCATGCTAATTACATTGCCGGTTGCCAAATTGCATTATCTCTTATAGTTTCCGAGATATGGACTATCGATAATTTACACCTTAGGCTCTGCTTCTAACTTCGTTCCAATTCACACTCCTAGTAATATTCGGCATGCTAATTACATTGCCGGTTGCGAAATTGCATTATCTCTTATAGTTTCCGAGATATGGACTATCAATAATTTACACCTTAGGCTCTGCTTCTAACTTGGGCCCAAATTGTAAAATGGTCTTATCTATTGGCGATTTCGTTCCAATTCACATTCCAAGTAATATTCGGCATGCTAATTACATTGCCGGTTGCCAAATTACATTATCTCTTATAGTTTCCGAGATATGGACTATCGATAATTTACACCTTAGGCTCTGTTTCTAACTTGGGCCCAAATTGTAAAATGGCCTTATCTATTGGCGATTTCGTCCCAATTCACATTCCAAGTAATATTCGGCATGCTAATTACATTGCCGGTTGCGAAATTGCATTATCTCTTATAGTTTCAGAGATATGGACTATCGATAATTTACACCTTAGGCTCTGCTTCTAACTTGGGCCAAAATTGTAAAATGGTCTTATCTATTGGCAATTTCGTACCAATTCACATTCCAAGTAATATTCGGCATGCTAATTACATTGCCGGTTGCCAAATTGCATTATCTCTTATAGTTTCCGAGATATGGACTATCGATAATTTACACCTTAGGCTCTGCTTCTAACTTGGGCCCAAATTGTAAAATGGTCTTATCTATTGGCGATTTCGTTCCAATTCACATTCCAAGTAATATTCGGCATGCTAATTACATTGCCGGTTGCCAAATTGCATTAACTCTTATAGTTTCCGAGATATGGACTATCGATAATTTACACCTTAGGCTCTGCTTCTAACTTGGGCCCAAATTGTAAAATGGTCTTATCTATTGGCGATTTCGTTCCAATTCACATTCCAAGTAATATTCGGCATGCTAATTACATTGCCGGTTGCCAAATTGCATTATCTCTTATAGTTTCCGAGATATGGACTATCGATAATTTACACCATAGGCTCTGCTTCTAACTTGGGCCCAAATTGTAAAATGGCCTTATCTATTGGCGATTTCGTTCCAATTCACATTCCAAGTAATATTCGGCATGCTAATTACATTGCCGGTTGCCAAATTGCATTATCTCTTATAGTTTCCGAGATATGGACTATCGATAATTTACACCTTAGGCTCTGCTTCTAACTTGGGCCCAAATTGTAAAATGGTCTTATCTATTGGCGATTTCGTTCCAATTCACATTCCAAGTAATATTCGGTATGCTAATTACATTGCCGGTTGCCAAATTGAATTATCTCTTATAGTTTCCGAGATATGGACTATCGATAATTTACACCTTAGGCTCTGCTTCTAACTTGGGCCCAAATTGTAAAATGGTCTTACCTATTGGCGATTTCGTTCCAATTCACATTCCAAGTAATATTCGGCATGCTAATTACATTGCCGGTTGCCAAATTGCATTATCTCTTATAGTTTCCGAGATATGGACTATCGATAATTTACACCTTAGGCTCTGCTTCTAACTTGGGCCCAAATTGTAAAATGGTCTTATCTATTGGCGATTTCGTTCCAATTCACATTCCAAGTAATATTCGGCATGCTAATTACATTGCCGGTTGCCAAATTGCATTATCTCTTATAGTTTCCGAGATATGGACTATCGATAATTTACACCTTAGGCTCTGCTTCTAACTTGGGCCCAAATTGTAAAATGGTCTTATCTATTGGCGATTTCGTCACAATTCACATTCCAAGTGATATTCGGCATGCTAATTACATTGCCGGTTGCGAAATTGCATTATCTCTTATAGTTTCCGAGATATGGACTATCAATAATTTACACCTTAGGCTCTGCTTCTAACTTGGGCCCAAATTGTAAAATGGTCTTATCTATTGGCGATTTCGTTCCAATTCACATTCCAAGTAATATTCGGCATGCTAATTACATTGCCGGTTGCCAAATTGCATTATCTCTTATAGTTTCCGAGATATGGACTATCGATAATTTACACCTTAGGCTCTGCTTCTAACTTGGGCCCAAATTGTAAAATGGTCTTATCTATTGGCGATTTAGTTGCAATTCACATTCCAAGTAATATTCGGCATGCTAATTACATTGCCGGTTGCCAAATTGCATTATCTCTTATAGTTTCCGAGATATGGACTATCGATAATTTACACCTTAGGCTCTGCTTCTAACTTGGGCCCAAATTGTAAAATGGTCTTATCTATTGGCGATTTCGTTCCAATTCACATTCCAAGTAATATTCGGCATGCTAATTACATTGCCGGTTGCCAAATTGCATTATCTCTTATAGTTTCCGAGATATGGACTATCGATAATTTACACCTTAGGCTCTGCTTCTAACTTGGGCCCAAATTGTAAAATGGTCTTATCTATTGGCGATTTCGTTCCAATTCACATTCCAAGTAATATTCGGCATGCTAATTACATTGCCGGTTGCCAAATTACATTATCTCTTATAGTTTCCGATATATGGACTATCGATAATTTACACCTTAGGCTGTGCTTCTAACTTGGGCCCAAATTGTAAAATGGTCTTATCTATTGGCGATTTCGTTCCAATTCACACTCCATGTAATATTCGGCATGATAATTACATTGCCGGTTGCGAAATTGCATTATCTCTTATAGTTTCCGAGATATGGACTATCGATAATTTACACTTAGGCTCTGCTTCTAACTTGGGCCCAAATTGTAAAATGGTCTTATCTATTGGCGATTTCGTTCCAATTCACATTCCAAGTAATATTCGGCATGCTAATTACATTGCCGGTTGCCAAATTGCATTATCTCTTATAGTTTCCGAGATATGGACTATCGATAATTTACACCTTAGGCTCTGCTTCTAACTTGGGCCCAAATTGTAAAATGGTCTTATCTATTGGCGATTTCGTTCCAATTCACATTCCAAGTAATATTCGGCATGCTAATTACATTGCCGGTTGCCAAATTGCATTATCTCTTATAGTTTCCGAGATATGGACTATCGATAATTTACACCTTAGGCTCTGCTTCTAACTTGGGCCCAAATTGTAAAATGGTCTTACCTATTGGCGATTTCGTCCCAATTCACATTCCAAGTGATATTCGGCATGCTAATTACATTGCCGGTTGCGAAATTGCATTATCTCTTATAGTTTCCGAGATATGGACTATCAATAATTTACACCTTAGGCTCTGCTTCTAACTTGGGCCCAAATTGTAAAATGGTCTTATCTATTGGCGATTTCGTTCCAATTCACATTCCAAGTAATATTCGGCAAGCTAATTACATTGCCGGTTGCCAAATTGCATTATCTCTTATAGTTTCCGAGATATGGACTATCGATAATTTACACCTTAGGCTCTGCTTCTAACTTGGGCCCAAATTGTAAAATGGTCTTATCTATTGGCGATTTCGTTCCAATTCACATTCCAAGTAATATTCGGCATGCTAATTACATTGCCGGTTGCCAAATTGCATTATCTCTTATAGTTTCCGAGATATGGACTATCGATAATTTACACCTTAGGCTCTGCTTCTAACTTGGGCCCAAATTGTAAAATGGTCTTATCTATTGGCGATTTCGTTCCAATTCACATTCCAAGTAATATTCGGCATGCTAATTACATTGCCGGTTGCCAAATTGCATTATCTCTTATAGTTTCCGAGATATGGACTATCGATAATTTACACCATAGGCTCTGCTTCTAATTTGGGCCCAAATTGTAAAATGGTCTTATCTATTGGCGATTTCGTTCCAATTCACACTCCTAGTAATATTCGGCATGCTAATTACATTGCCGGTTGCGAAATTGCATTATCTCTTATAGTTTCCGAGATATGGACTATCAATAATTTACACCTTAGGCTCTGCTTCTAACTTGGGCCCAAATTGTAAAATGGTCTTATCTATTGGCGATTTCGTTCCAATTCACATTCCAAGTAATATTCGGCATGCTAATTACATTGCCGGTTGCCAAATTGCATTATCTCTTATAGTTTCCGAGATATGGACTATCGATAATTTACACCTTAGGCTCTGCTTCTAACTTGGGCCCAAATTGTAAAATGGTCTTATCTATTGGCGATTTCGTTCCAATTCACATTCCAAGTAATATTCGGTATGCTAATTACATTGCCGGTTGCCAAATTGAATTATCTCTTATAGTTTCCGAGATATGGACTATCGATAATTTACACCTTAGGCTCTGCTTCTAACTTGGGCCCAAATTGTAAAATGGTCTTACCTATTGGCGATTTCGTTCCAATTCACATTCCAAGTAATATTCGGCATGCTAATTACATTGCCGGTTGCCAAATTGCATTATCTCTTATAGTTTCCGAGATATGGACTATCGATAATTTACACCTTAGGCTCTGCTTCTAACTTGGGCCCAAATTGTAAAATGGTCTTATCTATTGGCGATTTCGTTCCAATTCACACTCCTAGTAATATTCGGCATGCTAATTACATTGCCGGTTGCGAAATTGCATTATCTCTTATAGTTTCCGAGATATGGACTATCAATAATTTACACCTTAGGCTCTGCTTCTAACTTGGGCCCAAATTGTAAAATGGTCTTATCTATTGGCGATTTCGTTCCAATTCACATTCCAAGTAATATTCGGCATGCTAATTACATTGCCGGTTGCCAAATTGCATTATCTCTTATAGTTTCCGAGATATGGACTATCGATAATTTACACCTTAGGCTCTGTTTCTAACTTGGGCCCAAATTGTAAAATGGCCTTATCTATTGGCGATTTCGTCCCAATTCACATTCCAAGTAATATTCGGCATGCTAATTACATTGCCGGTTGCGAAATTGCATTATCTCTTATAGTTTCAGAGATATGGACTATCGATAATTTACACCTTAGGCTCTGCTTCTAACTTGGGCTAAAATTGTAAAATGGTCTTATCTATTGGCAATTTCGTTCCAATTCACATTCCAAGTAATATTCGGCATGCTAATTACATTGCCGGTTGCCAAATTGCATTATCTCTTATAGTTTCCGAGATATGGACTATCGATAATTTACACCTTAGGCTCTGCTTCTAACTTGGGCCCAAATTGTAAAATGGTCTTATCTATTGGCGATTTCGTTCCAATTCACATTCCAAGTAATATTCGGCATGCTAATTACATTGCCGGTTGCCAAATTGCATTAACTCTTATAGTTTCCGAGATATGGACTATCGATAATTTACACCTTAGGCTCTGCTTCTAACTTGGGCCCAAATTGTAAAATGGTCTTATCTATTGGCGATTTCGTTCCAATTCACATTCCAAGTAATATTCGGCATGCTAATTACATTGCCGGTTGCCAAATTGCATTATCTCTTATAGTTTCCGAGATATGGACTATCGATAATTTACACCATAGGCTCTGCTTCTAACTTGGGCCCAAATTGTAAAATGGCCTTATCTATTGGCGATTTCGTTCCAATTCACATTCCAAGTAATATTCGGCATGCTAATTACATTGCCGGTTGCCAAATTGCATTATCTCTTATAGTTTCCGAGATATGGACTATCGATAATTTACACCTTAGGCTCTGCTTCTAACTTGGGCCCAAATTGTAAAATGGTCTTATCTATTGGCGATTTCGTTCCAATTCACATTCCAAGTAATATTCGGCATGCTAATTACATTGCCGGTTGCCAAATTGCATTATCTCTTATAGTTTCCGAGATATGGACTATCGATAATTTACACCTTAGGCTCTGCTTCTAACTTGGGCCCAAATTGTAAAATGGTCTTATCTATTGGCGATTTCGTTCCAATTCACATTCCAAGTAATATTCGGTATGCTAATTACATTGCCGGTTGCCAAATTGAATTATCTCTTATAGTTTCCGAGATATGGACTATCGATAATTTACACCTTAGGCTCTGCTTCTAACTTGGGCCCAAATTGTAAAATGGTCTTACCTATTGGCGATTTCGTTCCAATTCACATTCCAAGTAATATTCGGCATGCTATTTACATTGCCGGTTGCCAAATTGCATTATCTCTTATATTTTCCGAGATATGGACTATCGATAATTTACACCTTAGGCTCTGCTTCTAACTTGGGCCCAAATTGTAAAATGGTCTTATCTATTGGCGATTTCGTTCCAATTCACATTCCAAGTAATATTCGGCATGCTAATTACATTGCCGGTTGCCAAATTGCATTATCTCTTATAGTTTCCGAGATATGGACTATCGATAATTTACACCTTAGGCTCTGCTTCTAACTTGGGCCCAAATTGTAAAATGGTCTTATCTATTGGCGATTTCGTCACAATTCACATTCCAAGTGATATTCGGCATGCTATTTACATTGCCGGTTGCGAAATTGCATTATCTCTTATAGTTTCCGAGATATGGACTATCAATAATTTACACCTTAGGCTCTGCTTCTAACTTGGGCCCAAATTGTAAAATGGTCTTATCTATTGGCGATTTCGTTCCAATTCACATTCCAAGTAATATTCGGCATGCTAATTACATTGCCGGTTGCCAAATTGCATTATCTCTTATAGTTTCCGAGATATGGACTATCGATAATTTACACCTTAGGCTCTGCTTCTAACTTGGGCCCAAATTGTAAAATGGTCTTATCTATTGGCGATTTAGTTGCAATTCACATTCCAAGTAATATTCGGCATGCTAATTACATTGCCGGTTGCCAAATTGCATTATCTCTTATAGTTTCCGAGATATGGACTATCGATAATTTACACCTTAGGCTCTGCTTCTAACTTGGGCCCAAATTGTAAAATGGTCTTATCTATTGGCGATTTCGTTCCAATTCACATTCCAAGTAATATTCGGCATGCTAATTACATTGCCGGTTGCCAAATTGCATTATCTCTTATAGTTTCCGAGATATGGACTATCGATAATTTACACCTTAGGCTCTGCTTCTAACTTGGGCCCAAATTGTAAAATGGTCTTATCTATTGGCGATTTCGTTCCAATTCACATTCCAAGTAATATTCGGCATGCTAATTACATTGCCGGTTGCCAAATTACATTATCTCTTATAGTTTCCGATATATGGACTATCGATAATTTACACCTTAGGCTGTGCTTCTAACTTGGGCCCAAATTGTAAAATGGTCTTATCTATTGGCGATTTCGTTCCAATTCACACTCCAAGTAATATTCGGCATGATAATTACATTGCCGGTTGCGAAATTGCATTATCTCTTATAGTTTCCGAGATATGGACTATCGATAATTTACACCTTAGGCTCTGCTTCTAACTTGGGCCCAAATTGTAAAATGGTCTTATCTATTGGCGATTTCGTTCCAATTCACATTCCAAGTAATATTCGGCATGCTAATTACATTGCCGGTTGCCAAATTGCATTATCTCTTATAGTTTCCGAGATATGGACTATCGATAATTTACACCTTAGGCTCTGCTTCTAACTTGGGCCCAAATTGTAAAATGGTCTTATCTATTGGCGATTTCGTTCCAATTCACATTCCAAGTAATATTCGGCATGCTAATTACATTGCCGGTTGCCAAATTGCATTATCTCTTATAGTTTCCGAGATATGGACTATCGATAATTTACACCTTAGGCTCTGCTTCTAACTTGGGCCCAAATTGTAAAATGGTCTTACCTATTGGCGATTTCGTCCCAATTCACATTCCAAGTGATATTCGGCATGCTAATTACATTGCCGGTTGCGAAATTGCATTATCTCTTATAGTTTCCGAGATATGGACTATCAATAATTTACACCTTAGGCTCTGCTTCTAACTTGGGCCCAAATTGTAAAATGGTCTTATCTATTGGCGATTTCGTTCCAATTCACATTCCAAGTAATATTCGGCAAGCTAATTACATTGCCGGTTGCCAAATTGCATTATCTCTTATAGTTTCCGAGATATGGACTATCGATAATTTACACCTTAGGCTCTGCTTCTAACTTGGGCCCAAATTGTAAAATGGTCTTATCTATTGGCGATTTCGTTCCAATTCACATTCCAAGTAATATTCGGCATGCTAATTACATTGCCGGTTGCCAAATTGCATTATCTCTTATAGTTTCCGAGATATGGACTATCGATAATTTACACCTTAGGCTCTGCTTCTAACTTGGGCCCAAATTGTAAAATGGTCTTATCTATTGGCGATTTCGTTCCAATTCACATTCCAAGTAATATTCGGCATGCTAATTACATTGCCGGTTGCCAAATTGCATTATCTCTTATAGTTTCCGAGATATGGACTATCGATAATTTACACCATAGGCTCTGCTTCTAATTTGGGCCCAAATTGTAAAATGGTCTTATCTATTGGCGATTTCGTTCCAATTCACACTCCTAGTAATATTCGGCATGCTAATTACATTGCCGGTTGCGAAATTGCATTATCTCTTATAGTTTCCGAGATATGGACTATCAATAATTTACACCTTAGGCTCTGCTTCTAACTTGGGCCCAAATTGTAAAATGGTCTTATCTATTGGCGATTTCGTTCCAATTCACATTCCAAGTAATATTCGGCATGCTAATTACATTGCCGGTTGCCAAATTGCATTATCTCTTATAGTTTCCGAGATATGGACTATCGATAATTTACACCTTAGGCTCTGCTTCTAACTTGGGCCCAAATTGTAAAATGGCCTTATCTATTGGCGATTTCGTCCCAATTCACATTCCAAGTAATATTCGGCATGCTAATTACATTGCCGGTTGCGAAATTGCATTATCTCTTATAGTTTCAGAGATATGGACTATCGATAATTTACACCTTAGGCTCTGCTTCTAACTTGGGCCCAAATTGTAAAATGGTCTTATCTATTGGCAATTTCGTTCCAATTCACATTCCAAGTAATATTCGGCATGCTAATTACATTGCCGGTTGCCAAATTGCATTATCTCTTATAGTTTCCGAGATATGGACTATCGATAATTTACACCTTAGGCTCTGCTTCTAACTTGGGCCCAAATTGTAAAATGGTCTTATCTATTGGCGATTTCGTTCCAATTCACATTCCAAGTAATATTCGGCATACTAATTACATTGCCGGTTGCCAAATTGCATTAACTCTTATAGTTTCCGAGATATGGACTATCGATAATTTACACCTTAGGCTCTGCTTCTAACTTGGGCCCAAATTGTAAAATGGTCTTATCTATTGGCGATTTCGTTCCAATTCACATTCCAAGTAATATTCGGCATGCTAATTACATTGCCGGTTGCCAAATTGCATTATCTCTTATAGTTTCCGAGATATGGACTATCGATAATTTACACCATAGGCTCTGCTTCTAACTTGGGCCCAAATTGTAAAATGGCCTTATCTATTGGCGATTTCGTTCCAATTCACATTCCAAGTAATATTCGGCATGCTAATTACATTGCCGGTTGCCAAATTGCATTATCTCTTATAGTTTCCGAGATATGGACTATCGATAATTTACACCTTAGGCTCTGCTTCTAACTTGGGCCCAAATTGTAAAATGGTCTTATCTATTGGCGATTTCGTTCCAATTCACATTCCAAGTAATATTCGGCATGCTAATTACATTGCCGGTTGCCAAATTGCATTATCTCTTATAGTTTCCGAGATATGGACTATCGATAATTTACACCTTAGGCTCTGCTTCTAACTTGGGCCCAAATTGTAAAATGGTCTTATCTATTGGCGATTTCGTTCCAATTCACATTCCAAGTAATATTCGGTATGCTAATTACATTGCCGGTTGCCAAATTGAATTATCTCTTATAGTTTCCGAGATATGGACTATCGATAATTTACACCTTAGGCTCTGCTTCTAACTTGGGCCCAAATTGTAAAATGGTCTTACCTATTGGCGATTTCGTTCCAATTCACATTCCAAGTAATATTCGGCATGCTAATTACATTGCCGGTTGCCAAATTGCATTATCTCTTATAGTTTCCGAGATATGGACTATCGATAATTTACACCTTAGGCTCTGCTTCTAACTTGGGCCCAAATTGTAAAATGGTCTTATCTATTGGCGATTTCGTCACAATTCACATTCCAAGTGATATTCGGCATGCTAATTACATTGCCGGTTGCGAAATTGCATTATCTCTTATAGTTTCCGAGATATGGACTATCAATAATTTACACCTTAGGCTCTGCTTCTAACTTGGGCCCAAATTGTAAAATGGTCTTATCTATTGGCGATTTCGTTCCAATTCACATTCCAAGTAATATTCGGCATGCTAATTACATTGCCGGTTGCCAAATTGCATTATCTCTTATAGTTTCCGAGATATGGACTATCGATAATTTACACCTTAGGCTCTGCTTCTAACTTGGGCCCAAATTGTAAAATGGTCTTATCTATTGGCGATTTAGTTGCAATTCACATTCCAAGTAATATTCGGCATGCTAATTACATTGCCGGTTGCCAAATTGCATTATCTCTTATAGTTTCCGTGATATGGACTATCGATAATTTACACCTTAGGCTCTGCTTCTAACTTGGGCCCAAATTGTAAAATGGTCTTATCTATTGGCGATTTCGTTCCAATTCACATTCCAAGTAATATTCGGCATGCTAATTACATTGCCGGTTGCCAAATTGCATTATCTCTTATAGTTTCCGAGATATGGACTATCGATAATTTACACCTTAGGCTCTGCTTCTAACTTGGGCCCAAATTGTAAAATGGTCTTATCTATTGGCGATTTCGTTCCAATTCACATTCCAAGTAATATTCGGCATGCTAATTACATTGCCGGTTGCCAAATTACATTATCTCTTATAGTTTCCGATATATGGACTATCGATAATTTACACCTTAGGCTCTGCTTCTAACTTGGGCCCAAATTGTAAAATGGTCTTATCTATTGGCGATTTCGTTCCAATTCACACTCCAAGTAATATTCGGCATGATAATTACATTGCCGGTTGCGAAATTGCATTATCTCTTATAGTTTCCGAGATATGGACTATCGATAATTTACACCTTAGGCTCTGCCTCTAACTTGGGCCCAAATTGTAAAATGGTCTTATCTATTGGCGATTTCGTTCCAATTCACATTCCAAGTAATATTCGGCATGCTAATTACATTGCCGGTTGCCAAATTGCATTATCTCTTATAGTTTCCGAGATATGGACTATCGATAATTTACACCTTAGGCTCTGCTTCTAACTTGGGCCCAAATTGTAAAATGGTCTTATCTATTGGCGATTTCGTTCCAATTCACATTCCAAGTAATATTCGGCATGCTAATTACATTGCCGGTTGCCAAATTGCATTATCTCTTATAGTTTCCGAGATATGGACTATCGATAATTTACACCTTAGGCTCTGCTTCTAACTTGGGCCCAAATTGTAAAATGGTCTTACCTATTGGCGATTTCGTCCCAATTCACATTCCAAGTGATATTCGGCATGCTAATTACATTGCCGGTTGCGAAATTGCATTATCTCTTATAGTTTCCGAGATATGGACTATCAATAATTTACACCTTAGGCTCTGCTTCTAACTTGGGCCCAAATTGTAAAATGGTCTTATCTATTGGCGATTTCGTTCCAATTCACATTCCAAGTAATATTCGGCATGCTAATTACATTGCCGGTTGCCAAATTGCATTATCTCTTATAGTTTCCGAGATATGGACTATCGATAATTTACACCTTAGGCTCTGCTTCTAACTTGGGCCCAAATTGTAAAATGGCCTTATCTATTGGCGATTTCGTTCCAATTCACATTCCAAGTAATATTCGGCATGCTAATTACATTGCCGGTTGCCAAATTGCATTATCTCTTATAGTTTCCGAGATATGGACTATCGATAATTTACACCTTAGGCTCTGCTTCTAACTTGGGCCCAAATTGTAAAATGGTCTTATCTATTGGCGATTTCGTTCCAATTCACATTCCAAGTAATATTCGGCATGCTAATTACATTGCCGGTTGCCAAATTGCATTATCTCTTATAGTTTCCGAGATATGGACTATCGATAATTTACACCATAGGCTCTGCTTCTAATTTGGGCCCAAATTGTAAAATGGTCTTATCTATTGGCGATTTCGTTCCAATTCACATTCCAAGTAATATTCGGCATGCTAATTACATTGCCGGTTGCCAAATTGCATTATCTCTTATAGTTTCCGAGATATGGACTATCGATAATTTACACCTTAGGCTCTGCTTCTAACTTGCTCCCAAATTGTAAAATGGTCTTATCTATTGGCGATTTCGTTCCAATTCACATTCCAAGTAATATTCGGCATGCTAATTACATTGCCGGTTGCCAAATTGCATTATCTCTTATAGTTTCCGAGATATGGACTATCGATAATTTACACATTAGGCTCTGCTTCTAACTTGGGCCCAAATTGTAAAATGGTCTTATCTATTACCGATTTCGTTCCAATTCACATTCCAAGTAATATTCGGCATGCTAATTACATTGCCGGTTGCCAAATTGAATTATCTCTTATAGTTTCCGAGATATGGACTATCGATAATTTACACCTTAGGCTCTGCTTCTAACTTGGGCCCAAATTGTAAAATGGTCTTATCTATTGGCGATTTCGTTCCAATTCACATTCCAAGTAATATTGGGCATGCTAATTACATTGCCGGTTGCCAAATTGCATTATCTCTTATAGTTTCCGAGATATGGACTATCGATAATTTACACCATAGGCTCTGCTTCTAACTTGGGCCCAAATTGTAAAATGGTCTTATCTATTGGCGATTTCGTTCCAATTCACATTCCAAGTAATATTCGGCATGCTAATTACATTGCCGGTTGCCAAATTGCATTATCTCTTATAGTTTCCGAGATATGGAATATCGATTATTTACACCTTAGGCTCTGCTTCTAACTTGGGCCCAAATTGTAAAATGGTCTTACCTATTGGCGATTTCGTTCCAATTCACATTCCAAGTAATATTCGGCATGCTAATTACATTGCCGGTTGCCAAATTGCATTATCTCTTATAGTTTCCGAGATATGGACTATCGATAATTTACACCTTAGGCTCTGCTTCTAACTTGGGCCCAAATTGTAAAATGGTCTTATCTATTGGCGATTTCGTTCCAATTCACATTCCAAGTAATATTCGACATGCTAATTACATTGCCGGTTGCCAAATTGCATTATCTCTTATAGTTTCCGAGATATGGACTATCGATAATTTACACCTTAGGCTCTGCTTCTAACTTGGGCCCAAATTGTAAAATGGTCTTATCTATTGGCGATTTCGTCCCAATTCACATTCCAAGTGATATTCGGCATGCTAATTACATTGCCGGTTGCCAAATTGCATTATCTCTTATAGTTTCCGAGATATGGACTATCGATAATTTACACCTTAGGCTCTGCTTCTAACTTGGGCCCAAATTGTAAAATGGTCTTATCTATTGGCGATTTCGTTCCAATTCACATTCCAAGTAATATTCGGCATGCTAATTACATTGCCGGTTGCCAAATTGAATTATCTCTTATAGTTTCCGAGATATGGACTATCGATAATTTACACCTTAGGCTCTGCTTCTAACTTGGGCCCAAATTGTAAAATGGTCTTATCTATTGGCGATTTCGTTCCAATTCACATTCCAAGTAATATTGGCATGCTAATTACATTGCCGGTTGCCAAATTGCATTATCTCTTATAGTTTCCGAGATATGGACTATCGATAATTTACACCATAGGCTCTGCTTCTAACTTGGGCCCAACATTCCAATTCACATTCCAAGTAATATTCGGCATGCTAATTACATTGCCGGTTGCCAAATTGCATTATCTCTTATAGTTTCCGAGATATGGACTATCGATAATTTACACCTTAGGCTCTGCTTCTAACTTGCTCCCAAATTGTAAAATGGTCTTATCTATTGGCGATTTCGTTCCAATTCACATTCCAAGTAATATTCGGCATGCTAATTACATTGCCGGTTGCCAAATTGCATTATCTCTTATAGTTTCCGAGATATGGACTATCGATAATTTACACCTTAGGCTCTGCTTCTAACTTGGGCCCAAATTGTAAAATGGTCTTATCTATTGGCGATTTCGTTCCAATTCACATTCCAAGTAATATTCGGCATGCTAATTACATTGCCGGTTGCCAAATTGCATTATCTCTTATAGTTTCCGAGATATGGACTATCGATAATTTACACCTTAGGCTCTGCTTCTAACTTGGGCCCAAATTGTAAAATGGTCTTATCTATTGGCGATTTCGTCCCAATTCACATTCCAAGTGATATTCGGCATGCTAATTACATTGCCGGTTGCGAAATTGCATTATCTCTTATAGTTTCCGAGATATGGACTATCAATAATTTACACCTTAAGCTCTGCTTCTAACTTGGGTCCAAATTGTAAAATGGTCTTATCTATTGGCGATTTCGTTCCAATTCACATTCCAAGTAATATTTGGCATGCTAATTACATTGCCGGTTGCCAAATTGCATTATCTCTTATAGTTTCCGAGATATGGACTATCGATAATTTACACCTTAGGCTCTGCTTCTAACTTGGGCCCAAATTGTAAAATGGTCTTATCTATTGGCGATTTCGTTCCAATTCACATTCCAAGTAATATTCGGCATGCTAATTACATTGCCGGTTGCCAAATTGCATTATCTCTTATAGTTTCCGAGATATGGACTATCGATAATTTACACCTTAGGCTCTGCTTCTAACTTGGGCCCAAATTGAAAAATGGTCTTATCTATTGGCGATTTCGTTCCAATTCACATTCCAAGTAATATTCGGCATGCTAATTACATTGCCGGTTGCCAAATTGCATTATCTCTTATAATTTCCGAGATATGGACTATCGATAATTTACACCTTAGGCTCTGCTTCTAACTTGGGCCCAAATTGTAAAATGGTCTTATCTATTGGCGATTTCGTCCCAATTCACATTCCAAGTGATATTCGGCTTGCTAATTACATTGCCGGTTGCGAAATTGCATTATCTCTTATAGTTTCCGAGATATGGACTATCAATAATTTACACCTTAGGCTCTGCTTCTAACTTGGGTCCAAATTGTAAAATGGTCTTATCTATTGGCGATTTCGTTCCAATTCACATTCCAAGTAATATTCGGCATGCTAATTACATTGCCGGTTGCCAAATTGCATTATCTCTTATAGTTTCCGAGATATGGACTATCGATAATTTACACCTTAGGCTCTGCTTCTAACTTGGGCCCAAATTGTAAAATGGTCTTATCTATTGGCGATTTCGTTCCAATTCACATTCCAAGTAATATTCGGCATGCTAATTACATTGCCGGTTGCCAAATTGCATTATCTCTTATAGTTTCCGAGATATGGACTATCGATAATTTACACCTTAGGCTCTGCTTCTAACTTGGGCCCAAATTGTAAAATGGTCTTATCTATTGGCGATTTCGTTCCAATTCACATTCCAAGTAATATTCGGCATGCTACTTACATTGCCGGTTGCCAAATTGCATTATCTCTTATAGTTTCCGAGATATGGACTATCGATAATTTACACCTTAGGCTCTGCTTCTAACTTGGGCCCAAATTGTAAAATGGTCTTATCTATTGGCGATTTCGTCCCAATTCACATTCCAAGTGATATTCGGCATGCTAATTACATTGCCGGTTGCGAAATTGCATTATCTCTTATAGTTTCCGAGATATGGACTATCAATTATTTACACCTTTGGCTCTGCTTCTAACTTGGGCCCAAATTGTAAAATGGTCTTATCTATTGGCGATTTCGTTCCAATTCACATTCCAAGTAATATTCGGCATGCTAATTACATTGCCGGTTGCCAAATTGCATTATCTCTTATAGTTTCCGAGATATGGACTATCGATAATTTACACATTAGGCTCTGCTTCTAACTTGGGCCCAAATTGTAAAATGGTCTTATCTATTGGCGATTTCGTTCCAATTCACATTCCAAGTAATATTCGGCATGCTAATTACATTGCCGGTTGCCAAATTGCATTATCTCTTATAGTTTCCGAGATATGGACTATCGATAATTTACACCTTAGGCTCTGCTTCTAACTTGGGCCCAAATTGTAAAATGGTCTTATCTATTGGCGATTTCGTTCCAATTCACACTCCTAGTAATATTCGGCATGCTAATTACATTGCCGGTTGCGAAACTGCATTATCTCTTATAGTTTCCGAGATATGGACTATCAATTATTTACACCTTAGGCTCTGCTTCTAACTTGGGCTCAAATTGTAAAATGGTCTTATCTATTGGCGATTTCGTCCCAATTCACATTCCAAGTAATATTCGGCATGCTAATTACATTGCCGGTTGCCAAATTGCATTATCACTTATAGTTTCCGAGATATGGACTATCGATAATTTACACCTTAGGCTCTGCTTCTAACTTGGGCCCAAATTGTAAAATGGCCTTATCTATTGGCGATTTCGTCCCAATTCACAGTCCAAGTAATATTCGGCATGCTAATTACATTGCCGGTTGCGAAATTGCATTATCTCTTATAGTTTCAGAGATATGGACTATCGATAATTTACACCTTAGGCTCTGCTTCTAACTTGGGCCCAAATTGTAAAATAGTCTTATCTATTGGCAATTTCGTTCCAATTCACATTCCAAGTAATATTCGGCATGCTAATTACATTGCCGGTTGCCAAATTGCATTATCTCTTATAGTTTCCGAGATATGGACTATCGATAATTTACACCTTAGGCTCTGCTTCTAACTTGGGCCCAAATTGTAAAATGGTCTTATCTATTGGCGATTTCGTTCCAATTCACATTCCAAGTAATATTCGGCATGCTAATTACATTGCCGGTTGCCAAATTGCATTAACTCTTATAGTTTCCGAGATATGGACTATCGATAATTTACACCTTAGGCTCTGCTTCTAACTTGGGCCCAAATTGTAAAATGGTCTTATCTATTGGCGATTTCGTTCCAATTCACATTCCAAGTAATATTCGGCATGCTAATTACATTGCCGGTTGCCAAATTGCATTATCTCTTATAGTTTCCGAGATATGGACTATCGATAATTTACACCTTAGGCTCTGCTTCTAACTTGGGCCCAAATTGTAAAATGGTCTTATCTATTGGCGATTTCGTTCCAATTCACATTCCAAGTAATATTCGGCATGCTAATTACATTGCCGGTTGCCAAATTGCATTATCTCTTATAGTTTCCGAGATATGGACTATCGATAATTTACACCTTAGGCTCTGCTTCTAACTTGGGCCCAAATTGTAAAATGGTCTTATCTATTGGCGATTTCGTCCCAATTCACATTCCAAGTGATATTCGGCATGCTAATTACATTGCCGGTTGCGAAATTGCATTATCTCTTATAGTTTCCGAGATATGGACTATCAATTATTTACACCTTAGGCTCTGCTTCTAACTTGGGCCCAAATTGTAAAATGGTCTTATCTATTGGCGATTTCGTTCCAATTCACATTCCAAGTAATATTCGGCATGCTAATTACATTGCCGGTTGCCAAATTGCATTATCTCTTATAGTTTCCGAGATATGGACTATCGATAATTTACACATTAGGCTCTGCTTCTAACTTGGGCCCAAATTGTAAAATGGTCTTATCTATTGGCGATTTCGTTCCAATTCACATTCCAAGTAATATTCGGCATGCTAATTACATTGCCGGTTGCCAAATTGCATTATCTCTTATAGTTTCCGAGATATGGACTATCGATAATTTACACCTTAGGCTCTGCTTCTAACTTGGGCCCAAATTGTAAAATGGTCTTATCTATTGGCGATTTCGTTCCAATTCACACTCCTAGTAATATTCGGCATGCTAATTACATTGCCGGTTGCGAAACTGCATTATCTCTTATAGTTTCCGAGATATGGACTATCAATAATTTACACCTTAGGCTCTGCTTCTAACTTGGGCTCAAATTGTAAAATGGTCTTATCTATTGGCGATTTCGTCCCAATTCACATTCCAAGTAATATTCGGCATGCTAATTACATTGCCGGTTGCCAAATTGCATTATCTCTTATAGTTTCCGAGATATGGACTATCGATAATTTACACCTTAGGCTCTGCTTCTAACTTGGGCCCAAATTGTAAAATGGCCTTATCTATTGGCGATTTCGTCCCAATTCACATTCCAAGTAATATTCGGCATGCTAATTACATTGCCGGTTGCGAAATTGCATTATCTCTTATAGTTTCAGAGATATGGACTATCGATTATTTACACCTTAGGCTCTGCTTCTAACTTGGGCCCAAATTGTAAAATAGTCTTATCTATTGGCAATTTCGTTCCAATTCACATTCCAAGTAATATTCGGCATGCTAATTACATTGCCGGTTGCCAAATTGCATTATCTCTTATAGTTTCCGAGATATGGACTATCGATAATTTACACCTTAGGCTCTGCTTCTAACTTGGGCCCAAATTGTAAAATGGTCTTATCTATTGGCGATTTCGTTCCAATTCACATTCCAAGTAATATTCGGCATGCTAATTACATTGCCGGTTGCCAAATTGCATTAACTCTTATAGTTTCCGAGATATGGACTATCGATAATTTACACCTTAGGCTCTGCTTCTAACTTGGGCCCAAATTGTAAAATGGTCTTATCTATTGGCGATTTCGTTCCAATTCACATTCCAAGTAATATTCGGCATGCTAATTACATTGCCGGTTGCCAAATTGCATTATCTCTTATAGTTTCCGAGATATGGACTATCGATAATTTACACCATAGGCTCTGCTTCTAACTTGGGCCCAAATTGTAAAATGGCCTTATCTATTGGCGATTTCGTTCCAATTCACATTCCAAGTAATACTCGGCATGCTAATTACATTGCAGGTTGCCAAATTGCATTATCTCTTATAGTTTCCGAGATATGGACTATCGATAATTTACACCTTAGGCTCTGCTTCTAACTTGGGCCCAAATTGTAAAATGGTCTTATCTATTGGCGATTTCGTTCCAATTCACACTCCTAGTAATATTCGGCATGCTAATTACATTGCCGGTTGCGAAACTGCATTATCTCTTATAGTTTCCGAGATATGGACTATCAATAATTTACACCTTAGGCTCTGCTTCTAACTTGGGCTCAAATTGTAAAATGGTCTTATCTATTGGCGATTTCGTCCCAATTCACATTCCAAGTAATATTCGGCATGCTAATTACATTGCCGGTTGCCAAATTGCATTATCTCTTATAGTTTCCGAGATATGGACTATCGATAATTTACACCTTAGGCTCTGCTTCTAACTTGGGCCCAAATTGTAAAATGGCCTTATCTATTGGCGATTTCGTCCCAATTCACATTCCAAGTAATATTCGGCATGCTAATTACATTGCCGGTTGCGAAATTGCATTATCTCTTATAGTTTCAGAGATATGGACTATCGATTATTTACACCTTAGGCTCTGCTTCTAACTTGGGCCCAAATTGTAAAATAGTCTTATCTATTGGCAATTTCGTTCCAATTCACATTCCAAGTAATATTCGGCATGCTAATTACATTGCCGGTTGCCAAATTGCATTATCTCTTATAGTTTCCGAGATATGGACTATCGATAATTTACACCTTAGGCTCTGCTTCTAACTTGGGCCCAAATTGTAAAATGGTCTTATCTATTGGCGATTTCGTTCCAATTCACATTCCAAGTAATATTCGGCATGCTAATTACATTGCCGGTTGCCAAATTGCATTAACTCTTATAGTTTCCGAGATATGGACTATCGATAATTTACACCTTAGGCTCTGCTTCTAACTTGGGCCCAAATTGTAAAATGGTCTTATCTATTGGCGATTTCGTTCCAATTCACATTCCAAGTAATATTCGGCATGCTAATTACTTTGCCGGTTGCCAAATTGCATTATCTCTTATAGTTTCCGAGATATGGACTATCGATAATTTACACCATAGGCTCTGCTTCTAACTTGGGCCCAAATTGTAAAATGGCCTTATCTATTGGCGATTTCGTTCCAATTCACATTCCAAGTAATATTCGGCATGCTAATTACATTGCAGGTTGCCAAATTGCATTATCTCTTATAGTTTCCGAGATATGGACTATCGATAATTTACACCTTAGGCTCTGCTTCTAACTTGGGCCCAAATTGTAAAATGGTCTTATCTATTGGCGATTTCGTTCCAATTCACATTCCAAGTAATATTCGGCATGCTAATTACATTGCCGGTTGCGAAATTGCATTATCTCTTATAGTTTCAGAGATATGGACTATCGATAATTTACACCTTAGGCTCTGCTTCTAACTTGGGACCAAATTGTAAAATGGTCTTATCTATTGGCAATTTCGTTCCAATTCACATTCCAAGTAATATTCGGCATGCTAATTACATTGCCGGTTGCCAAATTGCATTATCTCTTATAGTTTCCGAGATATGGACTATCGATAATTTACACCTTAGGCTCTGCTTCTAACTTGGGCCCAAATTGTAAAATGGTCTTATCTATTGGCGATTTCGTTCCAATTCACATTCCAAGTAATATTCGGCATACTAATTACATTGCCGGTTGCCAAATTGCATTAACTCTTATAGTTTCCGAGATATGGACTATCGATAATTTACACCTTAGGCTCTGCTTCTAACTTGGGCCCAAATTGTAAAATGGTCTTATCTATTGGCGATTTCGTTCCAATTCACATTCCAAGTAATATTCGGCATGCTAATTACATTGCCGGTTGCCAAATTGCATTATCTCTTATAGTTTCCGAGATATGGACTATCGATAATTTACACCATAGGCTCTGCTTCTAACTTGGGCCCAAATTGTAAAATGGCCTTATCTATTGGCGATTTCGTTCCAATTCACATTCCAAGTAATATTCGGCATGCTAATTACATTGCCGGTTGCCAAATTGCATTATCTCTTATAGTTTCCGAGATATGGACTATCGATAATTTACACCTTAGGCTCTGCTTCTAACTTGGGCCCAAATTGTAAAATGGTCTTATCTATTGGCGATTTAGTTGCAATTCACATTCCAAGTAATATTCGGCATGCTAATTACATTGCCGGTTGCCAAATTGCATTATCTCTTATAGTTTCCGAGATATGGACTATCGATAATTTACACCTTAGGCTCTGCTTCTAACTTGGGCCCAAATTGTAAAATGGTCTTATCTATTGGCGATTTCGTTCCAATTCACATTCCAAGTAATATTCGGCATGCTAATTACATTGCCGGTTGCCAAATTGCATTATCTCTTATAGTTTCCGAGATATGGACTATCGATAATTTACACCTTAGGCTCTGCTTCTAACTTGGGCCCAAATTGTAAAATGGTCTTATCTATTGGCGATTTCGTTCCAATTCACATTCCAAGTAATATTCGGCATGCTAATTACATTGCCGGTTGCCAAATTACATTATCTCTTATAGTTTCCGATATATGGACTATCGATAATTTACACCTTAGGCTCTGCTTCTAACTTGGGCCCAAATTGTAAAATGGTCTTATCTATTGGCGATTTCGTTCCAATTCACACTCCAAGTAATATTCGGCATGATAATTACATTGCCGGTTGCGAAATTGCATTATCTCTTATAGTTTCCGAGATATGGACTATCGATAATTTACACCTTAGGCTCTGCTTCTAACTTGGGCCCAAATTGTAAAATGGTCTTATCTATTGGCGATTTCGTTCCAATTCACATTCCAAGTAATATTCGGCATGCTAATTACATTGCCGGTTGCCAAATTGCATTATCTCTTATAGTTTCCGAGATATGGACTATCGATAATTTACACCTTAGGCTCTGCTTCTAAGTTGGGCCCAAATTGTAAAATGGTCTTATCTATTGGCGATTTCGTTCCAATTCACATTCCAAGTAATATTCGGCATGCTAATTACATTGCCGGTTGCCAAATTGCATTATCTCTTATAGTTTCCGAGATATGGACTATCGATAATTTACACCTTAGGCTCTGCTTCTAACTTGGGCCCAAATTGTAAAATGGTCTTACCTATAGGCGATTTCGTCCCAATTCACATTCCAAGTGATATTCGGCATGCTAATTACATTGCCTATTGCGAAATTGCATTATCTCTTATAGTTTCCGAGATATGGACTATCAATAATTTACACCTTAGGCTCTGCTTCTAACTTGGGCCCAAATTGTAAAATGGTCTTATCTATTGGCGATTTCGTTCCAATTCACATTCCAAGTAATATTCGGCATGCTAATTACATTGCCGGTTGCCAAATTGCATTATCTCTTATAGTTTCCGAGATATGGACTATCGATAATTTACACCTTAGGCTCTGCTTCTAACTTGGGCCCAAATTGTAAAATGGTCTTATCTATTGGAGATTTCGTTCCAATTCACATTCCAAGTAATATTCGGCATGCTAATTACATTGCCGGTTGCCAAATTGCATTATCTCTTATAGTTTCCGAGATATGGACTATCGATAATTTACACCTTAGGCTCTGCTTCTAACTTGGGCCCAAATTGTAAAATGGTCTTATCTATTGGCGATTTCGTTCCAATTCACATTCCAAGTAATATTCGGCATGCTAATTACATTGCCGGTTGCCAAATTGCATTATCTCTTATAGTTTCCGAGATATGGACTATCGATAATTTACACCATAGGCTCTGCTTCTAATTTGGGCCCAAATTGTAAAATGGTCTTATCTATTGGCGATTTCGTTCCAATTCACATTCCAAGTAATATTCGGCATGCTAATTACATTGCCGGTTGCCAAATTGCATTATCTCTTATAGTTTCCGAGATATGGACTATCGATAATTTACACCTTAGGCTCTGCTTCTAACTTGCTCCCAAATTGTAAAATGGTCTTATCTATTGGCGATTTCGTTCCAATTCACATTCCAAGTAATATTCGGCATGCTAATTACATTGCCGGTTGCCAAATTGCATTATCTCTTATAGTTTCCGAGATATGGACTATCGATAATTTACACATTAGACTCTGCTTCTAACTTGGGCCCAAATTGTAAAATGGTCTTATCTATTGGCGATTTCGTTACAATTCACATTCCAAGTAATATTCGGCATGCTAATTACATTGCCGGTTGCCAAATTGAATTATCTCTTATAGTTTCCGAGATATGGACTATCGATAATTTACACCTTAGGCTCTGCTTCTAACTTGGGCCCAAATTGTAAAATGGTCTTATCTATTGGCGATTTCGTTCCAATTCACATTCCAAGTAATATTGGGCATGCTAATTACATTGCCGGTTGCCAAATTGCATTATCTCTTATAGTTTCCGAGATATGGACTATCGATAATTTACACCATAGGCTCTGCTTCTAACTTGGGCCCAAATTGTAAAATGGTCTTATCTATTGGCGATTTCGTTCCAATTCACATTCCAAGTAATATTCGGCATGCTAATTACATTGCCGGTTGCCAAATTGCATTATCTCTTATAGTTTCCGAGATATGGAATATCGATTATTTACACCTTAGGCTCTGCTTCTAACTTGGGCCCAAATTGTAAAATGGTCTTACCTATTGGCGATTTCGTTCCAATTCACATTCCAAGTAATATTCGGCATGCTAATTACATTGCCGGTTGCCAAATTGCATTATCTCTTATAGTTTCCGAGATATGGACTATCGATAATTTACACCTTAGGCTCTGCTTCTAACTTGGGCCCAAAATGTAAAATGGTCTTATCTATTGGCGATTTCGTTCCAATTCACATTCCAAGTAATATTCGGCATGCTAATTACATTGCTGGTTGCCAAATTGCATTATCTCTTATAGTTTCCGAGATATGGACTATCGATAATTTACACCTTAGGCTCTGCTTCTAACTTGGGCCCAAATTGTACAATGGTCTTATCTATTGGCGATTTCGTCCCAATTCACAGTCCAAGTGATATTCGGCATGCTAATTACATTGCCGGTTGCCAAATTGCATTATCTCTTATAGTTTCCGAGATATGGACTATCGATAATTTACACCTTAGGTTCTGCTTCTAACTTGGGCCCAAATTGTAAAATGGTCTTATCTATTGGCGATTACGTTCCAATTCACATTCCAAGTAATATTCGGCATGCTAATTACATTGCCGGTTGCCAAATTGAATTATCTCTTATAGTTTCCGAGATATGGACTATCGATAATTTACACCTTAGGCTCTGCTTCTAACTTGTGCCCAAATTGTAAAATGGTCTTATCTATTGGCGATTTCGTTCCAATTCACATTCCAAGTAATATTGGGCATGCTAATTACATTGCCGGTTGCCAAATTGCATTATCTCTTATAGTTTCCGAGATATGGACTATCGATAATTTACACCATAGGCTCTGCTTCTAACTTGGGCCCAAATTGTAAAATGGTCTTATCTATTGGCGATTTCGTTCCAATTCACATTCCAAGTAATATTCGGCATGCTAATTACATTGCCGGTTGCCAAATTGCATTATCTCTTATAGTTTCCGAGATATGGACTATCGATAATTTACACCTTAGGCTCTGCTTCTAACTTGGGCCCAAATTGTAAAATGGTCTTATCTATTGGCGATTTCGTCCCAATTCACATTCCAAGTGATATTCGGCATGCTAATTACATTGCCGGTTGCGAAATTGCATTATCTCTTATAGTTTCCGAGATATGGACTATCAATAATTTACACCTTAGGCTCTGCTTCTAACTTGGGTCCAAATTGTAAAATGGTCTTATCTATTGGCGATTTCGTTCCAATTCACATTCCAAGTAATATTTGGCATGCTAATTACATTGCCGGTTGCCAAATTGCATTATCTCTTATAGTTTCCGAGATATGGACTATCGATAATTTACACCTTAGGCTCTGCTTCTAACTTGGGCCCAAATTGTAAAATGGTCTTATCTATTGGCGATTTCGTTCCAATTCACATTCCAAGTAATATTCGGCATGCTAATTACATTGCCGGTTGCCAAATTGCATTATCTCTTATAGTTTCCGAGATATGGACTATCGATAATTTACACCTTAGGCTCTGCTTCTAACTTGGGCCCAAATTGTAAAATGGTCTTATCTATTGGCGATTTCGTTCCAATTCACATTCCAAGTAATATTCGGCATGCTAATTACATTGCCGGTTGCCAAATTGCATTATCTCTTATAATTTCCGAGATATGGACTATCGATAATTTACACCTTAGGCTCTGCTTCTAACTTGGGCCCAAATTGTAAAATGGTCTTATCTATTGGCGATTTCGTCCCAATTCACATTCCAAGTGATATTCGGCTTGCTAATTACATTGCCGGTTGCGAAATTGCATTATCTCTTATAGTTTCCGAGATATGGACTATCAATAATTTACACCTTAGGCTCTGCTTCTAACTTGGGTCCAAATTGTAAAATGGTCTTATCTATTGGCGATTTCGTTCCAATTCACATTCCAAGTAATATTCGGCATGCTAATTACATTGCCGGTTGCCAAATTGCATTATCTCTTATAGTTTCCGAGATATGGACTATCGATAATTTACACCTTAGGCTCTGCTTCTAACTTGGGCCCAAATTGTAAAATGGTCTTATCTATTGGCGATTTCGTTCCAATTCACATTCCAAGTAATATTCGGCATGCTAATTACATTGCCGGTTGCCAAATTGCATTATCTCTTATAGTTTCCGAGATATGGACTATCGATAATTTACACCTTAGGCTCTGCTTCTAACTTGGGCCCAAATTGTAAAATGGTCTTATCTATTGGCGATTTCGTTCCAATTCACATTCCAAGTAATATTCGGCATGCTAATTACATTGCCGGTTGCCAAATTGCATTATCTCTTATAGTTTCCGAGATATGGACTATCGATAATTTACACCTTAGGCTCTGCTTCTAACTTGGGCCCAAATTGTAAAATGGTCTTATCTATTGGCGATTTCGTCCCAATTCACATTCCAAGTGATATTCGGCATGCTAATTACATTGCCGGTTGCGAAATTGCATTATCTCTTATAGTTTCCGAGATATGGACTATCAATTATTTACACCTTAGGCTCTGCTTCTAACTTGGGCCCAAATTGTAAAATGGTCTTATCTATTGGCGATTTCGTTCCAATTCACATTCCAAGTAATATTCGGCATGCTAATTACATTGCCGGTTGCCAAATTGCATTATCTCTTATAGTTTCCGAGATATGGACTATCGATAATTTACACATTAGGCTCTGCTTCTAACTTGGGCCCAAATTGTAAAATGGTCTTATCTATTGGCGATTTCGTTCCAATTCACATTCCAAGTAATATTCGGCATGCTAATTACATTGCCGGTTGCCAAATTGCATTATCTCTTATAGTTTCCGAGATATGGACTATCGATAATTTACACCTTAGGCTCTGCTTCTAACTTGGGCCCAAATTGTAAAATGGTCTTATCTATTGGCGATTTCGTTCCAATTCACACTCCTACTAATATTCGGCATGCTAATTACATTGCCGGTTGCGAAACTGCATTATCTCTTATAGTTTCCGAGATATGGACTATCAATAATTTACACCTTAGGCTCTGCTTCTAACTTGGGCTCAAATTGTAAAATGGTCTTATCTATTGGCGATTTCGTCCCAATTCACATTCCAAGTAATATTCGGCATGCTAATTACATTGCCGGTTGCCAAATTGCATTATCTCTTATAGTTTCCGAGATATGGACTATCGATAATTTACACCTTAGGCTCTGCTTCTAACTTGGGCCCAAATTGTAAAATGGCCTTATCTATTGGCGATTTCGTCCCAATTCACATTCCAAGTAATATTCGGCATGCTAATTACATTGCCGGTTGCGAAATTGCATTATCTCTTATAGTTTCAGAGATATGGACTATCGATAATTTACACCTTAGGCTCTGCTTCTAACTTGGGCCCAAATTGTAAAATAGTCTTATCTATTGGCAATTTCGTTCCAATTCACATTCCAAGTAATATTCGGCATGCTAATTACATTGCCGGTTGCCAAATTGCATTATCTCTTATAGTTTCCGAGATATGGACTATCGATAATTTACACCTTAGGCTCTGCTTTTAACTTGGGCCCAAATTGTAAAATGGTCTTATCTATTGGCGATTTCGTTCCAATTCACATTCCAAGTAATATTCGGCATGCTAATTACATTGCCGGTTGCCAAATTGCATTAACTCTTATAGTTTCCGAGATATGGACTATCGATAATTTACACCTTAGGCTCTGCTTCTAACTTGGGCCCAAATTGTAAAATGGTCTTATCTATTGGCGATTTCGTTCCAATTCACATTCCAAGTAATATTCGGCATGCTAATTACATTGCCGGTTGCCAAATTGCATTATCTCTTATAGTTTCCGAGATATGGACTATCGATAATTTACACCTTAGGCTCTGCTTCTAACTTGGGCCCAAATTGTAAAATGGTCTTATCTATTGGCGATTTCGTTCCAATTCACATTCCAAGTAATATTCGGCATGCTAATTACATTGCCGGTTGCCAAATTGCATTATCTCTTATAGTTTCCGAGATATGGACTATCGATAATTTACACCTTAGGCTCTGCTTCTAACTTGGGCCCAAATTGTAAAATGGTCTTATCTATTGGCGATTTCGTCCCAATTCACATTCCAAGTGATATTCAGCATGCTAATTACATTGCCGGTTGCGAAATTGCATTATCTCTTATAGTTTCCGAGATATGGACTATCAATTATTTACACCTTAGGCTCTGCTTCTAACTTGGGCCCAAATTGTAAAATGGTCTTATCTATTGGCGATTTCGTTCCAATTCACATTCCAAGTAATATTCGGCATGCTAATTACATTGCCGGTTGCCAAATTGCATTATCTCTTATAGTTTCCGAGATATGGACTATCGATAATTTACACCTTAGGCTCTGCTTCTAACTTGGGCCCAAATTGTAAAATGGTCTTATCTATTGGCGATTTCGTTCCAATTCACACTCCTAGTAATATTCGGCATGCTAATTACATTGCCGGTTGCGAAACTGCATTATCTCTTATAGTTTCCGAGATATGGACTATCAATAATTTACACCTTAGGCTCTGCTTCTAACTTGGGCTCAAATTGTAAAATGGTCTTATCTATTGGCGATTTCGTCCCAATTCACATTCCAAGTAATATTCGGCATGCTAATTACATTGCCGGTTGCCAAATTGCATTATCTCTTATAGTTTCCGAGATATGGACTATCGATAATTTACACCATAGGCTCTGCTTCTAACTTGGGCCCAAATTGTAAAATGGCCTTATCTATTGGCGATTTCGTTCCAATTCACATTCCAAGTAATATTCGGCATGCTAATTACATTGCAGGTTGCCAAATTGCATTATCTCTTATAGTTTCCGAGATATGGACTATCGATAATTTACACCTTAGGCTCTGCTTCTAACTTGGGCCCAAATTGTAAAATGGCCTTATCTATTGGCGATTTCGTTCCAATTCACATTCCAAGTAATATTCGGCATGCTAATTACATTGCCGGTTGCCAAATTGCATTATCTATTATAGTTTCCGAGATATGGACTATCGATAATTTACACCTTAGGCTCTGCTACTAACTTGGGCCCAAATTGTAAAATGGTCTTATCTATTGGCGATTTCGTTCCAATTCACATTCCAAGTAATATTCGGCATGCTAATTACATTGCCGGTTGCCAAATTGAATTATCTCTTATAGTTTCCGAGATATGGACTATCGATAATTTACATCTTAGGCTTTGCTTCTAACTTGGGCCCAAATTGTAAAATGGTCTTACCTATTGGCGATTTCGTTCCAATTCACATTCCAAGTAATATTCGGCATGCTAATTACATTGCCGGTTGCCAAATTGCATTATCTCTTATAGTTTCCGAGATATGGACTATCGATAATTTACACCTTAGGCTCTGCTTCTAACTTGGGCCCAAATTGTAAAATGGTCTTATCTATTGGCGATTTCGTTCCAATTCACATTCCAAGTAATATTCGGCATGCTAATTACATTGCCGGTTGCCAAATTACATTATCTCTTATAGTTTCCGAGATATGGACTATCGATAATTTACACCTTACGCTCTGCTTCTAACTTGGGCCCAAATTGTAAAATGGTCTTATCTATTGGCGATTTAGTTGCAATTCACATTCCAAGTAATATTCGGCATGCTAATTACATTGCCGGTTGCCAAATTGCATTATCTCTTATAGTTTCCGAGATATGGACTATCGATAATTTACACCTTAGGCTCTGCTTCTAACTTGGGCCCAAATTGTAAAATGGTCTTATCTATTGGCGATTTCGATCCAATTCACATTCCAAGTAATATTCGGCATGCTAATTACATTGCCGGTTGCCAAATTGCATTATCTCTTATAGTTTCCGAGATATGGACTATCGATAATTTACACCTTAGGCTCTGCTTCTAACTTGGGCCCAAATTGTAAAATGGTCTTATCTATTGGCGATTTCGTTCCAATTCACATTCCAAGTAATATTCGGCATGCTAATTACATTGCCGGTTGCCAAATTACATTATCTCTTATAGTTTCCGAGATATGGACTATCGATAATTTACACCTTAGGCTCTGCTTCTAACTTGGGCCCAAATTGTAAAATGGTCTTATCTATTGGCGATTTAGTTGCAATTCACATTCCAAGTAATATTCGGCATGCTAATTACATTGCCGGTTGCCAAAATTGCATTATCTCTTATAGTTTCCGAGATATGGACTATCGATAATTTACACCTTAGGCTCTGCTTCTAACTTGGGCCCAAATTGTAAAATGGTCTTATCTATTGGCGATTTCGATCCAATTCACATTCCAAGTAATATTCGGCATGCTAATTACATTGCCGGTTGCCAAATTGCATTATCTCTTATAGTTTCCGAGATATGGACTATCGATAATTTACACCTTAGGCTCTGCTTCTAACTTGGGCCCAAATTGTAAAATGGTCTTATCTATTGGCGATTTCGTTCCAATTCACATTCCAAGTAATATTCGGCATGCTAATTACATTGCCGGTTGCCAAATTGAATTATCTCTTATAGTTTCCGAGATATGGACTATCGATAATTTACACCTTAGGCTCTGCTTCTAACTTGGGCCCAAATTGTAAAATGGTCTTATCTATTGGCGATTTCGTTCCAATTCACACTCCAAGTAATATTCGGCATGCTAATTACATTGCCGGTTGCGAAATTGCATTATCTCTTATAGTTTCCGAGATATGGACTATCGATAATTTACACCTTAGGCTATGCTTCTAACTTGGGCCCAAATTGTAAAATGGTCTTATCTATTGGCGATTTCGTTCCAATTCACATTCCAAGTAATATTCGGCATGCTAATTACATTGCCGGTTGCTAAATTGCATTATCTCTTATAGTTTCCGAGATATGGACTATCGATAATTTACACCTTAGGCTCTGCTTCTAACTTGGGCCCAAATTGTAAAATGGTCTTATCTATTGGCGATTTCGTTCCAATTCACATTCCAAGTAATATTCGGCATGCTAATTACATTGCCGGTTGCCAAATTGCATTATCTCTTATAGTTTCCGAGATATGGACTATCGATAATTTACACCTTAGGCTCTGCTTCTAACTTGGGCCCAAATTGTAAAATGGTCTTATCTATTGGCGATTTCGTCCCAATTCACATTCCAAGTGATATTCGGCATGCTAATTACATTGCCGGTTGCGAAATTGCATTATCTCTTATAGTTTCCGAGATATGGACTATCAATAATTTACACCTTAGGCTCTGCTTCTAACTTGGGCCCAAATTGTAAAATGGTCTTATCTATTGGCGATTTCGTTCCAATTCACATTCCAAGTAATATTCGGCATGCTAATTACATTGCCGGTTGCCAAATTGCATTATCTCTTATAGTTTCCGAGATATGGACTATCGATAATTTACACCTTAGGCTCTGCTTCTAACTTGGGCCCAAATTGTAAAATGGTCTTATCTATTGGCGATTTCGTTCCAATTCACATTCCAAGTAATATTCGGCATGCTAATTAGATTGCCGGTTGCCAAATTGCATTATCTCTTATAGTTTCCGAGATATGGACTATCGATAATTTACACCTTAGGCTCTGCTTCTAACTTGGGCCCAAATTGTAAAATGGTCTTATCTATTGGCGATTCCGTTCCAATTCACATTCCAAGTAATATTCGGCATGCTAATTACATTGCCGGTTGCCAAATTGCATTATCTCTTATAGTTTCCGAGATATGGACTATCGATAATTTACACCATAGGCTCTGCTTCTAACTTGGGCCCAAATTGTAAAATGGTCTTATCTATTGGCGATTTCGTTCCAATTCACATTCCAAGTAATATTCGGCATGCTAATTACATTGCCGGTTGCCAAATTGCATTATCACTTATAGTTTCCGAGATATGGACTATCGATAATTTACACCTTAGGCTCTGCTTCTAACTTGGGCCCAAATTGTAAAATGGCCTTATCTATTGGCGATTTCGTCCCAATTCACAGTCCAAGTAATATTCGGCATGCTAATTACATTGCCGGTTGCGAAATTGCATTATCTCTTATAGTTTCAGAGATATGGACTATCGATAATTTACACCTTAGGCTCTGCTTCTAACTTGGGCCCAAATTGTAAAATAGTCTTATCTATTGGCAATTTCGTTCCAATTCACATTCCAAGTAATATTCGGCATGCTAATTACATTGCCGGTTGCCAAATTGCATTATCTCTTATAGTTTCCGAGATATGGACTATCGATAATTTACACCTTAGGCTCTGCTTCTAACTTGGGCCCAAATTGTAAAATGGTCTTATCTATTGGCGATTTCGTTCCAATTCACATTCCAAGTAATATTCGGCATGCTAATTACATTGCCGGTTGCCAAATTGCATTAACTCTTATAGTTTCCGAGATATGGACTATCGATAATTTACACCTTAGGCTCTGCTTCTAACTTGGGCCCAAATTGTAAAATGGTCTTATCTATTGGCGATTTCGTTCCAATTCACATTCCAAGTAATATTCGGCATGCTAATTACATTGCCGGTTGCCAAATTGCATTATCTCTTATAGTTTCCGAGATATGGACTATCGATAATTTACACCTTAGGCTCTGCTTCTAACTTGGGCCCAAATTGTAAAATGGTCTTATCTATTGGCGATTTCGTTCCAATTCACATTCCAAGTAATATTCGGCATGCTAATTACATTGCCGGTTGCCAAATTGCATTATCTCTTATAGTTTCCGAGATATGGACTATCGATAATTTACACCTTAGGCTCTGCTTCTAACTTGGGCCCAAATTGTAAAATGGTCTTATCTATTGGCGATTTCGTCCCAATTCACATTCCAAGTGATATTCGGCATGCTAATTACATTGCCGGTTGCGAAATTGCATTATCTCTTATAGTTTCCGAGATATGGACTATCAATTATTTACACCTTAGGCTCTGCTTCTAACTTGGGCCCAAATTGTAAAATGGTCTTATCTATTGGCGATTTCGTTCCAATTCACATTCCAAGTAATATTCGGCATGCTAATTACATTGCCGGTTGCCAAATTGCATTATCTCTTATAGTTTCCGAGATATGGACTATCGATAATTTACACATTAGGCTCTGCTTCTAACTTGGGCCCAAATTGTAAAATGGTCTTATCTATTGGCGATTTCGTTCCAATTCACATTCCAAGTAATATTCGGCATGCTAATTACATTGCCGGTTGCCAAATTGCATTATCTCTTATAGTTTCCGAGATATGGACTATCGATAATTTACACCTTAGGCTCTGCTTCTAACTTGGGCCCAAATTGTAAAATGGTCTTATCTATTGGCGATTTCGTTCCAATTCACACTCCTAGTAATATTCGGCATGCTAATTACATTGCCGGTTGCGAAACTGCATTATCTCTTATAGTTTCCGAGATATGGACTATCAATAATTTACACCTTAGGCTCTGCTTCTAACTTGGGCTCAAATTGTAAAATGGTCTTATCTATTGGCGATTTCGTCCCAATTCACATTCCAAGTAATATTCGGCATGCTAATTACATTGCCGGTTGCCAAATTGCATTATCTCTTATAGTTTCCGAGATATGGACTATCGATAATTTACACCTTAGGCTCTGCTTCTAACTTGGGCCCAAATTGTAAAATGGCCTTATCTATTGGCGATTTCGTCCCAATTCACATTCCAAGTAATATTCGGCATGCTAATTACATTGCCGGTTGCGAAATTGCATTATCTCTTATAGTTTCAGAGATATGGACTATCGATTATTTACACCTTAGGCTCTGCTTCTAACTTGGGCCCAAATTGTAAAATAGTCTTATCTATTGGCAATTTCGTTCCAATTCACATTCCAAGTAATATTCGGCATGCTAATTACATTGCCGGTTGCCAAATTGCATTATCTCTTATAGTTTCCGAGATATGGACTATCGATAATTTACACCTTAGGCTCTGCTTCTAACTTGGGCCCAAATTGTAAAATGGTCTTATCTATTGGCGATTTCGTTCCAATTCACATTCCAAGTAATATTCGGCATGCTAATTACATTGCCGGTTGCCAAATTGCATTAACTCTTATAGTTTCCGAGATATGGACTATCGATAATTTACACCTTAGGCTCTGCTTCTAACTTGGGCCCAAATTGTAAAATGGTCTTATCTATTGGCGATTTCGTTCCAATTCACATTCCAAGTAATATTCGGCATGCTAATTACATTGCCGGTTGCCAAATTGCATTATCTCTTATAGTTTCCGAGATATGGACTATCGATAATTTACACCATAGGCTCTGCTTCTAACTTGGGCCCAAATTGTAAAATGGCCTTATCTATTGGCGATTTCGTTCCAATTCACATTCCAAGTAATACTCGGCATGCTAATTACATTGCAGGTTGCCAAATTGCATTATCTCTTATAGTTTCCGAGATATGGACTATCGATAATTTACACCTTAGGCTCTGCTTCTAACTTGGGCCCAAATTGTAAAATGGTCTTATCTATTGGCGATTTCGTTCCAATTCACACTCCTAGTAATATTCGGCATGCTAATTACATTGCCGGTTGCGAAACTGCATTATCTCTTATAGTTTCCGAGATATGGACTATCAATAATTTACACCTTAGGCTCTGCTTCTAACTTGGGCTCAAATTGTAAAATGGTCTTATCTATTGGCGATTTCGTCCCAATTCACATTCCAAGTAATATTCGGCATGCTAATTACATTGCCGGTTGCCAAATTGCATTATCTCTTATAGTTTCCGAGATATGGACTATCGATAATTTACACCTTAGGCTCTGCTTCTAACTTGGGCCCAAATTGTAAAATGGCCTTATCTATTGGCGATTTCGTCCCAATTCACATTCCAAGTAATATTCGGCATGCTAATTACATTGCCGGTTGCGAAATTGCATTATCTCTTATAGTTTCAGAGATATGGACTATCGATTATTTACACCTTAGGCTCTGCTTCTAACTTGGGCCCAAATTGTAAAATAGTCTTATCTATTGGCAATTTCGTTCCAATTCACATTCCAAGTAATATTCGGCATGCTAATTACATTGCCGGTTGCCAAATTGCATTATCTCTTATAGTTTCCGAGATATGGACTATCGATAATTTACACCTTAGGCTCTGCTTCTAACTTGGGCCCAAATTGTAAAATGGTCTTATCTATTGGCGATTTCGTTCCAATTCACATTCCAAGTAATATTCGGCATGCTAATTACATTGCCGGTTGCCAAATTGCATTAACTCTTATAGTTTCCGAGATATGGACTATCGATAATTTACACCTTAGGCTCTGCTTCTAACTTGGGCCCAAATTGTAAAATGGTCTTATCTATTGGCGATTTCGTTCCAATTCACATTCCAAGTAATATTCGGCATGCTAATTACTTTGCCGGTTGCCAAATTGCATTATCTCTTATAGTTTCCGAGATATGGACTATCGATAATTTACACCATAGGCTCTGCTTCTAACTTGGGCCCAAATTGTAAAATGGCCTTATCTATTGGCGATTTCGTTCCAATTCACATTCCAAGTAATATTCGGCATGCTAATTACATTGCAGGTTGCCAAATTGCATTATCTCTTATAGTTTCCGAGATATGGACTATCGATAATTTACACCTTAGGCTCTGCTTCTAACTTGGGCCCAAATTGTAAAATGGTCTTATCTATTGGCGATTTCGTTCCAATTCACATTCCAAGTAATATTCGGCATGCTAATTACATTGCCGGTTGCGAAATTGCATTATCTCTTATAGTTTCAGAGATATGGACTACCGATAATTTACACCTTAGGCTCTGCTTCTAACTTGGGACCAAATTGTAAAATGGTCTTATCTATTGGCAATTTCGTTCCAATTCACATTCCAAGTAATATTCGGCATGCTAATTACATTGCCGGTTGCCAAATTGCATTATCTCTTATAGTTTCCGAGATATGGACTATCGATAATTTACACCTTAGGCTCTGCTTCTAACTTGGGCCCAAATTGTAAAATGGTCTTATCTATTGGCGATTTCGTTCCAATTCACATTCCAAGTAATATTCGGCATACTAATTACATTGCCGGTTGCCAAATTGCATTAACTCTTATAGTTTCCGAGATATGGACTATCGATAATTTACACCTTAGGCTCTGCTTCTAACTTGGGCCCAAATTGTAAAATGGTCTTATCTATTGGCGATTTCGTTCCAATTCACATTCCAAGTAATATTCGGCATGCTAATTACATTGCCGGTTGCCAAATTGCATTATCTCTTATAGTTTCCGAGATATGGACTATCGATAATTTACACCATAGGCTCTGCTTCTAACTTGGGCCCAAATTGTAAAATGGCCTTATCTATTGGCGATTTCGTTCCAATTCACATTCCAAGTAATATTCGGCATGCTAATTACATTGCCGGTTGCCAAATTGCATTATCTCTTATAGTTTCCGAGATATGGACTATCGATAATTTACACCTTAGGCTCTGCTTCTAACTTGGGCCCAAATTGTAAAATGGTCTTATCTATTGGCGATTTAGTTGCAATTCACATTCCAAGTAATATTCGGCATGCTAATTACATTGCCGGTTGCCAAATTGCATTATCTCTTATAGTTTCCGAGATATGGACTATCGATAATTTACACCTTAGGCTCTGCTTCTAACTTGGGCCCAAATTGTAAAATGGTCTTATCTATTGGCGATTTCGTTCCAATTCACATTCCAAGTAATATTCGGCATGCTAATTACATTGCCGGTTGCCAAATTGCATTATCTCTTATAGTTTCCGAGATATGGACTATCGATAATTTACACCTTAGGCTCTGCTTCTAACTTGGGCCCAAATTGTAAAATGGTCTTATCTATTGGCGATTTCGTTCCAATTCACATTCCAAGTAATATTCGGCATGCTAATTACATTGCCGGTTGCCAAATTACATTATCTCTTATAGTTTCCGATATATGGACTATCGATAATTTACACCTTAGGCTCTGCTTCTAACTTGGGCCCAAATTGTAAAATGGTCTTATCTATTGGCGATTTCGTTCCAATTCACACTCCAAGTAATATTCGGCATGATAATTACATTGCCGGTTGCGAAATTGCATTATCTCTTATAGTTTCCGAGATATGGACTATCGATAATTTACACCTTAGGCTCTGCTTCTAACTTGGGCCCAAATTGTAAAATGGTCTTATCTATTGGCGATTTCGTTCCAATTCACATTCCAAGTAATATTCGGCATGCTAATTACATTGCCGGTTGCCAAATTGCATTATCTCTTATAGTTTCCGAGATATGGACTATCGATAATTTACACCTTAGGCTCTGCTTCTAAGTTGGGCCCAAATTGTAAAATGGTCTTATCTATTGGCGATTTCGTTCCAATTCACATTCCAAGTAATATTCGGCATGCTAATTACATTGCCGGTTGCCAAATTGCATTATCTCTTATAGTTTCCGAGATATGGACTATCGATAATTTACACCTTAGGCTCTGCTTCTAACTTGGGCCCAAATTGTAAAATGGTCTTACCTATAGGCGATTTCGTCCCAATTCACATTCCAAGTGATATTCGGCATGCTAATTACATTGCCTATTGCGAAATTGCATTATCTCTTATAGTTTCCGAGATATGGACTATCAATAATTTACACCTTAGGCTCTGCTTCTAACTTGGGCCCAAATTGTAAAATGGTCTTATCTATTGGCGATTTCGTTCCAATTCACATTCCAAGTAATATTCGGCATGCTAATTACATTGCCGGTTGCCAAATTGCATTATCTCTTATAGTTTCCGAGATATGGACTATCGATAATTTACACCTTAGGCTCTGCTTCTAACTTGGGCCCAAATTGTAAAATGGTCTTATCTATTGGAGATTTCGTTCCAATTCACATTCCAAGTAATATTCGGCATGCTAATTACATTGCCGGTTGCCAAATTGCATTATCTCTTATAGTTTCCGAGATATGGACTATCGATAATTTACACCTTAGGCTCTGCTTCTAACTTGGGCCCAAATTGTAAAATGGTCTTATCTATTGGCGATTTCGTTCCAATTCACATTCCAAGTAATATTCGGCATGCTAATTACATTGCCGGTTGCCAAATTGCATTATCTCTTATAGTTTCCGAGATATGGACTATCGATAATTTACACCATAGGCTCTGCTTCTAATTTGGGCCCAAATTGTAAAATGGTCTTATCTATTGGCGATTTCGTTCCAATTCACATTCCAAGTAATATTCGGCATGCTAATTACATTGCCGGTTGCCAAATTGCATTATCTCTTATAGTTTCCGAGATATGGACTATCGATAATTTACACCTTAGGCTCTGCTTCTAACTTGCTCCCAAATTGTAAAATGGTCTTATCTATTGGCGATTTCGTTCCAATTCACATTCCAAGTAATATTCGGCATGCTAATTACATTGCCGGTTGCCAAATTGCATTATCTCTTATAGTTTCCGAGATATGGACTATCGATAATTTACACATTAGACTCTGCTTCTAACTTGGGCCCAAATTGTAAAATGGTCTTATCTATTGGCGATTTCGTTACAATTCACATTCCAAGTAATATTCGGCATGCTAATTACATTGCCGGTTGCCAAATTGAATTATCTCTTATAGTTTCCGAGATATGGACTATCGATAATTTACACCTTAGGCTCTGCTTCTAACTTGGGCCCAAATTGTAAAATGGTCTTATCTATTGGCGATTTCGTTCCAATTCACATTCCAAGTAATATTGGGCATGCTAATTACATTGCCGGTTGCCAAATTGCATTATCTCTTATAGTTTCCGAGATATGGACTATCGATAATTTACACCATAGGCTCTGCTTCTAACTTGGGCCCAAATTGTAAAATGGTCTTATCTATTGGCGATTTCGTTCCAATTCACATTCCAAGTAATATTCGGCATGCTAATTACATTGCCGGTTGCCAAATTGCATTATCTCTTATAGTTTCCGAGATATGGAATATCGATTATTTACACCTTAGGCTCTGCTTCTAACTTGGGCCCAAATTGTAAAATGGTCTTACCTATTGGCGATTTCGTTCCAATTCACATTCCAAGTAATATTCGGCATGCTAATTACATTGCCGGTTGCCAAATTGCATTATCTCTTATAGTTTCCGAGATATGGACTATCGATAATTTACACCTTAGGCTCTGCTTCTAACTTGGGCCCAAAATGTAAAATGGTCTTATCTATTGGCGATTTCGTTCCAATTCACATTCCAAGTAATATTCGGCATGCTAATTACATTGCTGGTTGCCAAATTGCATTATCTCTTATAGTTTCCGAGATATGGACTATCGATAATTTACACCTTAGGCTCTGCTTCTAACTTGGGCCCAAATTGTACAATGGTCTTATCTATTGGCGATTTCGTCCCAATTCACAGTCCAAGTGATATTCGGCATGCTAATTACATTGCCGGTTGCCAAATTGCATTATCTCTTATAGTTTCCGAGATATGGACTATCGATAATTTACACCTTAGGTTCTGCTTCTAACTTGGGCCCAAATTGTAAAATGGTCTTATCTATTGGCGATTACGTTCCAATTCACATTCCAAGTAATATTCGGCATGCTAATTACATTGCCGGTTGCCAAATTGAATTATCTCTTATAGTTTCCGAGATATGGACTATCGATAATTTACACCTTAGGCTCTGCTTCTAACTTGTGCCCAAATTGTAAAATGGTCTTATCTATTGGCGATTTCGTTCCAATTCACATTCCAAGTAATATTGGGCATGCTAATTACATTGCCGGTTGCCAAATTGCATTATCTCTTATAGTTTCCGAGATATGGACTATCGATAATTTACACCATAGGCTCTGCTTCTAACTTGGGCCCAAATTGTAAAATGGTCTTATCTATTGGCGATTTCGTTCCAATTCACATTCCAAGTAATATTCGGCATGCTAATTACATTGCCGGTTGCCAAATTGCATTATCTCTTATAGTTTCCGAGATATGGACTATCGATAATTTACACCTTAGGCTCTGCTTCTAACTTGGGCCCAAATTGTAAAATGGTCTTATCTATTGGCGATTTCGTCCCAATTCACATTCCAAGTGATATTCGGCATGCTAATTACATTGCCGGTTGCGAAATTGCATTATCTCTTATAGTTTCCGAGATATGGACTATCAATAATTTACACCTTAGGCTCTGCTTCTAACTTGGGTCCAAATTGTAAAATGGTCTTATCTATTGGCGATTTCGTTCCAATTCACATTCCAAGTAATATTTGGCATGCTAATTACATTGCCGGTTGCCAAATTGCATTATCTCTTATAGTTTCCGAGATATGGACTATCGATAATTTACACCTTAGGCTCTGCTTCTAACTTGGGCCCAAATTGTAAAATGGTCTTATCTATTGGCGATTTCGTTCCAATTCACATTCCAAGTAATATTCGGCATGCTAATTACATTGCCGGTTGCCAAATTGCATTATCTCTTATAGTTTCCGAGATATGGACTATCGATAATTTACACCTTAGGCTCTGCTTCTAACTTGGGCCCAAATTGTAAAATGGTCTTATCTATTGGCGATTTCGTTCCAATTCACATTCCAAGTAATATTCGGCATGCTAATTACATTGCCGGTTGCCAAATTGCATTATCTCTTATAATTTCCGAGATATGGACTATCGATAATTTACACCTTAGGCTCTGCTTCTAACTTGGGCCCAAATTGTAAAATGGTCTTATCTATTGGCGATTTCGTCCCAATTCACATTCCAAGTGATATTCGGCTTGCTAATTACATTGCCGGTTGCGAAATTGCATTATCTCTTATAGTTTCCGAGATATGGACTATCAATAATTTACACCTTAGGCTCTGCTTCTAACTTGGGTCCAAATTGTAAAATGGTCTTATCTATTGGCGATTTCGTTCCAATTCACATTCCAAGTAATATTCGGCATGCTAATTACATTGCCGGTTGCCAAATTGCATTATCTCTTATAGTTTCCGAGATATGGACTATCGATAATTTACACCTTAGGCTCTGCTTCTAACTTGGGCCCAAATTGTAAAATGGTCTTATCTATTGGCGATTTCGTTCCAATTCACATTCCAAGTAATATTCGGCATGCTAATTACATTGCCGGTTGCCAAATTGCATTATCTCTTATAGTTTCCGAGATATGGACTATCGATAATTTACACCTTAGGCTCTGCTTCTAACTTGGGCCCAAATTGTAAAATGGTCTTATCTATTGGCGATTTCGTTCCAATTCACATTCCAAGTAATATTCGGCATGCTAATTACATTGCCGGTTGCCAAATTGCATTATCTCTTATAGTTTCCGAGATATGGACTATCGATAATTTACACCTTAGGCTCTGCTTCTAACTTGGGCCCAAATTGTAAAATGGTCTTATCTATTGGCGATTTCGTCCCAATTCACATTCCAAGTGATATTCGGCATGCTAATTACATTGCCGGTTGCGAAATTGCATTATCTCTTATAGTTTCCGAGATATGGACTATCAATTATTTACACCTTAGGCTCTGCTTCTAACTTGGGCCCAAATTGTAAAATGGTCTTATCTATTGGCGATTTCGTTCCAATTCACATTCCAAGTAATATTCGGCATGCTAATTACATTGCCGGTTGCCAAATTGCATTATCTCTTATAGTTTCCGAGATATGGACTATCGATAATTTACACATTAGGCTCTGCTTCTAACTTGGGCCCAAATTGTAAAATGGTCTTATCTATTGGCGATTTCGTTCCAATTCACATTCCAAGTAATATTCGGCATGCTAATTACATTGCCGGTTGCCAAATTGCATTATCTCTTATAGTTTCCGAGATATGGACTATCGATAATTTACACCTTAGGCTCTGCTTCTAACTTGGGCCCAAATTGTAAAATGGTCTTATCTATTGGCGATTTCGTTCCAATTCACACTCCTACTAATATTCGGCATGCTAATTACATTGCCGGTTGCGAAACTGCATTATCTCTTATAGTTTCCGAGATATGGACTATCAATAATTTACACCTTAGGCTCTGCTTCTAACTTGGGCTCAAATTGTAAAATGGTCTTATCTATTGGCGATTTCGTCCCAATTCACATTCCAAGTAATATTCGGCATGCTAATTACATTGCCGGTTGCCAAATTGCATTATCTCTTATAGTTTCCGAGATATGGACTATCGATAATTTACACCTTAGGCTCTGCTTCTAACTTGGGCCCAAATTGTAAAATGGCCTTATCTATTGGCGATTTCGTCCCAATTCACATTCCAAGTAATATTCGGCATGCTAATTACATTGCCGGTTGCGAAATTGCATTATCTCTTATAGTTTCAGAGATATGGACTATCGATAATTTACACCTTAGGCTCTGCTTCTAACTTGGGCCCAAATTGTAAAATAGTCTTATCTATTGGCAATTTCGTTCCAATTCACATTCCAAGTAATATTCGGCATGCTAATTACATTGCCGGTTGCCAAATTGCATTATCTCTTATAGTTTCCGAGATATGGACTATCGATAATTTACACCTTAGGCTCTGCTTTTAACTTGGGCCCAAATTGTAAAATGGTCTTATCTATTGGCGATTTCGTTCCAATTCACATTCCAAGTAATATTCGGCATGCTAATTACATTGCCGGTTGCCAAATTGCATTAACTCTTATAGTTTCCGAGATATGGACTATCGATAATTTACACCTTAGGCTCTGCTTCTAACTTGGGCCCAAATTGTAAAATGGTCTTATCTATTGGCGATTTCGTTCCAATTCACATTCCAAGTAATATTCGGCATGCTAATTACATTGCCGGTTGCCAAATTGCATTATCTCTTATAGTTTCCGAGATATGGACTATCGATAATTTACACCTTAGGCTCTGCTTCTAACTTGGGCCCAAATTGTAAAATGGTCTTATCTATTGGCGATTTCGTTCCAATTCACATTCCAAGTAATATTCGGCATGCTAATTACATTGCCGGTTGCCAAATTGCATTATCTCTTATAGTTTCCGAGATATGGACTATCGATAATTTACACCTTAGGCTCTGCTTCTAACTTGGGCCCAAATTGTAAAATGGTCTTATCTATTGGCGATTTCGTCCCAATTCACATTCCAAGTGATATTCAGCATGCTAATTACATTGCCGGTTGCGAAATTGCATTATCTCTTATAGTTTCCGAGATATGGACTATCAATTATTTACACCTTAGGCTCTGCTTCTAACTTGGGCCCAAATTGTAAAATGGTCTTATCTATTGGCGATTTCGTTCCAATTCACATTCCAAGTAATATTCGGCATGCTAATTACATTGCCGGTTGCCAAATTGCATTATCTCTTATAGTTTCCGAGATATGGACTATCGATAATTTACACCTTAGGCTCTGCTTCTAACTTGGGCCCAAATTGTAAAATGGTCTTATCTATTGGCGATTTCGTTCCAATTCACACTCCTAGTAATATTCGGCATGCTAATTACATTGCCGGTTGCGAAACTGCATTATCTCTTATAGTTTCCGAGATATGGACTATCAATAATTTACACCTTAGGCTCTGCTTCTAACTTGGGCTCAAATTGTAAAATGGTCTTATCTATTGGCGATTTCGTCCCAATTCACATTCCAAGTAATATTCGGCATGCTAATTACATTGCCGGTTGCCAAATTGCATTATCTCTTATAGTTTCCGAGATATGGACTATCGATAATTTACACCATAGGCTCTGCTTCTAACTTGGGCCCAAATTGTAAAATGGCCTTATCTATTGGCGATTTCGTTCCAATTCACATTCCAAGTAATATTCGGCATGCTAATTACATTGCAGGTTGCCAAATTGCATTATCTCTTATAGTTTCCGAGATATGGACTATCGATAATTTACACCTTAGGCTCTGCTTCTAACTTGGGCCCAAATTGTAAAATGGCCTTATCTATTGGCGATTTCGTTCCAATTCACATTCCAAGTAATATTCGGCATGCTAATTACATTGCCGGTTGCCAAATTGCATTATCTATTATAGTTTCCGAGATATGGACTATCGATAATTTACACCTTAGGCTCTGCTACTAACTTGGGCCCAAATTGTAAAATGGTCTTATCTATTGGCGATTTCGTTCCAATTCACATTCCAAGTAATATTCGGCATGCTAATTACATTGCCGGTTGCCAAATTGAATTATCTCTTATAGTTTCCGAGATATGGACTATCGATAATTTACATCTTAGGCTTTGCTTCTAACTTGGGCCCAAATTGTAAAATGGTCTTACCTATTGGCGATTTCGTTCCAATTCACATTCCAAGTAATATTCGGCATGCTAATTACATTGCCGGTTGCCAAATTGCATTATCTCTTATAGTTTCCGAGATATGGACTATCGATAATTTACACCTTAGGCTCTGCTTCTAACTTGGGCCCAAATTGTAAAATGGTCTTATCTATTGGCGATTTCGTTCCAATTCACATTCCAAGTAATATTCGGCATGCTAATTACATTGCCGGTTGCCAAATTACATTATCTCTTATAGTTTCCGAGATATGGACTATCGATAATTTACACCTTACGCTCTGCTTCTAACTTGGGCCCAAATTGTAAAATGGTCTTATCTATTGGCGATTTAGTTGCAATTCACATTCCAAGTAATATTCGGCATGCTAATTACATTGCCGGTTGCCAAATTGCATTATCTCTTATAGTTTCCGAGATATGGACTATCGATAATTTACACCTTAGGCTCTGCTTCTAACTTGGGCCCAAATTGTAAAATGGTCTTATCTATTGGCGATTTCGATCCAATTCACATTCCAAGTAATATTCGGCATGCTAATTACATTGCCGGTTGCCAAATTGCATTATCTCTTATAGTTTCCGAGATATGGACTATCGATAATTTACACCTTAGGCTCTGCTTCTAACTTGGGCCCAAATTGTAAAATGGTCTTATCTATTGGCGATTTCGTTCCAATTCACATTCCAAGTAATATTCGGCATGCTAATTACATTGCCGGTTGCCAAATTACATTATCTCTTATAGTTTCCGAGATATGGACTATCGATAATTTACACCTTAGGCTCTGCTTCTAACTTGGGCCCAAATTGTAAAATGGTCTTATCTATTGGCGATTTAGTTGCAATTCACATTCCAAGTAATATTCGGCATGCTAATTACATTGCCGGTTGCCAAAATTGCATTATCTCTTATAGTTTCCGAGATATGGACTATCGATAATTTACACCTTAGGCTCTGCTTCTAACTTGGGCCCAAATTGTAAAATGGTCTTATCTATTGGCGATTTCGATCCAATTCACATTCCAAGTAATATTCGGCATGCTAATTACATTGCCGGTTGCCAAATTGCATTATCTCTTATAGTTTCCGAGATATGGACTATCGATAATTTACACCTTAGGCTCTGCTTCTAACTTGGGCCCAAATTGTAAAATGGTCTTATCTATTGGCGATTTCGTTCCAATTCACATTCCAAGTAATATTCGGCATGCTAATTACATTGCCGGTTGCCAAATTGAATTATCTCTTATAGTTTCCGAGATATGGACTATCGATAATTTACACCTTAGGCTCTGCTTCTAACTTGGGCCCAAATTGTAAAATGGTCTTATCTATTGGCGATTTCGTTCCAATTCACACTCCAAGTAATATTCGGCATGCTAATTACATTGCCGGTTGCGAAATTGCATTATCTCTTATAGTTTCCGAGATATGGACTATCGATAATTTACACCTTAGGCTATGCTTCTAACTTGGGCCCAAATTGTAAAATGGTCTTATCTATTGGCGATTTCGTTCCAATTCACATTCCAAGTAATATTCGGCATGCTAATTACATTGCCGGTTGCTAAATTGCATTATCTCTTATAGTTTCCGAGATATGGACTATCGATAATTTACACCTTAGGCTCTGCTTCTAACTTGGGCCCAAATTGTAAAATGGTCTTATCTATTGGCGATTTCGTTCCAATTCACATTCCAAGTAATATTCGGCATGCTAATTACATTGCCGGTTGCCAAATTGCATTATCTCTTATAGTTTCCGAGATATGGACTATCGATAATTTACACCTTAGGCTCTGCTTCTAACTTGGGCCCAAATTGTAAAATGGTCTTATCTATTGGCGATTTCGTCCCAATTCACATTCCAAGTGATATTCGGCATGCTAATTACATTGCCGGTTGCGAAATTGCATTATCTCTTATAGTTTCCGAGATATGGACTATCAATAATTTACACCTTAGGCTCTGCTTCTAACTTGGGCCCAAATTGTAAAATGGTCTTATCTATTGGCGATTTCGTTCCAATTCACATTCCAAGTAATATTCGGCATGCTAATTACATTGCCGGTTGCCAAATTGCATTATCTCTTATAGTTTCCGAGATATGGACTATCGATAATTTACACCTTAGGCTCTGCTTCTAACTTGGGCCCAAATTGTAAAATGGTCTTATCTATTGGCGATTTCGTTCCAATTCACATTCCAAGTAATATTCGGCATGCTAATTAGATTGCCGGTTGCCAAATTGCATTATCTCTTATAGTTTCCGAGATATGGACTATCGATAATTTACACCTTAGGCTCTGCTTCTAACTTGGGCCCAAATTGTAAAATGGTCTTATCTATTGGCGATTCCGTTCCAATTCACATTCCAAGTAATATTCGGCATGCTAATTACATTGCCGGTTGCCAAATTGCATTATCTCTTATAGTTTCCGAGATATGGACTATCGATAATTTACACCATAGGCTCTGCTTCTAACTTGGGCCCAAATTGTAAAATGGTCTTATCTATTGGCGATTTCGTTCCAATTCACATTCCAAGTAATATTCGGCATGCTAATTACATTGCCGGTTGCCAAATTGCATTATCTCTTATAGTTTCCGAGATATGGACTATCGATAATTTACACCTTAGGCTCTGCTTCTAACTTGGGCCCAAATTGTAAAATGGTCTTATCTATTGGCGATTTAGTTGCAATTCACATTCCAAGTAATATTCGGCATGCTAATTACATTGCCGGTTGCCAAATTGCATTATCTCTTATAGTTTCCGAGATATGGACTATCGATAATTTACACCTTAGGCTCTGCTTCTAACTTGGGCCCAAATTGTAAAATGGTCTTATCTATTGGCGATTTCGTTCCAATTCACATTCCAAGTAATATTCGGCATGCTAATTACATTGCCGGTTGCCAAATTGCATTATCTCTTATAGTTTCCGAGATATGGACTATCGATAATTTACACCTTAGGCTCTGCTTCTAACTTGGGCCCAAATTGTAAAATGGTCTTATCTATTGGCGATTTCGTTCCAATTCACATTCCAAGTAATATTCGGCATGCTAATTACATTGCCGGTTGCCAAATTGCATTATCTCTTATAGTTTCCGAGATATGGACTATCGATAATTTAAACCTTAGGCTCTGCTTCTAACTTGGGCCCAAATTGTAAAATGGTCTTATCTATTGGCGATTTCGTTCCAATTCACACTCCAAGTAATATTCGGCATGCTAATTACATTGCCGGTTGCGAAATTGCATTATCTCTTATAGTTTCCGAGATATGGACTATCGATAATTTACACCTTAGGCTCTGCTTCTAACTTGGGCCCAAATTGTAAAATGGTCTTATCTATTGGCGATTTCGTTCCAATTCACATTCCAAGTAATATTCGGCATGCTAATTACATTGCCGGTTGCCAAATTGCATTATCTCTTATAGTTTCCGAGATATGGACTATCGATAATTTACACCTTAGGCTCTGCTTCTAACTTGGGCCCAAATTGTAAAATGGTCTTATCTATTGGCGATTTCGTTCCAATTCACATTCCAAGTAATATTCGGCATGCTAATTACATTGCCGGTTGCCAAATTGCATTATCTCTTATAGTTTCCGAGATATGGACTATCGATAATTTACACCTTAGGCTCTGCTTCTAACTTGGGCCCAAATTGTAAAATGGTCTTATCTATTGGCGATTTCGTTCCAATTCACACTCCTAGTAATATTCGGCATGCTAATTACATTGCCGGTTGCGAAATTGCATTATCTCTTATAGTTTCCGAGATATGGACTATCAATAATTTACACCTTAGGCTCTGCTTCTAACTTGGGCCCAAATTGTAAAATGGTCTTATCTATTGGCGATTTCGTTCCAATTCACATTCCAAGTAATATTCGGCATGCTAATTACATTGCCGGTTGCCAAATTGCATTATCTCTTATAGTTTCCGAGATATGGACTATCGATAATTTACACCTTAGGCTCTGCTTCTAACTTGGGCCCAAATTGTAAAATGGCCTTATCTATTGGCGATTTCGTCCCAATTCACATTCCAAGTAATATTCGGCATGCTAATTACATTGCCGGTTGCGAAATTGCATTATCTCTTATAGTTTCAGAGATATGGACTATCGATAATTTACACCTTATGCTCTGCTTCTAACTTGGGCCCAAATTGTAAAATGGTCTTATCTATTGGCAATTTCGTTCCAATTCACATTCCAAGTAATATTCGGCATGCTAATTACATTGCCGGTTGCCAAATTGCATTATCTCTTATAGTTTCCGAGATATGGACTATCGATAATTTACACCTTAGGCTCTGCTTCTAACTTGGGCCCAAATTGTAAAATGGTCTTATCTATTGGCGATTTCGTTCCAATTCACATTCCAAGTAATATTCGGCATGCTAATTACATTGCCGGTTGCCAAATTGCATTAACTCTTATAGTTTCCGAGATATGGACTATCGATAATTTACACCTTAGGCTCTGCTTCTAACTTGGGCCCAAATTGTAAAATGGTCTTATCTATTGGCGATTTCGTTCCAATTCACATTCCAAGTAATATTCGGCATGTTAATTAAATTGCCGGTTGCCAAATAGCATTATCTCTTATAGTTTCCGAGATATGGACTATCGATAATTTACACCATAGGCTCTGCTTCTAACTTGGGCCCAAATTGTAAAATGGTCTTATCTATTGGCGATTTCGTTCCAATTCACATTCCAAGTAATATTCGGCATGCTAATTACATTGCCGGTTGCCAAATTGCATTATCTCTTATAGTTTCCGAGATATGGACTATCGATAATTTACACCTTAGGCTCTGCTTCTAACTTGGGCCCAAATTGTAAAATGGTCTTATCTATTGGCGATTTAGTTGCAATTCACATTCCAAGTAATATTCGGCATGCTAATTACATTGCCGGTTGCCAAATTGCATTATCTCTTATAGTTTCCGAGATATGGACTATCGATAATTTACACCTTAGGCTCTGCTTCTAACTTGGGCCCAAATTGTAAAATGGTCTTATCTATTGGCGATTTCGTTCCAATTCACATTCCAAGTAATATTCGGCATGCTAATTACATTGCCGGTTGCCAAATTGCATTATCTCTTATAGTTTCCGAGATATGGACTATCGATAATTTACACCTTAGGCTCTGCTTCTAACTTGGGCCCAAATTGTAAAATGGTCTTATCTATTGGCGATTTCGTTCCAATTCACATTCCAAGTAATATTCGGCATGCTAATTACATTGCCGGTTGCCAAATTGCATTATCTCTTATAGTTTCCGAGATATGGACTATCGATAATTTAAACCTTAGGCTCTGCTTCTAACTTGGGCCCAAATTGTAAAATGGTCTTATCTATTGGCGATTTCGTTCCAATTCACACTCCAAGTAATATTCGGCATGCTAATTACATTGCCGGTTGCGAAATTGCATTATCTCTTATAGTTTCCGAGATATGGACTATCGATAATTTACACCTTAGGCTCTGCTTCTAACTTGGGCCCAAATTGTAAAATGGTCTTATCTATTGGCGATTTCGTTCCAATTCACATTCCAAGTAATATTCGGCATGCTAATTACATTGCCGGTTGCCAAATTGCATTATCTCTTATAGTTTCCGAGATATGGACTATCGATAATTTACACCTTAGGCTCTGCTTCTAACTTGGGCCCAAATTGTAAAATGGTCTTATCTATTGGCGATTTCGTTCCAATTCACATTCCAAGTAATATTCGGCATGCTAATTACATTGCCGGTTGCCAAATTGCATTATCTCTTATAGTTTCCGAGATATGGACTATCGATAATTTACACCTTAGGCTCTGCTTCTAACTTGGGCCCAAATTGTAAAATGGTCTTATCTATTGGCGATTTCGTTCCAATTCACACTCCTAGTAATATTCGGCATGCTAATTACATTGCCGGTTGCGAAATTGCATTATCTCTTATAGTTTCCGAGATATGGACTATCAATAATTTACACCTTAGGCTCTGCTTCTAACTTGGGCCCAAATTGTAAAATGGTCTTATCTATTGGCGATTTCGTTCCAATTCACATTCCAAGTAATATTCGGCATGCTAATTACATTGCCGGTTGCCAAATTGCATTATCTCTTATAGTTTCCGAGATATGGACTATCGATAATTTACACCTTAGGCTCTGCTTCTAACTTGGGCCCAAATTGTAAAATGGCCTTATCTATTGGCGATTTCGTCCCAATTCACATTCCAAGTAATATTCGGCATGCTAATTACATTGCCGGTTGCGAAATTGCATTATCTCTTATAGTTTCAGAGATATGGACTATCGATAATTTACACCTTATGCTCTGCTTCTAACTTGGGCCCAAATTGTAAAATGGTCTTATCTATTGGCAATTTCGTTCCAATTCACATTCCAAGTAATATTCGGCATGCTAATTACATTGCCGGTTGCCAAATTGCATTATCTCTTATAGTTTCCGAGATATGGACTATCGATAATTTACACCTTAGGCTCTGCTTCTAACTTGGGCCCAAATTGTAAAATGGTCTTATCTATTGGCGATTTCGTTCCAATTCACATTCCAAGTAATATTCGGCATGCTAATTACATTGCCGGTTGCCAAATTGCATTAACTCTTATAGTTTCCGAGATATGGACTATCGATAATTTACACCTTAGGCTCTGCTTCTAACTTGGGCCCAAATTGTAAAATGGTCTTATCTATTGGCGATTTCGTTCCAATTCACATTCCAAGTAATATTCGGCATGTTAATTAAATTGCCGGTTGCCAAATAGCATTATCTCTTATAGTTTCCGAGATATGGACTATCGATAATTTACACCATAGGCTCTGCTTCTAACTTGGGCCCAAATTGTAAAATGGCCTTATCTATTGGCGATTTCGTTCCAATTCACATTCCAAGTAATATTCGGCATGCTAATTACATTGCCGGTTGCCAAATTGCATTATCTCTTATAGTTTCCGAGATATGGACTATCGATAATTTACACCTTAGGCTCTGCTTCTAACTTGGGCCCAAATTGTAAAATGGTCTTATCTATTGGCGATTTCGTTCCAATTCACATTCCAAGTAATATTCGGCATGCTAATTACATTGCCGGTTGCCAAATTGCATTATCTCTTATCGTTTCCGAGATATGGACTATCGATAATTTACACCTTAGGCTCTGCTTCTAACTTGGGCCCAAATTGTAAAATGGTCTTATCTATTGGCGATTTCGTTCCAATTCACATTCCAAGTAATATTAGGCATGCTAATTACATTGCCGGTTGCCAAATTGCATTATCTCTTATAGTTTCCGAGATATGGACTATCGATAATTTACACCTTAGGCTCTGCTTCTAACTTGTTCCCAAATTGTAAAATGGTCTTATCTATTGGCGATTTCGTTCCAATTCACACTCCTAGTAATATTCGGCATGCTAATTACATTGCCGGTTGCGAAATTGCATTATCTCTTATAGTTTCCGAGATATGGACTATCAATAATTTACACCTTAGGCTCTGCTTCTAACTTGGGCCCAAATTGTAAAATGGCCTTATCTATTGGCGATTTCGTCCCAATTCACATTCCAAGTAATATTCGGCATGCTAATTACATTGCCGGTTGCGAAATTGCATTATCTCTTATAGTTTCAGAGATATGGACTATCGATAATTTACACCTTAGGCTCTGCTTCTAACTTGGGCCCAAATTGTAAAATGGTCTTATCTATTGGCAATTTCGTTCCAATTCACATTCCAAGTAATATTCGGCATGCTAATTACATTGCCGGTTGCCAAATTGCATTATCTCTTATAGTTTCCGAGATATGGACTATCGATAATTTACACCTTAGGCTCTGCTTCTAACTTGGGCCCAAATTGTAAAATGGTCTTATCTATTGGCGATTTCGTTCCAATTCACATTCCAAGTAATATTCGGCATGCTAATTACATTGCCGGTTGCCAAATTGCATTATCTCTTATAGTTTCCGAGATATGGACTATCGATAATTTACACCATAGGCTCTGCTTCTAACATGGGCCCAAATTGTAAAATGGCCTTATCTATTGGCGATTTCGTTCCAATTCACATTCCAAGTAATATTCGGCATGCTAATTACATTGCCGGTTGCCAAATTGAATTATCTCTTATAGTTTCCGAGATATGGACTATCGATAATTTACACCTTAGGCTCTGCTTCTAACTTGGGCCCAAATTGTAAAATGGTCTTACCTATTGGCGATTTCGTTCCAATTCACATTCCAAGTAATATTCGGCATGCTAATTACATTGCCGGTTGCCAAATTGCATTATCTCTTATAGTTTCCGAGATATGGACTATCGATAATTTACACCTTAGGCTCTGCTTCTAACTTGGGCCCAAATTGTAAAATGGTCTTATCTATTGGCGATTTCGTTCCAATTCACATTCCAAGTAATATTCGGCATGCTAATTACATTGCCGGTTGCCAAATTGCATTATCTCTTATAGTTTCCGAGATATGGACTATCGATAATTTACACCTTAGGCTCTGCTTCTAACTTGGGCCCAAATTGTAAAATGGTCTTATCTATTGGCGATTTCGTCACAATTCACATTCCAAGTGATATTCGGCATGCTAATTACATTGCCGGTTGCGAAATTGCATTATCTCTTATAGTTTCCGAGATATGGACTATCGATAATTTACACCTTAGGCTCTGCTTCTAACTTGGGCCCAAATTGTAAAATGGTCTTATCTATTGGCGATTTCGTTCCAATTCACATTCCAAGTAATATTCGGCATGCTAATTACATTGCCGGTTGCCAAATTGAATTATCTCTTATAGTTTCCGAGATATGGACTATCGATAATTTACATCTTAGGCTTTGCTTCTAACTTGGGCCCAAATTGTAAAATGGTCTTACCTATTGGCGATTTCGTTCCAATTCACATTCCAAGTAATATTCGGCATGCTAATTACATTGCCGGTTGCCAAATTGCATTATCTCTTATAGTTTCCGAGATATGGACTATCGATAATTTACACCTTAGGCTCTGCTTCTAACTTGGGCCCAAATTGTAAAATGGTCTTATCTATTGGCGATTTCGTTCCAATTCACATTCCAAGTAATATTCGGCATGCTAATTACATTGCCGGTTGCCAAATTACATTATCTCTTATAGTTTCCGAGATATGGACTATCGATAATTTACACCTTACGCTCTGCTTCTAACTTGGGCCCAAATTGTAAAATGGTCTTATCTATTGGCGATTTAGTTGCAATTCACATTCCAAGTAATATTCGGCATGCTAATTACATTGCCGGTTGCCAAATTGCATTATCTCTTATAGTTTCCGAGATATGGACTATCGATAATTTACACCTTAGGCTCTGCTTCTAACTTGGGCCCAAATTGTAAAATGGTCTTATCTATTGGCGATTTCGATCCAATTCACATTCCAAGTAATATTCGGCATGCTAATTACATTGCCGGTTGCCAAATTGCATTATCTCTTATAGTTTCCGAGATATGGACTATCGATAATTTACACCTTAGGCTCTGCTTCTAACTTGGGCCCAAATTGTAAAATGGTCTTATCTATTGGCGATTTCGTTCCAATTCACATTCCAAGTAATATTCGGCATGCTAATTACATTGCCGGTTGCCAAATTACATTATCTCTTATAGTTTCCGAGATATGGACTATCGATAATTTACACCTTAGGCTCTGCTTCTAACTTGGGCCCAAATTGTAAAATGGTCTTATCTATTGGCGATTTAGTTGCAATTCACATTCCAAGTAATATTCGGCATGCTAATTACATTGCCGGTTGCCAAATTGCATTATCTCTTATAGTTTCCGAGATATGGACTATCGATAATTTACACCTTAGGCTCTGCTTCTAACTTGGGCCCAAATTGTAAAATGGTCTTATCTATTGGCGATTTCGATCCAATTCACATTCCAAGTAATATTCGGCATGCTAATTACATTGCCGGTTGCCAAATTGCATTATCTCTTGTAGTTTCCGAGATATGGACTATCGATAATTTACACCTTAGGCTCTGCTTCTAACTTGGGCCCAAATTGTAAAATGGTCTTATCTATTGGCGATTTCGTTCCAATTCACATTCCAAGTAATATTCGGCATGCTAATTACATTGCCGGTTGCCAAATTGAATTATCTCTTATAGTTTCCGAGATATGGACTATCGATAATTTACACCTTAGGCTCTGCTTCTAACTTGGGCCCAAATTGTAAAATGGTCTTATCTATTGGCGATTTCGTTCCAATTCACACTCCAAGTAATATTCGGCATGCTAATTACATTGCCGGTTGCGAAATTGCATTATCTCTTATAGTTTCCGAGATATGGACTATCGATAATTTACACCTTAGGCTATGCTTCTAACTTGGGCCCAAATTGTAAAATGGTCTTATCTATTGGCGATTTCGTTCCAATTCACATTCCAAGTAATATTCGGCATGCTAATTACATTGCCGGTTGCTAAATTGCATTATCTCTTATAGTTTCCGAGATATGGACTATCGATAATTTACACCTTAGGCTCTGCTTCTAACTTGGGCCCAAATTGTAAAATGGTCTTATCTATTGGCGATTTCGTTCCAATTCACATTCCAAGTAATATTCGGCATGCTAATTACATTGCCGGTTGCCAAATTGCATTATCTCTTATAGTTTCCGAGATATGGACTATCGATAATTTACACCTTAGGCTCTGCTTCTAACTTGGGCCCAAATTGTAAAATGGTCTTATCTATTGGCGATTTCGTCCCAATTCACATTCCAAGTGATATTCGGCATGCTAATTACATTGCCGGTTGCGAAATTGCATTATCTCTTATAGTTTCCGAGATATGGACTATCAATAATTTACACCTTAGGCTCTGCTTCTAACTTGGGCCCAAATTGTAAAATGGTCTTATCTATTGGCGATTTCGTTCCAATTCACATTCCAAGTAATATTCGGCATGCTAATTACATTGCCGGTTGCCAAATTGCATTATCTCTTATAGTTTCCGAGATATGGACTATCGATAATTTACACCTTAGGCTCTGCTTCTAACTTGGGCCCAAATTGTAAAATGGTCTTATCTATTGGCGATTTCGTTCCAATTCACATTCCAAGTAATATTCGGCATGCTAATTAGATTGCCGGTTGCCAAATTGCATTATCTCTTATAGTTTCCGAGATATGGACTATCGATAATTTACACCTTAGGCTCTGCTTCTAACTTGGGCCCAAATTGTAAAATGGTCTTATCTATTGGCGATTCCGTTCCAATTCACATTCCAAGTAATATTCGGCATGCTAATTACATTGCCGGTTGCCAAATTGCATTATCTCTTATAGTTTCCGAGATATGGACTATCGATAATTTACACCATAGGCTCTGCTTCTAACTTGGGCCCAAATTGTAAAATGGTCTTATCTATTGGCGATTTCGTTCCAATTCACATTCCAAGTAATATTCGGCATGCTAATTACATTGCCGGTTGCCAAATTGCATTATCTCTTATAGTTTCCGAGATATGGACTATCGATAATTTACACCTTAGGCTCTGCTTCTAACTTGGGCCCAAATTGTAAAATGGTCTTATCTATTGGCGATTTCGTTCCAATTCACATTCCAAGTAATATTCGGCATGCTAATTACATTGCCGGTTGCCAAATTACATTATCTCTTATAGTTTCCGAGATATGGACTATCGATAATTTACACCTTACGCTCTGCTTCTAACTTGGGCCCAAATTGTAAAATGGTCTTATCTATTGGCGATTTAGTTGCAATTCACATTCCAAGTAATATTCGGCATGCTAATTACATTGCCGGTTGCCAAATTGCATTATCTCTTATAGTTTCCGAGATATGGACTATCGATAATTTACACCTTAGGCTCTGCTTCTAACTTGGGCCCAAATTGTAAAATGGTCTTATCTATTGGCGATTTCGATCCAATTCACATTCCAAGTAATATTCGGCATGCTAATTACATTGCCGGTTGCCAAATTGCATTATCTCTTATAGTTTCCGAGATATGGACTATCGATAATTTACACCTTAGGCTCTGCTTCTAACTTGGGCCCAAATTGTAAAATGGTCTTATCTATTGGCGATTTCGTTCCAATTCACATTCCAAGTAATATTCGGCATGCTAATTACATTGCCGGTTGCCAAATTACATTATCTCTTATAGTTTCCGAGATATGGACTATCGATAATTTACACCTTAGGCTCTGCTTCTAACTTGGGCCCAAATTGTAAAATGGTCTTATCTATTGGCGATTTAGTTGCAATTCACATTCCAAGTAATATTCGGCATGCTAATTACATTGCCGGTTGCCAAATTGCATTATCTCTTATAGTTTCCGAGATATGGACTATCGATAATTTACACCTTAGGCTCTGCTTCTAACTTGGGCCCAAATTGTAAAATGGTCTTATCTATTGGCGATTTCGATCCAATTCACATTCCAAGTAATATTCGGCATGCTAATTACATTGCCGGTTGCCAAATTGCATTATCTCTTATAGTTTCCGAGATATGGACTATCGATAATTTACACCTTAGGCTCTGCTTCTAACTTGGCCCAAATTGTAAAATGGTCTTATCTATTGGCGATTTCGTTTCCAATTCACATTCCAAGTAATATTTCGGCATGCTAATTACATTGCCGGTTGCCAAATTGAATTATCTCTTATAGTTTCCGAGATATGGACTATCGATAATTTACACCTTAGGCTCTGCTTCTAACTTGGGCCCAAATTGTAAAATGGTCTTATCTATTGGCGATTTCGTTCCAATTCACACTCCAAGTAATATTCGGCATGCTAATTACATTGCCGGTTGCGAAATTGCATTATCTCTTATAGTTTCCGAGATATGGACTATCGATAATTTACACCTTAGGCTATGCTTCTAACTTGGGCCCAAATTGTAAAATGGTCTTATCTATTGGCGATTTCGTTCCAATTCACATTCCAAGTAATATTCGGCATGCTAATTACATTGCCGGTTGCTAAATTGCATTATCTCTTATAGTTTCCGAGATATGGACTATCGATAATTTACACCTTAGGCTCTGCTTCTAACTTGGGCCCAAATTGTAAAATGGTCTTATCTATTGGCGATTTCGTTCCAATTCACATTCCAAGTAATATTCGGCATGCTAATTACATTGCCGGTTGCCAAATTGCATTATCTCTTATAGTTTCCGAGATATGGACTATCGATAATTTACACCTTAGGCTCTGCTTCTAACTTGGGCCCAAATTGTAAAATGGTCTTATCTATTGGCGATTTCGTCCCAATTCACATTCCAAGTGATATTCGGCATGCTAATTACATTGCCGGTTGCGAAATTGCATTATCTCTTATAGTTTCCGAGATATGGACTATCAATAATTTACACCTTAGGCTCTGCTTCTAACTTGGGCCCAAATTGTAAAATGGTCTTATCTATTGGCGATTTCGTTCCAATTCACATTCCAAGTAATATTCGGCATGCTAATTACATTGCCGGTTGCCAAATTGCATTATCTCTTATAGTTTCCGAGATATGGACTATCGATAATTTACACCTTAGGCTCTGCTTCTAACTTGGGCCCAAATTGTAAAATGGTCTTATCTATTGGCGATTTCGTTCCAATTCACATTCCAAGTAATATTCGGCATGCTAATTAGATTGCCGGTTGCCAAATTGCATTATCTCTTATAGTTTCCGAGATATGGACTATCGATAATTTACACCTTAGGCTCTGCTTCTAACTTGGGCCCAAATTGTAAAATGGTCTTATCTATTGGCGATTCCGTTCCAATTCACATTCCAAGTAATATTCGGCATGCTAATTACATTGCCGGTTGCCAAATTGCATTATCTCTTATAGTTTCCGAGATATGGACTATCGATAATTTACACCATAGGCTCTGCTTCTAACTTGGCCCAAATTGTAAAATGGTCTTATCTATTGGCGATTTCGTTCCAATTCACATTCCAAGTAATATTCGGCATGCTAATTACATTGCCGGTTGCCAAATTGCATTATCTCTTATAGTTTCCGAGATATGGACTATCGATAATTTACACCTTAGGCTCTGCTTCTAACTTGGGCCCAAATTGTAAAATGGTCTTATCTATTGGCGATTTAGTTGCAATTCACATTCCAAGTAATATTCGGCATGCTAATTACATTGCCGGTTGCCAAATTGCATTATCTCTTATAGTTTCCGAGATATGGACTATCGATAATTTACACCTTAGGCTCTGCTTCTAACTTGGGCCCAAATTGTAAAATGGTCTTATCTATTGGCGATTTCGTTCCAATTCACATTCCAAGTAATATTCGGCATGCTAATTACATTGCCGGTTGCCAAATTGCATTATCTCTTATAGTTTCCGAGATATGGACTATCGATAATTTACACCTTAGGCTCTGCTTCTAACTTGGGCCCAAATTGTAAAATGGTCTTATCTATTGGCGATTTCGTTCCAATTCACATTCCAAGTAATATTCGGCATGCTAATTAGATTGCCGGTTGCCAAATTGCATTATCTCTTAAAGTTTCCGAGATATGGACTATCGATAATTTACACCTTAGGCTCTGCTTCTAACTTGGGCCCAAATTGTAAAATGGTCTTATCTATTGGCGATTCCGTTCCAATTCACATTCCAAGTAATATTCGGCATGCTAATTACATTGCCGGTTGCCAAATTGCATTATCTCTTATAGTTTCCGAGATATGGACTATCGATAATTTACACTATAGGCTCTGCTTCTAACTTGGGCCCAAATTGTAAAATGGTCTTATCTATTGGCGATTTCGTTCCAATTCACATTCCAAGTAATATTCGGCATGCTAATTACATTGCCGGTTGCCAAATTGCATTATCTCTTATAGTTTCCGAGATATGGACTATCGATAATTTACACCTTAGGCTCTGCTTCTAACTTGGGCCCAAATTGTAAAATGGTCTTATCTATTGGCGATTTAGTTGCAATTCACATTCCAAGTAATATTCGGCATGCTAATTACATTGCCGGTTGCCAAATTGCATTATCTCTTATAGTTTCCGAGATATGGACTATCGATAATTTACACCTTAGGCTCTGCTTCTAACTTGGGCCCAAATTGTAAAATGGTCTTATCTATTGGCGATTTCGTTCCAATTCACATTCCAAGTAATATTCGGCATGCTAATTACATTGCCGGTTGCCAAATTGCATTATCTCTTATAGTTTCCGAGATATGGACTATCGATAATTTACACCTTAGGCTCTGCTTCTAACTTGGGCCCAAATTGTAAAATGGTCTTATCTATTGGCGATTTCGTTCCAATTCACATTCCAAGTAATATTCGGCATGCTAATTACATTGCCGGTTGCCAAATTGCATTATCTCTTATAGTTTCCGAGATATGGACTATCGATAATTTAAACCTTAGGCTCTGCTTCTAACTTGGGCCCAAATTGTAAAATGGTCTTATCTATTGGCGATTTCGTTCCAATTCACACTCCAAGTAATATTCGGCATGCTAATTACATTGCCGGTTGCGAAATTGCATTATCTCTTATAGTTTCCGAGATATGGACTATCGATAATTTACACCTTAGGCTCTGCTTCTAACTTGGGCCCAAATTGTAAAAATGGTCTTATCTATTGGCGATTTCGTTCCAATTCACATTCCAAGTAATATTCGGCATGCTAATTACATTGCCGGTTGCCAAATTGCATTATCTCTTATAGTTTCCGAGATATGGACTATCGATAATTTACACCTTAGGCTCTGCTTCTAACTTGGGCCCAAATTGTAAAATGGTCTTATCTATTGGCGATTTCGTTCCAATTCACATTCCAAGTAATATTCGGCATGCTAATTACATTGCCGGTTGCCAAATTGCATTATCTCTTATAGTTTCCGAGATATGGACTATCGATAATTTACACCTTAGGCTCTGCTTCTAACTTGGGCCCAAATTGTAAAATGGTCTTATCTATTGGCGATTTCGTCCCTATTCACATTCCAAGTGATATTCGGCATGCTAATTACATTGCCGGTTGCGAAATTGCATTATCTCTTATAGTTTCCGAGATATGGACTATCAATAATTTACACCTTAGGCTCTGCTTCTAACTTGGGCCCAAATTGTAAAATGGTCTTATCTATTGGCGATTTCGTTCCAATTCACATTCCAAGTAATATTCGGCATGCTAATTGCATTGCCGGTTGCCAAATTGCATTATCTCTTATAGTTTCCGAGATATGGACTATCGATAATTTACACCTTAGGCTCTGCTTCTAACTTGGGCCCAAATTGTAAAATGGTCTTATCTATTGGCGATTTCGTTCCAATTCACATTCCAAGTAATATTCGGCATGTTAATTACATTGCCGGTTGCCAAATTGCATTATCTCTTATAGTTTCCGAGATATGGACTATCGATAATTTACACCTTAGGCTCTGCTTCTAACTTGGGCCCAAATTGTAAAATGGTCTTACCTATTGGCGATTTCGTCCCAATTCACATTCCAAGTGATATTCGGCATGCTAATTACATTGCCGGTTGCGAAATTGCATTATCTCTTATAGTTTCCGAGATATGGACTATCAATAATTTACACCTTAGGCTCTGCTTCTAACTTGGGCCCAAATTGTAAAATGGTCTTATCTATTGGCGATTTCGTTCCAATTCACATTCCAAGTAATTTTCGGCATGCTAATTACATTGCCGGTTGCCAAATTGCATTATCTCTTATAGTTTCCGAGATATGGACTATCGATAATTTACACCTTAGGCTCTGCTTCTAACTTGGGCCCAAATTGTAAAATGGTCTTATCTATTGGCGATTTCGTTCCAATTCACATTCCAAGTAATATTCGGCATGCTAATTACATTGCCGGTTGCCAAATTGCATTATCTCTTATAGTTTCCGAGATATGGACTATCGATAATTTACACATTAGGCTCTGCTTCTAACTTGGGCCCAAATTGTAAAATGGTCTTATCTATTGGCGATTTCGTTCCAATTCACATTCCAAGTAATATTCGGCATGCTAATTACATTGCCGGTTGCCAAATTGCATTATCTCTTATAGTTTCCGAGATATGGACTATCGATAATTTACACCTTAGGCTCTGCTTCTAACTTGGGCCCAAATTGTAAAATGGTCTTATCTATTGGCGATTTCGTTCCAATTCACACTCCTAGTAATATTCGGCATGCTAATTACATTGCCGGTTGCGAAATTGCATTATCTCTTATAGTTTCCGAGATATGGACTATCAATAATTTACACCTTAGGCTCTGCTTCTAACTTGGGCCCAAATTGTAAAATGGTCTTATCTATTGGCGATATCGTTCCAATTCACATTCCAAGTAATATTCGGCATGCTAATTACATTGCCGGTTGCCAAATTGCATTATCTCTTATAGTTTCCGAGATATGGACTATCGATAATTTACACCTTAGGCTCTGCTTCTAACTTGGGCCCAAATTGTAAAATGGCCTTATCTATTGGCGATTTCGTCCCAATTCACATTCCAAGTAATATTCGGCATGCTAATTACATTGCCGGTTGCGAAATTGCATTATCTCTTATAGTTTCAGAGATATGGACTATCGATAATTTACACCTTAGGCTCTGCTTCTAACTTGGGCCCAAATTGTAAAATGGTCTTATCTATTGGCAATTTCGTTCCAATTCACATTCCAAGTAATATTCGGCATGCTAATTACATTGCCGGTTGCCAAATTGCATTATCTCTTATAGTTTCCGAGATATGGACTATCGATAATTTACACCTTAGGCTCTGCTTCTAACTTGGGCCCAAATTGTAAAATGGTCTTATCTATTGGCGATTTCGTTCCAATTCACATTTCAAGTAATATTCGGCATGCTAATTACATTGCCGGTTGCCAAATTGCATTAACTCTTATAGTTTCCGAGATATGGACTATCGATAATTTACACCTTAGGCTCTGCTTCTAACTTGGGCCCAAATTGTAAAATGGTCTTATCTATTGGCGATTTCGTTCCAATTCACATTCCAAGTAATATTCGGCATGCTAATTACATTGCCGGTTGCCAAATTGCATTATCTCTTATAGTTTCCGAGATATGGACTATCGATAATTTACACCATAGGCTCTGCTTCTAACTTGGGCCCAAATTGTAAAATGGCCTTATCTATTGGCGATTTCGTTCCAATTCACATTCCAAGTAATATTCGGCATGCTAATTACATTGCCGGTTGCCAAATTGCATTATCTCTTATCGTTTCCGAGATATGGACTATCGATAATTTACACCTTAGGCTCTGCTTCTAACTTGGGCCCAAATTGTAAAATGGTCTTATCTATTGGCGATTTCGTTCCAATTCACATTCCAAGTAATATTAGGCATGCTAATTACATTGCCGGTTGCCAAATTGCATTATCTCTTATAGTTTCCGAGATATGGACTATCGATAATTTACACCTTAGGCTCTGCTTCTAACTTGGGCCCAAATTGTAAAATGGTCTTATCTATTGGCGATTTCGTTCCAATTCACACTCCTAGTAATATTCGGCATGCTAATTACATTGCCGGTTGCGAAATTGCATTATCTCTTATAGTTTCCGAGATATGGACTATCAATAATTTACACCTTAGGCTCTGCTTCTAACTTGGGCCCAAATTGTAAAATGGTCTTATCTATTGGCGATTTCGTTCCAATTCACATTCCAAGTAATATTCGGCATGCTAATTACATTGCCGGTTGCCAAATTGCATTATCTCTTATAGTTTCCGAGATATGGACTATCGATAATTTACACCTTAGGCTCTGCTTCTAACTTGGGCCCAAATTGTAAAATGGCCTTATCTATTGGCGATTTCGTCCCAATTCACATTCCAAGTAATATTCGGCATGCTAATTACATTGCCGGTTGCGAAATTGCATTATCTCTTATAGTTTCAGAGATATGGACTATCGATAATTTACACCTTATGCTCTGCTTCTAACTTGGGCCCAAATTGTAAAATGGTCTTATCTATTGGCAATTTCGTTCCAATTCACATTCCAAGTAATATTCGGCATGCTAATTACATTGCCGGTTGCCAAATTGCATTATCTCTTATAGTTTCCGAGATATGGACTATCGATAATTTACACCTTAGGCTCTGCTTCTAACTTGGGCCCAAATTGTAAAATGGTCTTATCTATTGGCGATTTCGTTCCAATTCACATTCCAAGTAATATTCGGCATGCTAATTACATTGCCGGTTGCCAAATTGCATTAACTCTTATAGTTTCCGAGATATGGACTATCGATAATTTACACCTTAGGCTCTGCTTCTAACTTGGACCCAAATTGTAAAATGGTCTTATCTATTGGCGATTTCGTTCCAATTCACATTCCAAGTAATATTCGGCATGCTAATTAAATTGCCGGTTGCCAAATTGCATTATCTCTTATAGTTTCCGAGATATGGACTATCGATAATTTACACCATAGGCTCTGCTTCTAACTTGGGCCCAAATTGTAAAATGGCCTTATCTATTGGCGATTTCGTTCCAATTCACATTCCAAGTAATATTCGGCATGCTAATTACATTGCCGGTTGCCAAATTGCATTATCTCTTATAGTTTCCGAGATATGGACTATCGATAATTTACACCTTAGGCTCTGCTTCTAACTTGGGCCCAAATTGTAAAATGGTCTTATCTATTGGCGATTTCGTTCCAATTCACAATCCAAGTAATATTCGGCATGCTAATTACATTGCCGGTTGCCAAATTGCATTATCTCTTATCGTTTCCGAGATATGGACTATCGATAATTTACACCTTAGGCTCTGCTTCTAACTTGGGCCCAAATTGTAAAATGGTCTTATCTATTGGCGATTTCGTTCCAATTCACATTCCAAGTAATATTAGGCATGCTAATTACATTGCCGGTTGCCAAATTGCATTATCTCTTATAGTTTCCGAGATATGGACTATCGATAATTTACACCTTAGGCTCTGCTTCTAACTTGGGCCCAAATTGTAAAATGGTCTTATCTATTGGCGATTTCGTTCCAATTCACACTCCTAGTAATATTCGGCATGCTAATTACATTGCCGGTTGCGAAATTGCATTATCTCTTATAGTTTCCGAGATATGGACTATCAATAATTTACACCTTAGGCTCTGCTTCTAACTTGGGCCCAAATTGTAAAATGGCCTTATCTATTGGCGATTTCGTCCCAATTCACATTCCAAGTAATATTCGGCATGCTAATTACATTGCCGGTTGCGAAATTGCATTATCTCTTATAGTTTCAGAGATATGGACTATCGATAATTTACACCTTAGGCTCTGCTTCTAACTTGGGCCCAAATTGTAAAATGGTCTTATCTATTGGCAATTTCGTTCCAATTCACATTCCAAGTAATATTCGGCATGCTAATTACATTGCCGGTTGCCAAATTGCATTATCTCTTATAGTTTCCGAGATATGGACTATCGATAATTTACACCTTAGGCTCTGCTTCTAACTTGGGCCCAAATTGTAAAATGGTCTTATCTATTGGCGATTTCGTTCCAATTCACATTCCAAGTAATATTCGGCATGCTAATTACATTGCCGGTTGCCAAATTGCATTATCTCTTATAGTTTCCGAGATATGGACTATCGATAATTTACACCATAGGCTCTGCTTCTAACTTGGGCCCAAATTGTAAAATGGCCTTATCTATTGGCGATTTCGTTCCAATTCACATTCCAAGTAATATTCGGCATGCTAATTACATTGCCGGTTGCCAAATTGAATTATCTCTTATAGTTTCCGAGATATGGACTATCGATAATTTACACCTTAGGCTCTGCTTCTAACTTGGGCCCAAATTGTAAAATGGTCTTACCTATTGGCGATTTCGTTCCAATTCACATTCCAAGTAATATTCGGCATGCTAATTACATTGCCGGTTGCCAAATTGCATTATCTCTTATAGTTTCCGAGATATGGACTATCGATAATTTCGAGGAAAGCTCTGCTTCTAACTTGGGCCCAAATTGTAAAATGGTCTTATCTATTGGCGATTTCGTTCCAATTCACATTCCAAGTAATATTCGGCATGCTAATTACATTGCCGGTTGCCAAATTGCATTATCTCTTATAGTTTCCGAGATATGGACTATCGATAATTTACACCTTAGGCTCTGCTTCTAACTTGGGCCCAAATTGTAAAATGGTCTTATCTATTGGCGATTTCGTCACAATTCACATTCCAAGTGATATTCGGCATGCTAATTACATTGCCGGTTGCGAAATTGCATTATCTCTTATAGTTTCCGAGATATGGACTATCAATAATTTACACCTTAGGCTCTGCTTCTAACTTGGGCCCAAATTGTAAAATGGTCTTATCTATTGGCGATTTCGTTCCAATTCACATTCCAAGTAATATTCGGCATGCTAATTACATTGCCGGTTGCCAAATTGCATTATCTCTTATAGTTTCCGAGATATGGACTATCGATAATTTACACCTTAGGCTCTGCTTCTAACTTGGGCCCAAATTGTAAAATGGTCTTATCTATTGGCGATTTAGTTGCAATTCACATTCCAAGTAATAGTCGGCATGCTAATTACATTGCCGGTTGCCAAATTGCATTATCTCTTATAGTTTCCGAGATATGGACTATCGATAATTTACACCTTAGGCTCTGCTTCTAACTTGGGCCCAAATTGTAAAATGGTCTTATCTATTGGCGATTTCGTTCCAATTCACATTCCAAGTAATATTCGGCATGCTAATTACATTGCCGGTTGCCAAATTGCATTATCTCTTATAGTTTCCGAGATATGGACTATCGATAATTTACACCTTAGGCTCTGCTTCTAACTTGGGCCCAAATTGTAAAATGGTCTTATCTATTGGCGATTTCGTTCCAATTCACATTCCAAGTAATATTCGGCATGCTAATTACATTGCCGGTTGCCAAATTACATTATCTCTTATAGTTTCCGATATATGGACTATCGATAATTTACACCTTAGGCTCTGCTTCTAACTTGGGCCCAAATTGTAAAATGGTCTTATCTATTGGCGATTTCGTTCCAATTCACACTCCAAGTAATATTCGGCATGATAATTACATTGCCGGTTGCGAAATTGCATTATCTCTTATAGTTTCCGAGATATGGACTATCGATAATTTACACCTTAGGCTCTGCTTCTAACTTGGGCCCAAATTGTAAAATGGTCTTATCTATTGGCGATTTCGTTCCAATTCACATTCCAAGTAATATTCGGCATACTAATTACATTGCCGGTTGCCAAATTGCATTAACTCTTATAGTTTCCGAGATATGGACTATCGATAATTTACACCTTAGGCTCTGCTTCTAACTTGGGCCCAAATTGTAAAATGGTCTTATCTATTGGCGATTTCGTTCCAATTCACATTCCAAGTAATATTCGGCATGCTAATTACATTGCCGGTTGCCAAATTGCATTATCTCTTATAGTTTCCGAGATATGGACTATCGATAATTTACACCATAGGCTCTGCTTCTAACTTGGGCCCAAATTGTAAAATGGCCTTATCTATTGGCGATTTCGTTCCAATTCACATTCCAAGTAATATTCGGCATGCTAATTACATTGCCGGTTGCCAAATTGCATTATCTCTTATAGTTTCCGAGATATGGACTATCGATAATTTACACCTTAGGCTCTGCTTCTAACTTGGGCCCAAATTGTAAAATGGTCTTATCTATTGGCGATTTCGTTCCAATTCACATTCCAAGTAATATTCGGCATGCTAATTACATTGCCGGTTGCCAAATTGCATTATCTCTTATAGTTTCCGAGATATGGACTATCGATAATTTACACCTTAGGCTCTGCTTCTAACTTGGGCCCAAATTGTAAAATGGTCTTATCTATTGGCGATTTCGTTCCAATTCACATTCCAAGTAATATTCGGCATGCTAATTACATTGCCGGTTGCCAAATTACATTATCTCTTATAGTTTCCGATATATGGACTATCGATAATTTACACCTTAGGCTCTGCTTCTAACTTGGGCCCAAATTGTAAAATGGTCTTATCTATTGGCGATTTCGTTCCAATTCACACTCCAAGTAATATTCGGCATGATAATTACATTGCCGGTTGCGAAATTGCATTATCTCTTATAGTTTCCGAGATATGGACTATCGATAATTTACACCTTAGGCTCTGCTTCTAACTTGGGCCCAAATTGTAAAATGGTCTTATCTATTGGCGATTTCGTTCCAATTCACATTCCAAGTAATATTCGGCATGCTAATTACATTGCCGGTTGCCAAATTGCATTATCTCTTATAGTTTCCGAGATATGGACTATCGATAATTTACACCTTAGGCTCTGCTTCTAACTTGGGCCCAAATTGTAAAATGGTCTTATCTATTGGCGATTTCGTTCCAATTCACATTCCAAGTAATATTCGGCATGCTAATTACATTGCCGGTTGCCAAATTGCATTATCTCTTATAGTTTCCGAGATATGGACTATCGATAATTTACACCATAGGCTCTGCTTCTAACTTGGGCCCAAATTGTAAAATGGCCTTATCTATTGGCGATTTCGTTCCAATTCACATTCCAAGTAATATTCGGCATGCTAATTACATTGCCGGTTGCCAAATTGCATTATCTCTTATAGTTTCCGAGATATGGACTATCGATAATTTACACCTTAGGCTCTGCTTCTAACTTGGGCCCAAATTGTAAAATGGTCTTATCTATTGGCGATTTCGTTCCAATTCACATTCCAAGTAATATTCGGCATGCTAATTACATTGCCGGTTGCCAAATTGCATTATCTCTTATAGTTTCCGAGATATGGACTATCGATAATTTACACCTTAGGCTCTGCTTCTAACTTGGGCCCAAATTGTAAAATGGTCTTATCTATTGGCGATTTCGTTCCAATTCACATTCCAAGTAATATTCGGCATGCTAATTACATTGCCGGTTGCCAAATTACATTATCTCTTATAGTTTCCGATATATGGACTATCGATAATTTACACCTTAGGCTCTGCTTCTAACTTGGGCCCAAATTGTAAAATGGTCTTATCTATTGGTGATTTCGTTCCAATTCACACTCCAAGTAATATTCGGCATGATAATTACATTGCCTGTTGCGAAATTGCATTATCTCTTATAGTTTCCGAGATATGGACTATCGATAATTTACACCTTAGGCTCTGCTTCTAACTTGGGCCCAAATTGTAAAATGGTCTTATCTATTGGCGATTTCGTTCCAATTCACATTCCAAGTAATATTCGGCATGCTAATTACATTGCCGGTTGCCAAATTGCATTATCTCTTATAGTTTCCGAGATATGGACTATCGATAATTTACACCTTAGGCTCTGCTTCTAACTTGGGCCCAAATTGTAAAATGGTCTTATCTATTGGCGATTTCGTTCCAATTCACATTCCAAGTAATATTCGGCATGCTAATTACATTGCCGGTTGCCAAATTGCATTATCTCTTATAGTTTCCGAGATATGGACTATCGATAATTTACACCTTAGGCTCTGCTTCTAACTTGGGCCCAAATTGTAAAATGGTCTTACCTATTGGCGATTTCGTCCCAATTCACATTCCAAGTGATATTCGGCATGCTAATTACATTGCCGGTTGCGAAATTGCATTATCTCTTATAGTTTCCGAGATATGGACTATCAATAATTTACACCTTAGGCTCTGCTTCTAACTTGGGCCCAAATTGTAAAATGGTCTTATCTATTGGCGATTTCGTTCCAATTCACATTCCAAGTAATATTCGGCATGCTAATTACATTGCCGGTTGCCAAATTGCATTATCTCTTATAGTTTCCGAGATATGGACTATCGATAATTTACACCTTAGGCTCTGCTTCTAACTTGGGCCCAAATTGTAAAATGGTCTTATCTATTGGCGATTTCGTTCCAATTCACATTCCAAGTAATATTCGGCATGCTAATTACATTGCCGGTTGCCAAATTGCATTATCTCTTATAGTTTCCGAGATATGGACTATCGATCATTTACACCTTAGGCTCTGCTTCTAACTTGGGCCCAAATTGTAAAATGGCCTTATCTATTGGCGATTTCGTCCCAATTCACATTCCAAGTAATATTCGGCATGCTAATTACATTGCCGGCTGCGAAATTGCATTATCTCTTATAGTTTCAGAGATATGGACTATCGATAATTTACACCTTAGGCTCTGCTTCTAACTTGGACCCAAATTGTAAAATGGTCTTATCTATTGGCAATTTCGTTCCAATTCACATTCCAAGTAATATTCGGCATGCTAATTACATTGCCGGTTGCCAAATTGCATTATCTCTTATAGTTTCCGAGATATGGACTATCGATAATTTACACCTTAGGCTCTGCTTCTAACTTGGGCCCAAATTGTAAAATGGTCCTATCTATTGGCGATTTCGTTCCAATTCACATTCCAAGTAATATTCGGCATGCTAATTACATTGCCGGTTGCCAAATTGCATTATCTCTTATAGTTTCCGAGATATGGACTATCGATAATTTACACCATAGGCTCTGCTTCTAACTTGGGCCCAAATTGTAAAATGGCCTTATCTATTGGCGATTTCGTTCCAATTCACATTCCAAGTAATATTCGGCATGCTAATTACATTGCCGGTTGCCAAATTGCATTATCTCTTATAGTTTCCGAGATATGGACTATCGATAATTTACACCTTAGGTTCTGCTTCTAACTTGGGCCCAAATTGTAAAATGGTCTTATCTATTGGCGATTTCGTTCCAATTCACATTCCAAGTAATATTCGGCATGCTAATTACATTGCCGGTTGCCAAATTGCATTATCTCTTATAGTTTCCGAGATATGGACTATCGATAATTTACACCTTAGGCTCTGCTTCTAACTTGGGCCCAAATTGTAAAATGGTCTTATCTATTGGCGATTTCGTTCCAATTCACATTCCAAGTAATATTCGGCATGCTAATTACATTGCCGGTTGCCAAATTGCATTAACTCTTATAGTTTCCGAGATATGGACTATCGATAATTTACACCTTAGGCTCTGCTTCTAACTTGGGCCCAAATTGTAAAATGGTCTTATCTATTGGCGATTTCGTTCCAATTCACATTCCAAGTAATATTCGGCATGCTAATTAAATTGCCGGTTGCCAAATTGCATTATCTCTTATAGTTTCCGAGATATGGACTATCGATAATTTACACCATAGGCTCTGCTTCTAACTTGGGCCCAAATTGTAAAATGGCCTTATCTATTGGCGATTTCGTTCCAATTCACATTCCAAGTAATATTCGGCATGCTAATTACATTGCCGGTTGCCAAATTGCATTATCTCTTATAGTTTCCGAGATATGGACTATCGATAAATTACACCTTAGGCTCTGCTTCTAACTTGGGCCCAAATTGTAAAATGGTCTTATCTATTGGCGATTTCGTTCCAATTCACATTCCAAGTAATATTCGGCATGCTAATTACATTGCCGGTTGCCAAATTGCATTATCTCTTATAGTTTCCGAGATATGGACTATCGATAAATTACACCTTAGGCTCTGCTTCTAACTTGGGCCCAAATTGTAAAATGGTCTTATCTATTGGCGATTTCGTTCCAATTCACACTCCTAGTAATATTCGGCATGCTAATTACATTGCCGGTTGCGAAATTGCATTATCTCTTATAGTTTCCGAGATATGGACTATCAATAATTTACACCTTAGGCTCTGCTTCTAACTTGGGCCCAAATTGTAAAATGGCCTTATCTATTGGCGATTTCGTCCCAATTCACATTCCAAGTAATATTCGGCATGCTAATTACATTGCCGGTTGCGAAATTGCATTATCTCTTATAGTTTCAGAGATATGGACTATCGATAATTTACACCTTAGGCTCTGCTTCTAACTTGGGCCCAAATTGTAAAATGGTCTTATCTATTGGCAATTTCGTTCCAATTCACATTCCAAGTAATATTCGGCATGCTAATTACATTGCCGGTTGCCAAATTGCATTATCTCTTATAGTTTCCGAGATATGGACTATCGATAATTTACACCTTAGGCTCTGCTTCTAACTTGGGCCCAAATTGTAAAATGGTCTTATCTATTGGCGATTTCGTTCCAATTCACATTCCAAGTAATATTCGGCATGCTAATTACATTGCCGGTTGCCAAATTGCATTAACTCTTATAGTTTCCGAGATATGGACTATCGATAATTTACACCTTAGGCTCTGCTTCTAACTTGGGCCCAAATTGTAAAATGGTCTTATCTATTGGCGATTTCGTTCCAATTCACATTCCAAGTAATATTCGGCATGCTAATTACATTGCCGGTTGCCAAATTGCATTATCTCTTATAGTTTCCGAGATATGGACTATCGATAATTTACACCATAGGCTCTGCTTCTAACTTGGGCCCAAATTGTAAAATGGCCTTATCTATTGGCGATTTCGTTCCAATTCACATTCCAAGTAATATTCGGCATGCTAATTACATTGCCGGTTGCCAAATTGAATTATCTCTTATAGTTTCCGAGATATGGACTATCGATAATTTACACCTTAGGCTCTGCTTCTAACTTGGGCCCAAATTGTAAAATGGTCTTACCTATTGGCGATTTCGTTCCAATTCACATTCCAAGTAATATTCGGCATGCTAATTACATTGCCGGTTGCCAAATTGCATTATCTCTTATAGTTTCCGAGATATGGACTATCGATAATTTACACCTTAGGCTCTGCTTCTAACTTGGGCCCAAATTGTAAAATGGTCTTATCTATTGGCGATTTCGTTCCAATTCACATTCCAAGTAATATTCGGCATGCTAATTACATTGCCGGTTGCCAAATTGAATTATCTCTTATAGTTTCCGAGATATGGACTATCGATAATTTACACCTTAGGCTCTGCTTCTAACTTGGGCCCAAATTGTAAAATGGTCTTATCTATTGGCGATTTCGTCACAATTCACATTCCAAGTGATATTCGGCATGCTAATTACATTGCCGGTTGCGAAATTGCATTATCTCTTATAGTTTCCGAGATATGGACTATCAATAATTTACACCTTAGGCTCTGCTTCTAACTTGGGCCCAAATTGTAAAATGGTCTTATCTATTGGCGATTTCGTTCCAATTCACATTCCAAGTAATATTCGGCATGCTAATTACATTGCCGGTTGCCAAATTGCATTATCTCTTATAGTTTCCGAGATATGGACTGTCGATAATTTACACCTTAGGCTCTGCTTCTAACTTGGGCCCAAATTGTAAAATGGTCTTATCTATTGGCGATTTAGTTGCAATTCACATTCCAAGTAATAGTCGGCATGCTAATTACATTGCCGGTTGCCAAATTGCATTATCTCTTATAGTTTCCGAGATATGGACTATCGATAATTTACACCTTAGGCTCTGCTTCTAACTTGGGCCCAAATTGTAAAATGGTCTTATCTATTGGCGATTTCGTTCCAATTCACATTCCAAGTAATATTCGGCATGCTAATTACATTGCCGGTTGCCAAATTGCATTATCTCTTATAGTTTCCGAGATATGGACTATCGATAATTTACACCTTAGGCTCTGCTTCTAACTTGGGCCCAAATTGTAAAATGGTCTTATCTATTGGCGATTTCGTTCCAATTCACATTCCAAGTAATATTCGGCATGCTAATTACATTGCCGGTTGCCAAATTACATTATCTCTTATAGTTTCCGATATATGGACTATCGATAATTTACACCTTAGGCTCTGCTTCTAACTTGGGCCCAAATTGTAAAATGGTCTTATCTATTGGCGATTTCGTTCCAATTCACACTCCAAGTAATATTCGGCATGATAATTACATTGCCGGTTGCGAAATTGCATTATCTCTTATAGTTTCCGAGATATGGACTATCGATAATTTACACCTTAGGCTCTGCTTCTAACTTGGGCCCAAATTGTAAAATGGTCTTATCTATTGGCGATTTCGTTCCAATTCACATTCCAAGTAATATTCGGCATACTAATTACATTGCCGGTTGCCAAATTGCATTAACTCTTATAGTTTCCGAGATATGGACTATCGATAATTTACACCTTAGGCTCTGCTTCTAACTTGGGCCCAAATTGTAAAATGGTCTTATCTATTGGCGATTTCGTTCCAATTCACATTCCAAGTAATATTCGGCATGCTAATTACATTGCCGGTTGCCAAATTGCATTATCTCTTATAGTTTCCGAGATATGGACTATCGATAATTTACACCATAGGCTCTGCTTCTAACTTGGGCCCAAATTGTAAAATGGCCTTATCTATTGGCGATTTCGTTCCAATTCACATTCCAAGTAATATTCGGCATGCTAATTACATTGCCGGTTGCCAAATTGCATTATCTCTTATAGTTTCCGAGATATGGACTATCGATTATTTACACCTTAGGCTCTGCTTCTAACTTGGGCCCAAATTGTAAAATGGTCTTATCTATTGGCGATTTCGTTCCAATTCACATTCCAAGTAATATTCGGCATGCTAATTACATTGCCGGTTGCCAAATTGCATTATCTCTTATAGTTTCCGAGATATGGACTATCGATAATTTACACCTTAGGCTCTGCTTCTAACTTGGGCCCAAATTGTAAAATGGTCTTATCTATTGGCGATTTCGTTCCAATTCACATTCCAAGTAATATTCGGCATGCTAATTACATTGCCGGTTGCCAAATTACATTATCTCTTATAGTTTCCGATATATGGACTATCGATAATTTACACCTTAGGCTCTGCTTCTAACTTGGGCCCAAATTGTAAAATGGTCTTATCTATTGGCGATTTCGTTCCAATTCACACTCCAAGTAATATTCGGCATGATAATTACATTGCCGGTTGCGAAATTGCATTATCTCTTATAGTTTCCGAGATATGGACTATCGATAATTTACACCTTAGGCTCTGCTTCTAACTTGGGCCCAAATTGTAAAATGGTCTTATCTATTGGCGATTTCGTTCCAATTCACATTCCAAGTAATATTCGGCATGCTAATTACATTGCCGGTTGCCAAATTGCATTATCTCTTATAGTTTCCGAGATATGGACTATCGATAATTTACACCTTAGGCTCTGCTTCTAACTTGGGCCCAAATTGTAAAATGGTCTTATCTATTGGCGATTTCGTTCCAATTCACATTCCAAGTAATATTCGGCATGCTAATTACATTGCCGGTTGCCAAATTGCATTATCTCTTATAGTTTCCGAGATATGGACTATCGATAATTTACACCATAGGCTCTGCTTCTAACTTGGGCCCAAATTGTAAAATGGCCTTATCTATTGGCGATTTCGTTCCAATTCACATTCCAAGTAATATTCGGCATGCTAATTACATTGCCGGTTGCCAAATTGCATTATCTCTTATAGTTTCCGAGATATGGACTATCGATAATTTACACCTTAGGCTCTGCTTCTAACTTGGGCCCAAATTGTAAAATGGTCTTATCTATTGGCGATTTCGTTCCAATTCACATTCCAAGTAATATTCGGCATGCTAATTACATTGCCGGTTGCCAAATTGCATTATCTCTTATAGTTTCCGAGATATGGACTATCGATAATTTACACCTTAGGCTCTGCTTCTAACTTGGGCCCAAATTGTAAAATGGTCTTATCTATTGGCGATTTCGTTCCAATTCACATTCCAAGTAATATTCGGCATGCTAATTACATTGCCGGTTGCCAAATTACATTATCTCTTATAGTTTCCGATATATGGACTATCGATAATTTACACCTTAGGCTCTGCTTCTAACTTGGGCCCAAATTGTAAAATGGTCTTATCTATTGGCGATTTCGTTCCAATTCACACTCCAAGTAATATTCGGCATGATAATTACATTGCCGGTTGCGAAATTGTATTATCTCTTATAGTTTCCGAGATATGGACTATCGATAATTTACACCTTAGGCTCTGCTTCTAACTTGGGCCCAAATTGTAAAATGGTCTTATCTATTGGCGATTTCGTTCCAATTCACATTCCAAGTAATATTCGGCATGCTAATTACATTGCCGGTTGCCAAATTGCATTATCTCTTATAGTTTCCGAGATATGGACTATCGATAATTTACACCTTAGGCTCTGCTTCTAACTTGGGCCCAAATTGTAAAATGGTCTTATCTATTGGCGATTTCGTTCCAATTCACATTCCAAGTAATATTCGGCATGCTAATTACATTGCCGGTTGCCAAATTGCATTATCTCTTATAGTTTCCGAGATATGGACTATCGATAATTTACACCTTAGGCTCTGCTTCTAACTTGGGCCCAAATTGTAAAATGGTCTTACCTATTGGCGATTTCGTCCCAATTCACATTCCAAGTGATATTCGGCATGCTAATTACATTGCCGGTTGCGAAATTGCATTATCTCTTATAGTTTCCGAGATATGGACTATCAATAATTTACACCTTAGGCTCTGCTTCTAACTTGGGCCCAAATTGTAAAATGGTCTTATCTATTGGCGATTTCGTTCCAATTCACATTCCAAGTAATATTCGGCATGCTAATTACATTGCCGGTTGCCAAATTGCATTATCTCTTATAGTTTCCGAGATATGGACTATCGATAATTTACACCTTAGGCTCTGCTTCTAACTTGGGCCCAAATTGTAAAATGGTCTTATCTATTGGCGATTTCGTTCCAATTCACATTCCAAGTAATATTCGGCATGCTAATTACATTGCCGGTTGCCAAATTACATTATCTCTTATAGTTTCCGATATATGGACTATCGATAATTTACACCTTAGGCTCTGCTTCTAACTTGGGCCCAAATTGTAAAATGGTCTTATCTATTGGCGATTTCGTTCCAATTCACACTCCAAGTAATATTCGGCATGATAATTACATTGCCGGTTGCGAAATTGCATTATCTCTTATAGTTTCCGAGATATGGACTATCGATAATTTACACCTTAGGCTCTGCTTCTAACTTGGGCCCAAATTGTAAAATGGTCTTATCTATTGGCGATTTCGTTCCAATTCACATTCCAAGTAATATTCGGCATACTAATTACATTGCCGGTTGCCAAATTGCATTAACTCTTATAGTTTCCGAGATATGGACTATCGATAATTTACACCTTAGGCTCTGCTTCTAACTTGGGCCCAAATTGTAAAATGGTCTTATCTATTGGCGATTTCGTTCCAATTCACATTCCAAGTAATATTCGGCATGCTAATTACATTGCCGGTTGCCAAATTGCATTATCTCTTATAGTTTCCGAGATATGGACTATCGATAATTTACACCATAGGCTCTGCTTCTAACTTGGGCCCAAATTGTAAAATGGCCTTATCTATTGGCGATTTCGTTCCAATTCACATTCCAAGTAATATTCGGCATGCTAATTACATTGCCGGTTGCCAAATTGCATTATCTCTTATAGTTTCCGAGATATGGACTATCGATAATTTACACCTTAGGCTCTGCTTCTAACTTGACCCCAAATTGTAAAATGGTCTTATCTATTGGCGATTTCGTTCCAATTCACATTCCAAGTAATATTCGGCATGCTAATTACATTGCCGGTTGCCAAATTGCATTATCTCTTATAGTTTCCGAGATATGGACTATCGATAATTTACACCTTAGGCTCTGCTTCTAACTTGGGCCCAAATTGTAAAATGGTCTTATCTATTGGCGATTTCGTTCCAATTCACATTCCAAGTAATATTCGGCATGCTAATTACATTGCCGGTTGCCAAATTACATTATCTCTTATAGTTTCCGATATATGGACTATCGATAATTTACACCTTAGGCTCTGCTTCTAACTTGGGCCCAAATTGTAAAATGGTCTTATCTATTGGCGATTTCGTTCCAATTCACACTCCAAGTAATATTCGGCATGATAATTACATTGCCGGTTGCGAAATTGCATTATCTCTTATAGTTTCCGAGATATGGACTATCGATAATTTACACCTTAGGCTCTGCTTCTAACTTGGGCCCAAATTGTAAAATGGTCTTATCTATTGGCGATTTCGTTCCAATTCACATTCCAAGTAATATTCGGCATGCTAATTACATTGCCGGTTGCCAAATTGCATTATCTCTTATAGTTTCCGAGATATGGACTATCGATAATTTACACCTTAGGCTCTGCTTCTAACTTGGGCCCAAATTGTAAAATGGTCTTATCTATTGGCGATTTCGTTCCAATTCACATTCCAAGTAATATTCGGCATGCTAATTACATTGCCGGTTGCCAAATTGCATTATCTCTTATAGTTTCCGAGATATGGACTATCGATAATTTACACCATAGGCTCTGCTTCTAACTTGGGCCCAAATTGTAAAATGGCCTTATCTATTGGCGATTTCGTTCCAATTCACATTCCAAGTAATATTCGGCATGCTAATTACATTGCCGGTTGCCAAATTGCATTATCTCTTATAGTTTCCGAGATATGGACTATCGATAATTTACACCTTAGGCTCTGCTTCTAACTTGGGCCCAAATTGTAAAATGGTCTTATCTATTGGCGATTTCGTTCCAATTCACATTCCAAGTAATATTCGGCATGCTAATTACATTGCCGGTTGCCAAATTGCATTATCTCTTATAGTTTCCGAGATATGGACTATCGATAATTTACACCTTAGGCTCTGCTTCTAACTTGGGCCCAAATTGTAAAATGGTCTTATCTATTGGCGATTTCGTTCCAATTCACATTCCAAGTAATATTCGGCATGCTAATTACATTGCCGGTTGCCAAATTACATTATCTCTTATAGTTTCCGATATATGGACTATCGATAATTTACACCTTAGGCTCTGCTTCTAACTTGGGCCCAAATTGTAAAATGGTCTTATCTATTGGTGATTTCGTTCCAATTCACACTCCAAGTAATATTCGGCATGATAATTACATTGCCTGTTGCGAAATTGCATTATCTCTTATAGTTTCCGAGATATGGACTATCGATAATTTACACCTTAGGCTCTGCTTCTAACTTGGGCCCAAATTGTAAAATGGTCTTATCTATTGGCGATTTCGTTCCAATTCACATTCCAAGTAATATTCGGCATGCTAATTACATTGCCGGTTGCCAAATTGCATTATCTCTTATAGTTTCCGAGATATGGACTATCGATAATTTACACCTTAGGCTCTGCTTCTAACTTGGGCCCAAATTGTAAAATGGTCTTATCTATTGGCGATTTCGTTCCAATTCACATTCCAAGTAATATTCGGCATGCTAATTACATTGCCGGTTGCCAAATTGCATTATCTCTTATAGTTTCCGAGATATGGACTATCGATAATTTACACCTTAGGCTCTGCTTCTAACTTGGGCCCAAATTGTAAAATGGTCTTACCTATTGGCGATTTCGTCCCAATTCACATTCCAAGTGATATTCGGCATGCTAATTACATTGCCGGTTGCGAAATTGCATTATCTCTTATAGTTTCCGAGATATGGACTATCAATAATTTACACCTTAGGCTCTGCTTCTAACTTGGGCCCAAATTGTAAAATGGTCTTATCTATTGGCGATTTCGTTCCAATTCACATTCCAAGTAATATTCGGCATGCTAATTACATTGCCGGTTGCCAAATTGCATTATCTCTTATAGTTTCCGAGATATGGACTATCGATAATTTACACCTTAGGCTCTGCTTCTAACTTGGGCCCAAATTGTAAAATGGTCTTATCTATTGGCGATTTCGTTCCAATTCACATTCCAAGTAATATTCGGCATGCTAATTACATTGCCGGTTGCCAAATTGCATTATCTCTTATAGTTTCCGAGATATGGACTATCGATCATTTACACCTTAGGCTCTGCTTCTAACTTGGGCCCAAATTGTAAAATGGCCTTATCTATTGGCGATTTCGTCCCAATTCACATTCCAAGTAATATTCGGCATGCTAATTACATTGCCGGCTGCGAAATTGCATTATCTCTTATAGTTTCAGAGATATGGACTATCGATAATTTACACCTTAGGCTCTGCTTCTAACTTGGGCCCAAATTGTAAAATGGTCTTATCTATTGGCAATTTCGTTCCAATTCACATTCCAAGTAATATTCGGCATGCTAATTACATTGCCGGTTGCCAAATTGCATTATCTCTTATAGTTTCCGAGATATGGACTATCGATAATTTACACCTTAGGCTCTGCTTCTAACTTGGGCCCAAATTGTAAAATGGTCCTATCTATTGGCGATTTCGTTCCAATTCACATTCCAAGTAATATTCGGCATGCTAATTACATTGCCGGTTGCCAAATTGCATTATCTCTTATAGTTTCCGAGATATGGACTATCGATAATTTACACCATAGGCTCTGCTTCTAACTTGGGCCCAAATTGTAAAATGGCCTTATCTATTGGCGATTTCGTTCCAATTCACATTCCAAGTAATATTCGGCATGCTAATTACATTGCCGGTTGCCAAATTGCATTATCTCTTATAGTTTCCGAGATATGGACTATCGATAATTTACACCTTAGGTTCTGCTTCTAACTTGGGCCCAAATTGTAAAATGGTCTTATCTATTGGCGATTTCGTTCCAATTCACATTCCAAGTAATATTCGGCATGCTAATTACATTGCCGGTTGCCAAATTGCATTATCTCTTATAGTTTCCGAGATATGGACTATCGATAATTTACACCTTAGGCTCTGCTTCTAACTTGGGCCCAAATTGTAAAATGGTCTTATCTATTGGCGATTTCGTTCCAATTCACATTCCAAGTAATATTCGGCATGCTAATTACATTGCCGGTTGCCAAATTGCATTAACTCTTATAGTTTCCGAGATATGGACTATCGATAATTTACACCTTAGGCTCTGCTTCTAACTTGGGCCCAAATTGTAAAATGGTCTTATCTATTGGCGATTTCGTTCCAATTCACATTCCAAGTAATATTCGGCATGCTAATTAAATTGCCGGTTGCCAAATTGCATTATCTCTTATAGTTTCCGAGATATGGACTATCGATAATTTACACCATAGGCTCTGCTTCTAACTTGGGCCCAAATTGTAAAATGGCCTTATCTATTGGCGATTTCGTTCCAATTCACATTCCAAGTAATATTCGGCATGCTAATTACATTGCCGGTTGCCAAATTGCATTATCTCTTATAGTTTCCGAGATATGGACTATCGATAAATTACACCTTAGGCTCTGCTTCTAACTTGGGCCCAAATTGTAAAATGGTCTTATCTATTGGCGATTTCGTTCCAATTCACATTCCAAGTAATATTCGGCATGCTAATTACATTGCCGGTTGCCAAATTGCATTATCTCTTATAGTTTCCGAGATATGGACTATCGATAAATTACACCTTAGGCTCTGCTTCTAACTTGGGCCCAAATTGTAAAATGGTCTTATCTATTGGCGATTTCGTTCCAATTCACACTCCTAGTAATATTCGGCATGCTAATTACATTGCCGGTTGCGAAATTGCATTATCTCTTATAGTTTCCGAGATATGGACTATCAATAATTTACACCTTAGGCTCTGCTTCTAACTTGGGCCCAAATTGTAAAATGGCCTTATCTATTGGCGATTTCGTCCCAATTCACATTCCAAGTAATATTCGGCATGCTAATTACATTGCCGGTTGCGAAATTGCATTATCTCTTATAGTTTCAGAGATATGGACTATCGATAATTTACACCTTAGGCTCTGCTTCTAACTTGGGCCCAAATTGTAAAATGGTCTTATCTATTGGCAATTTCGTTCCAATTCACATTCCAAGTAATATTCGGCATGCTAATTACATTGCCGGTTGCCAAATTGCATTATCTCTTATAGTTTCCGAGATATGGACTATCGATAATTTACACCTTAGGCTCTGCTTCTAACTTGGGCCCAAATTGTAAAATGGTCTTATCTATTGGCGATTTCGTTCCAATTCACATTCCAAGTAATATTCGGCATGCTAATTACATTGCCGGTTGCCAAATTGCATTAACTCTTATAGTTTCCGAGATATGGACTATCGATAATTTACACCTTAGGCTCTGCTTCTAACTTGGGCCCAAATTGTAAAATGGTCTTATCTATTGGCGATTTCGTTCCAATTCACATTCCAAGTAATATTCGGCATGCTAATTACATTGCCGGTTGCCAAATTGCATTATCTCTTATAGTTTCCGAGATATGGACTATCGATAATTTACACCATAGGCTCTGCTTCTAACTTGGGCCCAAATTGTAAAATGGCCTTATCTATTGGCGATTTCGTTCCAATTCACATTCCAAGTAATATTCGGCATGCTAATTACATTGCCGGTTGCCAAATTGAATTATCTCTTATAGTTTCCGAGATATGGACTATCGATAATTTACACCTTAGGCTCTGCTTCTAACTTGGGCCCAAATTGTAAAATGGTCTTACCTATTGGCGATTTCGTTCCAATTCACATTCCAAGTAATATTCGGCATGCTAATTACATTGCCGGTTGCCAAATTGCATTATCTCTTATAGTTTCCGAGATATGGACTATCGATAATTTACACCTTAGGCTCTGCTTCTAACTTGGGCCCAAATTGTAAAATGGTCTTATCTATTGGCGATTTCGTTCCAATTCACATTCCAAGTAATATTCGGCATGCTAATTACATTGCCGGTTGCCAAATTGCATTATCTCTTATAGTTTCCGAGATATGGACTATCGATAATTTACACCTTAGGCTCTGCTTCTAACTTGGGCCCAAATTGTAAAATGGTCTTATCTATTGGCGATTTCGTCACAATTCACATTCCAAGTGATATTCGGCATGCTAATTACATTGCCGGTTGCGAAATTGCATTATCTCTTATAGTTTCCGAGATATGGACTATCAATAATTTACACCTTAGGCTCTGCTTCTAACTTGGGCCCAAATTGTAAAATGGTCTTATCTATTGGCGATTTCGTTCCAATTCACATTCCAAGTAATATTCGGCATGCTAATTACATTGCCGGTTGCCAAATTGCATTATCTCTTATAGTTTCCGAGATATGGACTATCGATAATTTACACCTTAGGCTCTGCTTCTAACTTGGGCCCAAATTGTAAAATGGTCTTATCTATTGGCGATTTAGTTGCAATTCACATTCCAAGTAATAGTCGGCATGCTAATTACATTGCCGGTTGCCAAATTGCATTATCTCTTATAGTTTCCGAGATATGGACTATCGATAATTTACACCTTAGGCTCTGCTTCTAACTTGGGCCCAAATTGTAAAATGGTCTTATCTATTGGCGATTTCGTTCCAATTCACATTCCAAGTAATATTCGGCATGCTAATTACATTGCCGGTTGCCAAATTGCATTATCTCTTATAGTTTCCGAGATATGGACTATCGATAATTTACACCTTAGGCTCTGCTTCTAACTTGGGCCCAAATTGTAAAATGGTCTTATCTATTGGCGATTTCGTTCCAATTCACATTCCAAGTAATATTCGGCATGCTAATTACATTGCCGGTTGCCAAATTACATTATCTCTTATAGTTTCGTCCATCGATATATGGACTATCGATAATTTACACCTTAGGCTCTGCTTCTAACTTGGGCCCAAATTGTAAAATGGTCTTATCTATTGGCGATTTCGTTCCAATTCACACTCCAAGTAATATTCGGCATGATAATTACATTGCCGGTTGCGAAATTGCATTATCTCTTATAGTTTCCGAGATATGGACTATCGATAATTTACACCTTAGGCTCTGCTTCTAACTTGGGCCCAAATTGTAAAATGGTCTTATCTATTGGCGATTTCGTTCCAATTCACATTCCAAGTAATATTCGGCATACTAATTACATTGCCGGTTGCCAAATTGCATTAACTCTTATAGTTTCCGAGATATGGACTATCGATAATTTACACCTTAGGCTCTGCTTCTAACTTGGGCCCAAATTGTAAAATGGTCTTATCTATTGGCGATTTCGTTCCAATTCACATTCCAAGTAATATTCGGCATGCTAATTACATTGCCGGTTGCCAAATTGCATTATCTCTTATAGTTTCCGAGATATGGACTATCGATAATTTACACCATAGGCTCTGCTTCTAACTTGGGCCCAAATTGTAAAATGGCCTTATCTATTGGCGATTTCGTTCCAATTCACATTCCAAGTAATATTCGGCATGCTAATTACATTGCCGGTTGCCAAATTGCATTATCTCTTATAGTTTCCGAGATATGGACTATCGATAATTTACACCTTAGGCTCTGCTTCTAACTTGGGCCCAAATTGTAAAATGGTCTTATCTATTGGCGATTTCGTTCCAATTCACATTCCAAGTAATATTCGGCATGCTAATTACATTGCCGGTTGCCAAATTGCATTATCTCTTATAGTTTCCGAGATATGGACTATCGATAATTTACACCTTAGGCTCTGCTTCTAACTTGGGCCCAAATTGTAAAATGGTCTTATCTATTGGCGATTTCGTTCCAATTCACATTCCAAGTAATATTCGGCATGCTAATTACATTGCCGGTTGCCAAATTACATTATCTCTTATAGTTTCCGATATATGGACTATCGATAATTTACACCTTAGGCTCTGCTTCTAACTTGGGCCCAAATTGTAAAATGGTCTTATCTATTGGCGATTTCGTTCCAATTCACACTCCAAGTAATATTCGGCATGATAATTACATTGCCGGTTGCGAAATTGCATTATCTCTTATAGTTTCCGAGATATGGACTATCGATAATTTACACCTTAGGCTCTGCTTCTAACTTGGGCCCAAATTGTAAAATGGTCTTATCTATTGGCGATTTCGTTCCAATTCACATTCCAAGTAATATTCGGCATGCTAATTACATTGCCGGTTGCCAAATTGCATTATCTCTTATAGTTTCCGAGATATGGACTATCGATAATTTACACCTTAGGCTCTGCTTCTAACTTGGGCCCAAATTGTAAAATGGTCTTATCTATTGGCGATTTCGTTCCAATTCACATTCCAAGTAATATTCGGCATGCTAATTACATTGCCGGTTGCCAAATTGCATTATCTCTTATAGTTTCCGAGATATGGACTATCGATAATTTACACCATAGGCTCTGCTTCTAACTTGGGCCCAAATTGTAAAATGGCCTTATCTATTGGCGATTTCGTTCCAATTCACATTCCAAGTAATATTCGGCATGCTAATTACATTGCCGGTTGCCAAATTGCATTATCTCTTATAGTTTCCGAGATATGGACTATCGATAATTTACACCTTAGGCTCTGCTTCTAACTTGGGCCCAAATTGTAAAATGGTCTTATCTATTGGCGATTTCGTTCCAATTCACATTCCAAGTAATATTCGGCATGCTAATTACATTGCCGGTTGCCAAATTGCATTATCTCTTATAGTTTCCGAGATATGGACTATCGATAATTTACACCTTAGGCTCTGCTTCTAACTTGGGCCCAAATTGTAAAATGGTCTTATCTATTGGCGATTTCGTTCCAATTCACATTCCAAGTAATATTCGGCATGCTAATTACATTGCCGGTTGCCAAATTACATTATCTCTTATAGTTTCCGATATATGGACTATCGATAATTTACACCTTAGGCTCTGCTTCTAACTTGGGCCCAAATTGTAAAATGGTCTTATCTATTGGCGATTTCGTTCCAATTCACACTCCAAGTAATATTCGGCATGATAATTACATTGCCGGTTGCGAAATTGTATTATCTCTTATAGTTTCCGAGATATGGACTATCGATAATTTACACCTTAGGCTCTGCTTCTAACTTGGGCCCAAATTGTAAAATGGTCTTATCTATTGGCGATTTCGTTCCAATTCACATTCCAAGTAATATTCGGCATGCTAATTACATTGCCGGCTGCCAAATTGCATTATCTCTTATAGTTTCCGAGATATGGACTATCGATAATTTACACCTTAGGCTCTGCTTCTAACTTGGGCCCAAATTGTAAAATGGTCTTATCTATTGGCGATTTCGTTCCAATTCACATTCCAAGTAATATTCGGCATGCTAATTACATTGCCGGTTGCCAAATTGCATTATCTCTTATAGTTTCCGAGATATGGACTATCGATAATTTACACCTTAGGCTCTGCTTCTAACTTGGGCCCAAATTGTAAAATGGTCTTACCTATTGGCGATTTCGTCCCAATTCACATTCCAAGTGATATTCGGCATGCTAATTACATTGCCGGTTGCGAAATTGCATTATCTCTTATAGTTTCCGAGATATGGACTATCAATAATTTACACCTTAGGCTCTGCTTCTAACTTGGGCCCAAATTGTAAAATGGTCTTATCTATTGGCGATTTCGTTCCAATTCACATTCCAAGTAATATTCGGCATGCTAATTACATTGCCGGTTGCCAAATTGCATTATCTCTTATAGTTTCCGAGATATGGACTATCGATAATTTACACCTTAGGCTCTGCTTCTAACTTGGGCCCAAATTGTAAAATGGTCTTATCTATTGGCGATTTCGTTCCAATTCACATTCCAAGTAATATTCGGCATGCTAATTACATTGCCGGTTGCCAAATTGCATTATCTCTTATAGTTTCCGAGATATGGACTATCGATAATTTACACCTTAGGCTCTGCTTCTAACTTGGGCCCAAATTGTAAAATGGTCTTATCTATTGGCGATTTCGTTCCAATTCACATTCCAAGTAATATTCGGCATGCTAATTACATTGCCGGTTGCCAAATTGCATTATCTCTTATAGTTTCCGAGATATGGACTATCGATAATTTACACCATAGGCTCTGCTTCTAATTTGGGCCCAAATTGTAAAATGGTCTTATCTATTGGCGATTTCGTTCCAATTCACACTCCTAGTAATATTCGGCATGCTAATTACATTGCCGGTTGCGAAATTGCATTATCTCTTATAGTTTCCGAGATATGGACTATCAATAATTTACACCTTAGGCTCTGCTTCTAACTTGGGCCCAAATTGTAAAATGGTCTTATCTATTGGCGATTTCGTTCCAATTCACATTCCAAGTAATATTCGGCATGCTAATTACATTGCCGGTTGCCAAATTGCATTATCTCTTATAGTTTCCGAGATATGGACTATCGATCATTTACACCTTAGGCTCTGCTTCTAACTTGGGCCCAAATTGTAAAATGGCCTTATCTATTGGCGATTTCGTCCCAATTCACATTCCAAGTAATATTCGGCATGCTAATTACATTGCCGGTTGCGAAATTGCATTATCTCTTATAGTTTCAGAGATATGGACTATCGATAATTTACACCTTAGGCTCTGCTTCTAACTTGGGCCCAAATTGTAAAATGGTCTTATCTATTGGCAATTTCGTTCCAATTCACATTCCAAGTAATATTCGGCATGCTAATTACATTGCCGGTTGCCAAATTGCATTATCTCTTATAGTTTCCGAGATATGGACTATCGATAATTTACACCTTAGGCTCTGCTTCTAACTTGGGCCCAAATTGTAAAATGGTCTTATCTATTGGCGATTTCGTTCCAATTCACATTCCAAGTAATATTCGGCATGCTAATTACATTGCCGGTTGCCAAATTGCATTATCTCTTATAGTTTCCGAGATATGGACTATCGATAATTTACACCATAGGCTCTGCTTCTAACTTGGGCCCAAATTGTAAAATGGCCTTATCTATTGGCGATTTCGTTCCAATTCACATTCCAAGTAATATTCGGCATGCTAATTACATTGCCGGTTGCCAAATTGCATTATCTCTTATAGTTTCCGAGATATGGACTATCGATAATTTACACCTTAGGCTCTGCTTCTAACTTGGGCCCAAATTGTAAAATGGTCTTATCTATTGGCGATTTCGTTCCAATTCACATTCCAAGTAATATTCGGCATGCTAATTACATTGCCGGTTGCCAAATTGCATTATCTCTTATAGTTTCCGAGATATGGACTATCGATAATTTACACCTTAGGCTCTGCTTCTAACTTGGGCCCAAATTGTAAAATGGTCTTATCTATTGGCGATTTCGTTCCAATTCACATTCCAAGTAATATTCGGTATGCTAATTACATTGCCGGTTGCCAAATTGAATTATCTCTTATAGTTTCCGAGATATGGACTATCGATAATTTACACCTTAGGCTCTGCTTCTAATTTGGGCCCAAATTGTAAAATGGTCTTACCTATTGGCGATTTCGTTCCAATTCACATTCCAAGTAATATTCGGCATGCTAATTACATTGCCGGTTGCCAAATTGCATTATCTCTTATAGTTTCCGAGATATGGACTATCGATAATTTACACCTTAGGCTCTGCTTCTAACTTGGGCCCAAATTGTAAAATGGTCTTATCTATTGGCGATTTCGTTCCAATTCACATTCCAAGTGATATTCGGCATGCTAATTACATTGCCGGTTGCGAAATTGCATTATCTCTTATAGTTTCCGAGATATGGACTATCAATAATTTACACCTTAGGCTCTGCTTTTAACTTGGGCCCAAATTGTAAAATGGTCTTATCTATTGGCGATTTCGTTCCAATTCACATTCCAAGTAATATTCGGCATGCTAATTACATTGCCGGTTGCCAAATTGCATTATCTCTTATAGTTTCCGAGATATGGACTATCGATAATTTACATCTTAGGCTCTGCTTCTAACTTGGGCCCAAATTGTAAAATGGTCTTATCTATTGGCGATTTAGTTGCAATTCACATTCCAAGTAATATTCGGCATGCTAATTACATTGCCGGTTGCCAAATTGCATTATCTCTTATAGTTTCCGAGATATGGACTATCGATAATTTACACCTTAGGCTCTGCTTCTAACTTGGGCCCAAATTGTAAAATGGTCTTATCTATTGGCGATTTCGTTCCAATTCACATTCCAAGTAATATTCGGCATGCTAATTACATTGCCGGTTGCCAAATTGCATTATCTCTTATAGTTTCCGAGATATGGACTATCGATAATTTACACCTTAGGCTCTGCTTCTAACTTGGGCCCAAATTGTAAAATGGTCTTATCTATTGGCGATTTCGTTCCAATTCACATTCCAAGTAATATTCGGCATGCTAATTACATTGCCGGTTGCCAAATTGCATTATCTCTTATAGTTTCCGAGATATGGACTATCGATAATTTACACCTTAGGCTCTGCTTCTAACTTGGGCCCAAATTGTAAAATGGTCTTACCTATTGGCGATTTTGTCCCAATTCACATTCCAAGTGATATTCGGCATGCTAATTACATTGCCGGTTGCGAAATTGCATTATCTCTTATAGTTTCCGAGATATGGACTATCAATAATTTACACCTTAGGCTCTGCTTCTAACTTGGGCCCAAATTGTAAAATGGTCTTATCTATTGGCGATTTCGTTCCAATTCACATTCCAAGTAATATTCGGCATGCTAATTACATTGCCGGTTGCCAAATTGCATTATCTCTTATAGTTTCCGAGATATGGACTATCGATAATTTACACCTTAGGCTCTGCTTCTAACTTGGGCCCAAATTGTAAAATGGTCTTATCTATTGGCGATTTCGTTCCAATTCACATTCCAAGTAATATTCGGCATGCTAATTACATTGCCGGTTGCCAAATTGCATTATCTCTTATAGTTTCCGAGATATGGACTATCGATAATTTACACCTTAGGCTCTGCTTCTAACTTGGGCCCAAATTGTAAAATGGTCTTATCTATTGGCGATTTCGTTCCAATTCACATTCCAAGTAATATTCGGCATGCTAATTACATTGCCGGTTGCCAAATTGCATTATCTCTTATAGTTTCCGAGATATGGACTATCGATAATTTACACCATAGGCTCTGCTTCTAATTTGGGCCCAAATTGTAAAATGGTCTTATCTATTGGCGATTTCGTTCCAATTCACATTCCAAGTAATATTCGGCATGCTAATTACATTGCCGGTTGCCAAATTGCATTATCTCTTATAGTTTCCGAGATATGGACTATCGATAATTTACACCTTAGGCTCTGCTTCTAACTTGCTCCCAAATTGTAAAATGGTCTTATCTATTGGCGATTTCGTTCCAATTCACATTCCAAGTAATATTCGGCATGCTAATTACATTGCCGGTTGCCAAATTGCATTATCTCTTATAGTTTCCGAGATATGGACTATCGATAATTTACACATTAGGCTCTGCTTCTAACTTGGGCCCAAATTGTAAAATGGTCTTATCTATTGGCGATTTCGTTCCAATTCACATTCCAAGTAATATTCGGCATGCTAATTACATTGCCGGTTGCCAAATTGAATTATCTCTTATAGTTTCCGAGATATGGACTATCGATAATTTACACCTTAGGCTCTGCTTCTAACTTGGGCCCAAATTGTAAAATGGTCTTATCTATTGGCGATTTCGTTCCAATTCACATTCCAAGTAATATTGGGCATGCTAATTACATTGCCGGTTGCCAAATTGCATTATCTCTTATAGTTTCCGAGATATGGACTATCGATAATTTACACCATAGGCTCTGCTTCTAACTTGGGCCCAAATTGTAAAATGGTCTTATCTATTGGCGATTTCGTTCCAATTCACATTCCAAGTAATATTCGGCATGCTAATTACATTGCCGGTTGCCAAATTGCATTATCTCTTATAGTTTCCGAGATATGGAATATCGATTATTTACACCTTAGGCTCTGCTTCTAACTTGGGCCCAAATTGTAAAATGGTCTTACCTATTGGCGATTTCGTTCCAATTCACATTCCAAGTAATATTCGGCATGCTAATTACATTGCCGGTTGCCAAATTGCATTATCTCTTATAGTTTCCGAGATATGGACTATCGATAATTTACACCTTAGGCTCTGCTTCTAACTTGGGCCCAAATTGTAAAATTGTCTTATCTATTGGCGATTTCGTTCCAATTCACATTCCAAGTAATATTCGGCATGCTAATTACATTGCCGGTTGCCAAATTGCATTATCTCTTATAGTTTCCGAGATATGGACTATCGATAATTTACACCTTAGGCTCTGCTTCTAACTTGGGCCCAAATTGTAAAATGGTCTTATCTATTGGCGATTTCGTCCCAATTCACATTCCAAGTGATATTCGGCATGCTAATTACATTGCCGGTTGCCAAATTGCATTATCTCTTATAGTTTCCGAGATATGGACTATCGATAATTTACACCTTAGGCTCTGCTTCTAACTTGGGCCCAAATTGTAAAATGGTCTTATCTATTGGCGATTTCGTTCCAATTCACATTCCAAGTAATATTCGGCATGCTAATTACATTGCCGGTTGCCAAATTGAATTATCTCTTATAGTTTCCGAGATATGGACTATCGATAATTTACACCTTAGGCTCTGCTTCTAACTTGGGCCCAAATTGTAAAATGGTCTTATCTATTGGCGATTTCGTTCCAATTCACATTCCAAGTAATATTGGGCATGCTAATTACATTGCCGGTTGCCAAATTGCATTATCTCTTATAGTTTCCGAGATATGGACTATCGATAATTTACACCATAGGCTCTGCTTCTAACTTGGGCCCAAATTGTAAAATGGTCTTATCTATTGGCGATTTCGTTCCAATTCACATTCCAAGTAATATTCGGCATGCTAATTACATTGCCGGTTGCCAAATTGCATTATCTCTTATAGTTTCCGAGATATGGACTATCGATAATTTACACCATAGGCTCTGCTTCTAACTTGGGCCCAAATTGTAAAATGGTCTTATCTATTGGCGATTTCGTTCCAATTCACATTCCAAGTAATATTCGGCATGCTAATTACATTGCCGGTTGCCAAATTGCATTATCTCTTATAGTTTCCGAGATATGGAATATCGATTATTTACACCTTAGGCTCTGCTTCTAACTTGGGCCCAAATTGTAAAATGGTCTTACCTATTGGCGATTTCGTTCCAATTCACATTCCAAGTAATATTCGGCATGCTAATTACATTGCCGGTTGCCAAATTGCATTATCTCTTATAGTTTCCGAGATATGGACTATCGATAATTTACACCTTAGGCTCTGCTTCTAACTTGGGCCCAAATTGTAAAATTGTCTTATCTATTGGCGATTTCGTTCCAATTCACATTCCAAGTAATATTCGGCATGCTAATTACATTGCCGGTTGCCAAATTGCATTATCTCTTATAGTTTCCGAGATATGGACTATCGATAATTTACACCTTAGGCTCTGCTTCTAACTTGGGCCCAAATTGTAAAATTGTCTTATCTATTGGCGATTTCGTTCCAATTCACATTCCAAGTAATATTCGGCATGCTAATTACATTGCCGGTTGCCAAATTGAATTATCTCTTATAGTTTCCGAGATATGGACTATCGATAATTTACACCTTAGGCTCTGCTTCTAACTTGGGCCCAAATTGTAAAATGGTCTTATCTATTGGCGATTTCGTTCCAATTCACATTCCAAGTAATATTGGGCATGCTAATTACATTGCCGGTTGCCAAATTGCATTATCTCTTATAGTTTCCGAGATATGGACTATCGATAATTTACACCATAGGCTCTGCTTCTAACTTGGGCCCAAATTGTAAAATGGTCTTATCTATTGGCGATTTCGTTCCAATTCACATTCCAAGTAATATTCGGCATGCTAATTACATTGCCGGTTGCCAAATTGCATTATCTCTTATAGTTTCCGAGATATGGAATATCGATTATTTACACCTTAGGCTCTGCTTCTAACTTGGGCCCAAATTGTAAAATGGTCTTACCTATTGGCGATTTCGTTCCAATTCACATTCCAAGTAATATTCGGCATGCTAATTACATTGCCGGTTGCCAAATTGCATTATCTCTTATAGTTTCCGAGATATGGACTATCGATAATTTACACCTTAGGCTCTGCTTCTAACTTGGGCCCAAATTGTAAAATTGTCTTATCTATTGGCGATTTCGTTCCAATTCACATTCCAAGTAATATTCGGCATGCTAATTACATTGCCGGTTGCCAAATTGCATTATCTCTTATAGTTTCCGAGATATGGACTATCGATAATTTACACCTTAGGCTCTGCTTCTAACTTGGGCCCAAATTGTAAAATGGTCTTATCTATTGGCGATTTCGTCCCAATTCACATTCCAAGTGATATTCGGCATGCTAATTACATTGCCGGTTGCCAAATTGCATTATCTCTTATAGTTTCCGAGATATGGACTATCGATAATTTACACCTTAGGCTCTGCTTCTAACTTGGGCCCAAATTGTAAAATGGTCTTATCTATTGGCGATTTCGTTCCAATTCACATTCCAAGTAATATTCGGCATGCTAATTACATTGCCGGTTGCCAAATTGAATTATCTCTTATAGTTTCCGAGATATGGACTATCGATAATTTACACCTTAGGCTCTGCTTCTAACTTGGGCCCAAATTGTAAAATGGTCTTATCTATTGGCGATTTCGTTCCAATTCACATTCCAAGTAATATTGGGCATGCTAATTACATTGCCGGTTGCCAAATTGCATTATCTCTTATAGTTTCCGAGATATGGACTATCGATAATTTACACCATAGGCTCTGCTTCTAACTTGGGCCCAAATTGTAAAATGGTCTTATCTATTGGCGATTTCGTTCCAATTCACATTCCAAGTAATATTCGGCATGCTAATTACATTGCCGGTTGCCAAATTGCATTATCTCTTATAGTTTCCGAGATATGGACTATCGATAATTTACACCATAGGCTCTGCTTCTAACTTGGGCCCAAATTGTAAAATGGTCTTATCTATTGGCGATTTCGTTCCAATTCACATTCCAAGTAATATTCGGCATGCTAATTACATTGCCGGTTGCCAAATTGCATTATCTCTTATAGTTTCCGAGATATGGAATATCGATTATTTACACCTTAGGCTCTGCTTCTAACTTGGGCCCAAATTGTAAAATGGTCTTACCTATTGGCGATTTCGTTCCAATTCACATTCCAAGTAATATTCGGCATGCTAATTACATTGCCGGTTGCCAAATTGCATTATCTCTTATAGTTTCCGAGATATGGACTATCGATAATTTACACCTTAGGCTCTGCTTCTAACTTGGGCCCAAATTGTAAAATTGTCTTATCTATTGGCGATTTCGTTCCAATTCACATTCCAAGTAATATTCGGCATGCTAATTACATTGCCGGTTGCCAAATTGCATTATCTCTTATAGTTTCCGAGATATGGACTATCGATAATTTACACCTTAGGCTCTGCTTCTAACTTGGGCCCAAATTGTAAAATGGTCTTATCTATTGGCGATTTCGTCCCAATTCACAATCCAAGTGATATTCGGCATGCTAATTACATTGCCGGTTGCCAAATTGCATTATCTCTTATAGTTTCCGAGATATGGACTATCGATAATTTACACCTTAGGCTGTGCTTCTAACTTGGGCCCAAATTGTAAAATGGTCTTATCTATTGGCGATTTCGTTCCAATTCACATTCCAAGTAATATTCGGCATGCTAATTACATTGCCGGTTGATAAATTGAATTATCTCTTATAGTTTCCGAGATATGGACTATCGATAATTTACATCTTAGGCTCTGCTTCTAACTTGGGCCCAAATTGTAAAATGGTCTTATCTATTGGCGATTTCGTTCCAATTCACATTCCAAGTAATATTGGGCATGCTAATTACATTGCCGGTTGCCAAATTGCATTATCTCTTATAGTTTCCGAGATATGGACTATCGATAATTTACACCATAGGCTCTTCTTCTAACTTGGGCCCAAATTGTAAAATGGTCTTATCTATTGGCGATTTCGTTCCAATTCACATTCCAAGTAATATTCGGCATGCTAATTACATTGCCGGTTGCCAAATTGCATTATCTCTTATAGTTTCCGAGATATGGACTATCGATAATTTACACCTTAGGCTCTGCTTCTAACTTGCTCCCAAATTGTAAAATGGTCTTATCTATTGGCGATTTCGTTCCAATTCACATTCCAAGTAATATTCGGCATGCTAATTACATTGCCGGTTGCCAAATTGCATTATCTCTTATAGTTTCCGAGATATGGACTATCGATAATTTACACCTTAGGCTCTGCTTCTAACTTGGGCCCAAATTGTAAAATGGTCTTATCTATTTGCGATTTCGTTCCAATTCACATTCCAAGTAATATTCGGCATGCTAATTACATTGCCGGTTGCCAAATTGCATTATCTCTTATAGTTTCCGAGATATGGACTATCGATAATTTACACCTTAGGCTCTGCTTCTAACTTGGGCCCAAATTGTAAAATGGTCTTATCTATTGGCGATTTCGTTCCAATTCACATTCCAAGTAATATTCGGCATGCTAATTACATTGCCGGTTGCCAAATTGCATTATCTCTTATAGTTTCCGAGATATGGACTATCGATAATTTACACCTTAGGCTCTGCTTCTAACTTGGGCCCAAATTGTAAAATGGTCTTATCTATTGGCGATTTCGTCCCAATTCACATTCCAAGTGATATTCGGCATGCTAATTACATTGCCGGTTGCGAAATTGCATTATCTCTTATAGTTTCCGAGATATGGACTATCAATAATTTACACCTTAGGCTCTGCTTCTAACTTGGGTCCAAATTGTAAAATGGTCTTATCTATTGGCGATTTCGTTCCAATTCACATTCCAAGTAATATTTGGCATGCTAATTACATTGCCGGTTGCCAAATTGCATTATCTCTTATAGTTTCCGAGATATGGACTATCGATAATTTACACCTTAGGCTCTGCTTCTAACTTGGGCCCAAATTGTAAAATGGTCTTATCTATTGGCGATTTCGTTCCAATTCACATTCCAAGTAATATTCGGCATGCTAATTACATTGCCGGTTGCCAAATTGCATTATCTCTTATAGTTTCCGAGATATGGACTATCGATAATTTACACCTTAGGCTCTGCTTCTAACTTGGGCCCAAATTGTAAAATGGTCTTATCTATTGGCGATTTCGTTCCAATTCACATTCCAAGTAATATTCGGCATGCTAATTACATTGCCGGTTGCCAAATTGCATTATCTCTTATAATTTCCGAGATATGGACTATCGATAATTTACACCTTAGGCTCTGCTTCTAACTTGGGCCCAAATTGTAAAATGGTCTTATCTATTGGCGATTTCGTTCCAATTCACATGCCAAGTAATATTCGGCATGCTAATTACATTGCCGGTTGCCAAATTGCATTATCTCTTATAGTTTCCGAGATATGGACTATCGATAATTTACACCTTAGGCTCTGCTTCTAACTTGGGCCCAAATTGTAAAATGGTCTTATCTATTGGCGATTTCGTTCCAATTCACATTCCAAGTAATATTCGGCATGCTAATTACATTGCCGGTTGCCAAATTGCATTATCTCTTATAGTTTCCGAGATATGGACTATCGATAATTTACACCTTAGGCTCTGCTTCTAACTTGGGCCCAAATTGTAAAATGGTCTTATCTATTGGCGATTTCGTCCCAATTCACATTCCAAGTGATATTCGGCATGCTAATTACATTGCCGGTTGCGAAATTGCATTATCTCTTATAGTTTCCGAGATATGGACTATCAATTATTTACACCTTAGGCTCTGCTTCTAACTTGGGCCCAAATTGTAAAATGGTCTTATCTATTGGCGATTTCGTTCCAATTCACATTCCAAGTAATATTCGGCATGCTAATTACATTGCCGGTTGCCAAATTGCATTATCTCTTATAGTTTCCGAGATATGGACTATCGATAATTTACACATTAGGCTCTGCTTCTAACTTGGGCCCAAATTGTAAAATGGTCTTATCTATTGGCGATTTCGTTCCAATTCACATTCCAAGTAATATTCGGCATGCTAATTACATTGCCGGTTGCCAAATTGCATTATCTCTTATAGTTTCCGAGATATGGACTATCGATAATTTACATCTAAGGCTCTGCTTCTAACTTGGGCCCAAATTGTAAAATGGTCTTATCTATTGGCGATTTCGTTCCAATTCATATTCCAAGCAATATTCGGCATGCTAATTACATTGCCGGTTGCCAAATTGCATTATCTCTTATAGTTTCCGAGATATGGACTATCGATAATTTACACCTTAGGCTCTGCTTCTAACTTGGGCCCAAATTGTAAAATGGTCTTATCTATTGGCGATTTCGTTCCAATTCACACTCCTAGTAATATTCGGCATGCTAATTACATTGCCGGTTGCGAAACTGCATTATCTCTTATAGTTTCCGAGATATGGACTATCAATAATTTACACCTTAGGCTCTGCTTCTAACTTGGGCTCAAATTGTAAAATGGTCTTATCTATTGGCGATTTCGTCCCAATTCACATTCCAAGTAATATTCGGCATGCTAATTACATTGCCGGTTGCCAAATTGCATTATCTCTTATAGTTTCCGAGATATGGACTATCGATAATTTACACCTTAGGCTCTGCTTCTAACTTGGGCCCAAATTGTAAAATGGCCTTATCTATTGGCGATTTCGTCCCAATTCACATTCCAAGTAATATTCGGCATGCTAATTACATTGCCGGTTGCGAAATTGCATTATCTCTTATAGTTTCAGAGATATGGACTATCGATAATTTACACCTTAGGCTCTGCTTCTAACTTGGGCCCAAATTGTAAAATGGTCTTATCTATTGGCAATTTCGTTCCAATTCACATTCCAAGTAATATTCGGCATGCTAATTACATTGCCGGTTGCGAAATTGCATTATCTCTTATAGTTTCCGAGATATGGACTATCGATAATTTACACCTTAGGCTCTGCTTCTAACTTGGGCCCAAATTGTAAAATGGTCTTATCTATTGGCGATTTCGTTCCAATTCACATTCCAAGTAATATTCGGCATGCTAATTACATTGCCGGTTGCCAAATTACATTATCTCTTATAGTTTCCGAGATATGGACTATCGATAATTTACACCTTAGGCTCTGCTTCTAACTTGGGCCCAAATTGTAAAATGGCCTTATCTATTGGCGATTTCGTCCCAATTCACATTCCAAGTAATATTCGGCATGCTAATTACATTGCCGGTTGCGAAATTGCATTATCTCTTATAGTTTCCGAGATATGGACTATCGATAATTTACACCTTAGGCTCTGCTTCTAACTTGGGCCCAAATTGTAAAATGGCCTTATCTATTGGCGATTTCGTCCCAATTCACATTCCAAGTAATATTCGGCATGCTAATTACATTGCCGGTTGCGAAATTGCATTATCTCTTATAGTTTCAGAGATATGGACTATCGATAATTTACACCTTAGGCTCTGCTTCTAACTTGGGCCCAAATTGTAAAATGGTCTTATCTATTGGCAATTTCGTTCCAATTCACATTCCAAGTAATATTCGGCATGCTAATTACATTGCCGGTTGCGAAATTGCATTATCTCTTATAGTTTCCGAGATATGGACTATCGATAATTTACACCTTAGGCTCTGCTTCTAACTTGGGCCCAAATTGTAAAATGGTCTTATCTATTGGCGATTTCGTTCCAATTCACATTCCAAGTAATATTCGGCATGCTAATTACATTGCCGGTTGCCAAATTGCATTATCTCTTATAGTTTCCGAGATATGGACTATCGATAATTTACACCTTAGGCTCTGCTTCTAACTTGGGCCCAAATTGTAAAATGGCCTTATCTATTGGCGATTTCGTCCCAATTCACATTCCAAGTAATATTCGGCATGCTAATTACATTGCCGGTTGCGAAATTGCATTATCTCTTATAGTTTCAGAGATATGGACTATCGATAATTTACACCTTAGGCTCTGCTTCTAACTTGGGCCCAAATTGTAAAATGGTCTTATCTATTGGCGATTTAGTTGCAATTCACATTCCAAGTAATATTCGGCATGCTAATTACATTGCCGGTTGCCAAATTGCATTATCTCTTATAGTTTCCGAGATATGGACTATCGATAATTTACACCTTAGGCTCTGCTTCTAACTTGGGCCCAAATTGTAAAATGGTCTTATCTATTGGCGATTTCGATCCAATTCACATTCCAAGTAATATTCGGCATGCTAATTACATTGCCGGTTGCCAAATTGCATTATCTCTTATAGTTTCCGAGATATGGACTATCGATAATTTACACCTTAGGCTCTGCTTCTAACTTGGGTCCAAATTGTAAAATGGTCTTATCTATTGGCGATTTCGTTCCAATTCACATTCCAAGTAATATTCGGCATGCTAATTACATTGCCGGTTGCCAAATTGCATTATCTCTTATAGTTTCCGAGATATGGACTATCGATAATTTACACCTTAGGCTCTGCTTCTAACTTGGGCCCAAATTGTAAAATGGTCTTATCTATTGGCGATTTCGTTCCAATTCACATGCCAAGTAATATTCGGCATGCTAATTACATTGCCGGTTGCCAAATTGCATTATCTCTTATAGTTTCCGAGATATGGACTATCGATAATTTACACCTTAGGCTCTGCTTCTAACTTGGGCCCAAATTGTAAAATGGTCTTATCTATTGGCGATTTCGTTCCAATTCACATTCCAAGTAATATTCGGCATGCTAATTACATTGCCGGTTGCCAAATTGCATTATCTCTTATAGTTTCCGAGATATGGACTATCGATAATTTACACCTTAGGCTCTGCTTCTAACTTGGGCCCAAATTGTAAAATGGTCTTATCTATTGGCGATTTCGTCCCAATTCACATTCCAAGTGATATTCGGCATGCTAATTACATTGCCGGTTGCGAAATTGCATTATCTCTTATAGTTTCCGAGATATGGACTATCAATTATTTACACCTTAGGCTCTGCTTCTAACTTGGGCCCAAATTGTAAAATGGTCTTATCTATTGGCGATTTCGTTCCAATTCACATTCCAAGTAATATTCGGCATGCTAATTACATTGCCGGTTGCCAAATTGCATTATCTCTTATAGTTTCCGAGATATGGACTATCGATAATTTACACATTAGGCTCTGCTTCTAACTTGGGCCCAAATTGTAAAATGGTCTTATCTATTGGCGATTTCGTTCCAATTCACATTCCAAGTAATATTCGGCATGCTAATTACATTGCCGGTTGCCAAATTGCATTATCTCTTATAGTTTCCGAGATATGGACTATCGATAATTTACATCTAAGGCTCTGCTTCTAACTTGGGCCCAAATTGTAAAATGGTCTTATCTATTGGCGATTTCGTTCCAATTCATATTCCAAGCAATATTCGGCATGCTAATTACATTGCCGGTTGCCAAATTGCATTATCTCTTATAGTTTCCGAGATATGGACTATCGATAATTTACACCTTAGGCTCTGCTTCTAACTTGGGCCCAAATTGTAAAATGGTCTTATCTATTGGCGATTTCGTTCCAATTCACACTCCTAGTAATATTCGGCATGCTAATTACATTGCCGGTTGCGAAACTGCATTATCTCTTATAGTTTCCGAGATATGGACTATCAATAATTTACACCTTAGGCTCTGCTTCTAACTTGGGCTCAAATTGTAAAATGGTCTTATCTATTGGCGATTTCGTCCCAATTCACATTCCAAGTAATATTCGGCATGCTAATTACATTGCCGGTTGCCAAATTGCATTATCTCTTATAGTTTCCGAGATATGGACTATCGATAATTTACACCTTAGGCTCTGCTTCTAACTTGGGCCCAAATTGTAAAATGGCCTTATCTATTGGCGATTTCGTCCCAATTCACATTCCAAGTAATATTCGGCATGCTAATTACATTGCCGGTTGCGAAATTGCATTATCTCTTATAGTTTCAGAGATATGGACTATCGATAATTTACACCTTAGGCTCTGCTTCTAACTTGGGCCCAAATTGTAAAATGGTCTTATCTATTGGCAATTTCGTTCCAATTCACATTCCAAGTAATATTCGGCATGCTAATTACATTGCCGGTTGCGAAATTGCATTATCTCTTATAGTTTCCGAGATATGGACTATCGATAATTTACACCTTAGGCTCTGCTTCTAACTTGGGCCCAAATTGTAAAATGGTCTTATCTATTGGCGATTTCGTTCCAATTCACATTCCAAGTAATATTCGGCATGCTAATTACATTGCCGGTTGCCAAATTGCATTATCTCTTATAGTTTCCGAGATATGGACTATCGATAATTTACACCTTAGGCTCTGCTTCTAACTTGGGCCCAAATTGTAAAATGGCCTTATCTATTGGCGATTTCGTCCCAATTCACATTCCAAGTAATATTCGGCATGCTAATTACATTGCCGGTTGCGAAATTGCATTATCTCTTATAGTTTCCGAGATATGGACTATCGATAATTTACACCTTAGGCTCTGCTTCTAACTTGGGCCCAAATTGTAAAATGGCCTTATCTATTGGCGATTTCGTCCCAATTCACATTCCAAGTAATATTCGGCATGCTAATTACATTGCCGGTTGCGAAATTGCATTATCTCTTATAGTTTCAGAGATATGGACTATCGATAATTTACACCTTAGGCTCTGCTTCTAACTTGGGCCCAAATTGTAAAATGGTCTTATCTATTGGCAATTTCGTTCCAATTCACATTCCAAGTAATATTCGGCATGCTAATTACATTGCCGGTTGCGAAATTGCATTATCTCTTATAGTTTCCGAGATATGGACTATCGATAATTTACACCTTAGGCTCTGCTTCTAACTTGGGCCCAAATTGTAAAATGGTCTTATCTATTGGCGATTTCGTTCCAATTCACATTCCAAGTAATATTCGGCATGCTAATTACATTGCCGGTTGCCAAATTGCATTATCTCTTATAGTTTCCGAGATATGGACTATCGATAATTTACACCTTAGGCTCTGCTTCTAACTTGGGCCCAAATTGTAAAATGGCCTTATCTATTGGCGATTTCGTCCCAATTCACATTCCAAGTAATATTCGGCATGCTAATTACATTGCCGGTTGCGAAATTGCATTATCTCTTATAGTTTCAGAGATATGGACTATCGATAATTTACACCTTAGGCTCTGCTTCTAACTTGGGCCCAAATTGTAAAATGGTCTTATCTATTGGCGATTTAGTTGCAATTCACATTCCAAGTAATATTCGGCATGCTAATTACATTGCCGGTTGCCAAATTGCATTATCTCTTATAGTTTCCGAGATATGGACTATCGATAATTTACACCTTAGGCTCTGCTTCTAACTTGGGCCCAAATTGTAAAATGGTCTTATCTATTGGCGATTTCGATCCAATTCACATTCCAAGTAATATTCGGCATGCTAATTACATTGCCGGTTGCCAAATTGCATTATCTCTTATAGTTTCCGAGATATGGACTATCGATAATTTACACCTTAGGCTCTGCTTCTAACTTGGGCCCAAATTGTAAAATGGTCTTATCTATTGGCGATTTCGTTCCAATTCACATTCCAAGTAATATTCGGCATGCTAATTACATTGCCGGTTGCCAAATTGAATTATCTCTTATAGTTTCCGAGATATGGACTATCGATAATTTACACCTTAGGCTCTGCTTCTAACTTGGGCCCAAATTGTAAAATGGTCTTATCTATTGGCGATTTCGTTCCAATTCACACTCCAAGTAATATTCGGCATGCTAATTACATTGCCGGTTGCGAAATTGCATTATCTCTTATAGTTTCCGAGATATGGACTATCGATAATTTACACCTTAGGCTATGCTTCTAACTTGGGCCCAAATTGTAAAATGGTCTTATCTATTGGCGATTTCGTTCCAATTCACATTCCAAGTAATATTCGGCATGCTAATTACATTGCCGGTTGCCAAATTGCATTATCTCTTATAGTTTCCGAGATATGGACTATCGATAATTTACACCTTAGGCTCTGCTTCTAACTTGGGCCCAAATTGTAAAATGGTCTTATCTATTGGCGATTTCGTTCCAATTCACATTCCAAGTAATATTCGGCATGCTAATTACATTGCCGGTTGCCAAATTGCATTATCTCTTATAGTTTCCGAGATATGGACTATCAATAATTTACACCTTAGGCTCTGCTTCTAACTTGGGCCCAAATTGTAAAATGGTCTTATCTATTGGCGATTTCGTCCCAATTCACATTCCAAGTGATATTCGGCATGCTAATTACATTGCCGGTTGCGAAATTGCATTATCTCTTATAGTTTCCGAGATATGGACTATCAATAATTTACACCTTAGGCTCTGCTTCTAACTTGGGCCCAAATTGTAAAATGGTCTTATCTATTGGCGATTTCGTTCCAATTCACATTCCAAGTAATATTCGGCATGCTAATTACATTGCCGGTTGCCAAATTGCATTATCTCTTATAGTTTCCGAGATATGGACTATCGATTATTTACACCTTAGGCTCTGCTTCTAACTTGGGCCCAAATTGTAAAATGGTCTTATCTATTGGCGATTTCGTTCCAATTCACATTCCAAGTAATATTCGGCATGCTAATTACATTGCCGGTTGCCAAATTGCATTATCTCTTATAGTTTCCGAGATATGGACTATCGATAATTTACACCTTAGGCTCTGCTTCTAACTTGGGCCCAAATTGTAAAATGGTCTTATCTATTGGCGATTCCGTTCCAATTCACATTCCAAGTAATATTCGGCATGCTAATTACATTGATGGTTGCCAAATTGCATTATCTCTTATAGTTTCCGAGATATGGACTATCGATAATTTACACCATAGGCTCTGCTTCTAACTTGGGCCCAAATTGTAAAATGGTCTTATCTATTGGCGATTTCGTTCCAATTCACATTCCAAGTAATATTCGGCATGCTAATTACATTGCCGGTTGCCAAATTGCATTATCTCTTATAGTTTCCGAGATATGGACTATCGATTATTTACACCTTAGGCTCTGCTTCTAACTTGGGCCCAAATTGTAAAATGGTCTTATCTATTGGCGATTTAGTTGCAATTCACATTCCAAGTAATATTCGGCATGCTAATTACATTGCCGGTTGCCAAATTGCATTATCTCTTATAGTTTCCGAGATATGGACTATCGATAATTTACACCTTAGGCTCTGCTTCTAACTTGGGCCCAAATTGTAAAATGGTCTTATCTATTGGCGATTTCGTTCCAATTCACATTCCAAGTAATATTCGGCATGCTAATTACATTGCCGGTTGCCAAATTGCATTATCTCTTATAGTTTCCGAGATATGGACTATCGATAATTTACACCTTAGGCTCTGCTTCCAACTTGGGCCCAAATTGTAAAATGGTCTTATCTATTGGCGATTTCGTTCCAATTCACATTCCAAGTAATATTCGGCATGCTAATTACATTGCCGGTTGCCAAATTGCATTATCTCTTATAGTTTCCGAGATATGGACTATCGATAATTTACACCTTAGGCTCTGCTTCTAACTTGGGCCCAAATTGTAAAATGGTCTTATCTATTGGCGATTCCGTTCCAATTCACATTCCAAGTAATATTCGGCATGCTAATTACATTGCCGGTTGCCAAATTGCATTATCTCTTATAGTTTCCGAGATATGGACTATCGATAATTTACACCATAGGCTCTGCTTCTAACTTGGGCCCAAATTGTAAAATGGTCTTATCTATTGGCGATTTCGTTCCAATTCACACTCCAAGTAATATTCGGCATGCTAATTACATTGCCGGTTGCCAAATTGCATTATCTCTTATAGTTTCCGAGATATGGAATATCGATTATTTACACCTTAGGCTCTGCTTCTAACTTGGGCCCAAATTGTAAAATGGTCTTACCTATTGGCGATTTCGTTCCAATTCACATTCCAAGTAATATTCGGCATGCTAATTACATTGCCGGTTGCCAAATTGCATTATCTCTTATAGTTTCCGAGATATGGACTATCGATAATTTACACCTTAGGCTCTGCTTCTAACTTGGGCCCAAATTGTAAAATTGTCTTATCTATTGGCGATTTCGTTCCAATTCACATTCCAAGTAATATTCGGCATGCTAATTACATTGCCGGTTGCCAAATTGCATTATCTCTTATAGTTTCCGAGTTATGGACTATCGATAATTTACACCTTAGGCTCTGCTTCTAACTTGGGCCCAAATTGTAAAATGGTCTTATCTATTGGCGATTTCGTCCCAATTCACAATCCAAGTGATATTCGGCATGCTAATTACATTGCCGGTTGCCAAATTGCATTATCTCTTATAGTTTCCGAGATATGGACTATCGATAATTTACACCTTAGGCTGTGCTTCTAACTTGGGCCCAAATTGTAAAATGGTCTTATCTATTGGCGATTTCGTTCCAATTCACATTCCAAGTAATATTCGGCATGCTAATTACATTGCCGGTTGCCAAATTGAATTATCTCTTATAGTTTCCGAGATATGGACTATCGATAATTTACACCTTAGGCTCTGCTTCTAACTTGGGCCCAAATTGTAAAATGGTCTTATCTATTGGCGATTTCGTTCCAATTCACATTCCAAGTAATATTGGGCATGCTAATTACATTGCCGGTTGCCAAATTGCATTATCTCTTATAGTTTCCGAGATATGGACTATCGATAATTTACACCATAGGCTCTGCTTCTAACTTGGGCCCAAATTGTAAAATGGTCTTATCTATTGGCGATTTCGTTCCAATTCACATTCCAAGTAATATTCGGCATGCTAATTACATTGCCGGTTGCCAAATTGCATTATCTCTTATAGTTTCCGAGATATGGACTATCGATAATTTACACCTTAGGCTCTGCTTCTAACTTGCTCCCAAATTGTAAAATGGTCTTATCTATTGGCGATTTCGTTCCAATTCACATTCCAAGTAATATTCGGCATGCTAATTACATTGCCGGTTGCCAAATTGCATTATCTCTTATAGTTTCCGAGATATGGACTATCGATAATTTACACCTTAGGCTCTGCTTCTAACTTGGGCCCAAATTGTAAAATGGTCTTATCTATTGGCGATTTCGTTCCAATTCACATTCCAAGTAATATTCGGCATGCTAATTACATTGCCGGTTGCCAAATTGCATTATCTCTTATAGTTTCCGAGATATGGACTATCGATAATTTACACCTTAGGCTCTGCTTCTAACTTGGGCCCAAATTGTAAAATGGTCTTATCTATTGGCGATTTCGTTCCAATTCACATTCCAAGTAATATTCGGCATGCTAATTACATTGCCGGTTGCCAAATTGCATTATCTCTTATAGTTTCCGAGATATGGACTATCGATAATTTACACCTTAGGCTCTGCTTCTAACTTGGGCCCAAATTGTAAAATGGTCTTATCTATTGGCGATTTCGTCCCAATTCACATTCCAAGTGATATTCGGCATGCTAATTACATTGCCGGTTGCGAAATTGCATTATCTCTTATAGTTTCCGAGATATGGACTATCAATAATTTACACCTTAGGCTCTGCTTCTAACTTGGGTCCAAATTGTAAAATGGTCTTATCTATTGGCGATTTCGTTCCAATTCACATTCCAAGTAATATTTGGCATGCTAATTACATTGCCGGTTGCCAAATTGCATTATCTCTTATAGTTTCCGAGATATGGACTATCGATAATTTACACCTTAGGCTCTGCTTCTAACTTGGGCCCAAATTGTAAAATGGTCTTATCTATTGGCGATTTCGTTCCAATTCACATTCCAAGTAATATTCGGCATGCTAATTACATTGCCGGTTGCCAAATTGCATTATCTCTTATAGTTTCCGAGATATGGACTATCGATAATTTACACCTTAGGCTCTGCTTCTAACTTGGGCCCAAATTGTAAAATGGTCTTATCTATTGGCGATTTCGTTCAAATTCACATTCCAAGTAATATTCGGCATGCTAATTACATTGCCGGTTGCCAAATTGCATTATCTCTTATAATTTCCGAGATATGGACTATCGATAATTTACACCTTAGGCTCTGCTTCTAACTTGGGCCCAAATTGTAAAATGGTCTTATCTATTGGCGATTTCGTCCCAATTCACATTCCAAGTGATATTCGGCTTGCTAATTACATTGTCGGTTGCGAAATTGCATTATCTCTTATAGTTTCCGAGATATGGACTATCAATAATTTACACCTTAGGCTCTGCTTCTAACTTGGGTCCAAATTGTAAAATGGTCTTATCTATTGGCGATTTCGTTCCAATTCACATTCCAAGTAATATTCGGCATGCTAATTACATTGCCGGTTGCCAAATTGCATTATCTCTTATAGTTTCCGAGATATGGACTATCGATAATTTACACCTTAGGCTCTGCTTCTAACTTGGGCCCAAATTGTAAAATGGTCTTATCTATTGGCGATTTCGTTCCAATTCACATGCCAAGTAATATTCGGCATGCTAATTACATTGCCGGTTGCCAAATTGCATTATCTCTTATAGTTTCCGAGATATGGACTATCGATAATTTACACCTTAGGCTCTGCTTCTAACTTGGGCCCAAATTGTAAAATGGTCTTATCTATTGGCGATTTCGTTCCAATTCACATTCCAAGTAATATTCGGCATGCTAATTACATTGCCGGTTGCCAAATTGCATTATCTCTTATAGTTTCCGAGATATGGACTATCGATAATTTACACCTTAGGCTCTGCTTCTAACTTGGGCCCAAATTGTAAAATGGTCTTATCTATTGGCGATTTCGTCCCAATTCACATTCCAAGTGATATTCGGCATGCTAATTACATTGCCGGTTGCGAAATTGCATTATCTCTTATAGTTTCCGAGATATGGACTATCAATTATTTACACCTTAGGCTCTGCTTCTAACTTGGGCCCAAATTGTAAAATGGTCTTATCTATTGGCGATTTCGTTCCAATTCACATTCCAAGTAATATTCGGCATGCTAATTACATTGCCGGTTGCCAAATTGCATTATCTCTTATAGTTTCCGAGATATGGACTATCGATAATTTACACATTAGGCTCTGCTTCTAACTTGGGCCCAAATTGTAAAATGGTCTTATCTATTGGCGATTTCGTTCCAATTCACATTCCAAGTAATATTCGGCATGCTAATTACATTGCCGGTTGCCAAATTGCATTATCTCTTATAGTTTCCGAGATATGGACTATCGATAATTTACATCTAAGGCTCTGCTTCTAACTTGGGCCCAAATTGTAAAATGGTCTTATCTATTGGCGATTTCGTTCCAATTCATATTCCAAGTAATATTCGGCATGCTAATTACATTGCCGGTTGCCAAATTGCATTATCTCTTATAGTTTCCGAGATATGGACTATCGATAATTTACACCTTAGGCTCTGCTTCTAACTTGGGCCCAAATTGTAAAATGGTCTTATCTATTGGCGATTTCGTTCCAATTCACACTCCTAGTAATATTCGGCATGCTAATTACATTGCCGGTTGCGAAACTGCATTATCTCTTATAGTTTCCGAGATATGGACTATCAATAATTTACACCTTAGGCTCTGCTTCTAACTTGGGCTCAAATTGTAAAATGGTCTTATCTATTGGCGATTTCGTCCCAATTCACATTCCAAGTAATATTCGGCATGCTAATTACATTGCCGGTTGCCAAATTGCATTATCTCTTATAGTTTCCGAGATATGGACTATCGATAATTTACACCTTAGGCTCTGCTTCTAACTTGGGCCCAAATTGTAAAATGGCCTTATCTATTGGCGATTTCGTCCCAATTCACATTCCAAGTAATATTCGGCATGCTAATTACATTGCCGGTTGCGAAATTGCATTATCTCTTATAGTTTCAGAGATATGGACTATCGATAATTTACACCTTAGGCTCTGCTTCTAACTTGGGCCCAAATTGTAAAATAGTCTTATCTATTGGCAATTTCGTTCCAATTCACATTCCAAGTAATATTCGGCATGCTAATTACATTGCCGGTTGCCAAATTGCATTATCTCTTATAGTTTCCGAGATATGGACTATCGATAATTTACACCTTAGGCTCTGCTTCTAACTTGGGCCCAAATTGTAAAATGGTCTTATCTATTGGCGATTTCGTTCCAATTCACATTCCAAGTAATATTCGGCATGCTAATTACATTGCCGGTTGCCAAATTGCATTAACTCTTATAGTTTCCGAGATATGGACTATCGATAATTTACACCTTAGGCTCTGCTTCTAACTTGGGCCCAAATTGTAAAATGGTCTTATCTATTGGCGATTTCGTTCCAATTCACATTCCAAGTAATATTCGGCATGCTAATTACATTGCCGGTTGCCAAATTGCATTATCTCTTATAGTTTCCGAGATATGGACTATCGATAATTTACACCATAGGCTCTGCTTCTAACTTGGGCCCAAATTGTAAAATGGCCTTATCTATTGGCGATTTCGTTCCAATTCACATTCCAAGTAATATTCGGCATGCTAATTACATTGCAGGTTGCCAAATTGCATTATCTCTTATAGTTTCCGAGATATGGACTATCGATAATTTACACCTTAGGCTCTGCTTCTAACTTGGGCCCAAATTGTAAAATGGCCTTATCTATTGGCGATTTCGTTCCAATTCACATTCCAAGTAATATTCGGCATGCTAATTACATTGCCGGTTGCCAAATTGCATTATCTATTATAGTTTCCGAGATATGGACTATCGATAATTTACACCTTAGGCTCTGCTACTAACTTGGGCCCAAATTGTAAAATGGTCTTATCTATTGGCGATTTCGTTCCAATTCACATTCCAAGTAATATTCGGCATGCTAATTACATTGCCGGTTGCCAAATTGAATTATCTCTTATAGTTTCCGAGATATGGACTATCGATAATTTACATCTTAGGCTTTGCTTCTAACTTGGGCCCAAATTGTAAAATGGTCTTACCTATTGGCGATTTCGTTCCAATTCACATTCCAAGTAATATTCGGCATGCTAATTACATTGCCGGTTGCCAAATTGCATTATCTCTTATAGTTTCCGAGATATGGACTATCGATAATTTACACCTTAGGCTCTGCTTCTAACTTGGGCCCAAATTGTAAAATGGTCTTATCTATTGGCGATTTCGTTCCAATTCACATTCCAAGTAATATTCGGCATGCTAATTACATTGCCGGTTGCCAAATTACATTATCTCTTATAGTTTCCGAGATATGGACTATCGATAATTTACACCTTACGCTCTGCTTCTAACTTGGGCCCAAATTGTAAAATAGTCTTATCTATTGGCGATTTCGTCCCAATTCACATTCCAAGTGATATTCGGCATGCTAATTACATTGCCGGTTGCGAAATTGCATTATCTCTTATAGTTTCCGAGATATGGACTATCAATAATTTACACCTTAGGCTCTGCTTCTAACTTGGGCCCAAATTGTAAAATGGTCTTATCTATTGGCGATTTCGTTCCAATTCACATTCCAAGTAATATTCGGCATGCTAATTACATTGCCGGTTGCCAAATTGCATTATCTCTTATAGTTTCCGAGATATGGACTATCGATAATTTACACCTTAGGCTCTGCTTCTAACTTGGGCCCAAATTGTAAAATGGTCTTATCTATTGGCGATTTAGTTGCAATTCACATTCCAAGTAATATTCGGCATGCTAATTACATTGCCGGTTGCCAAATTGCATTATCTCTTATAGTTTCCGAGATATGGACTATCGATAATTTACACCTTAGGCTCTGCTTCTAACTTGGGCCCAAATTGTAAAATGGTCTTATCTATTGGCGATTTCGATCCAATTCACATTCCAAGTAATATTCGGCATGCTAATTACATTGCCGGTTGCCAAATTGCATTATCTCTTATAGTTTCCGAGATATGGACTATCGATAATTTACACCTTAGGCTCTGCTTCTAACTTGGGCCCAAATTGTAAAATGGTCTTATCTATTGGCGATTTCGTTCCAATTCACATTCCAAGTAATATTCGGCATGCTAATTACATTGCCGGTTGCCAAATTGAATTATCTCTTATAGTTTCCGAGATATGGACTATCGATAATTTACACCTTAGGCTCTGCTTCTAACTTGGGCCCAAATTGTAAAATGGTCTTATCTATTGGCGATTTCGTTCCAATTCACACTCCAAGTAATATTCGGCATGCTAATTACATTGCCGGTTGCGAAATTGCATTATCTCTTATAGTTTCCGAGATATGGACTATCGATAATTTACACCTTAGGCTATGCTTCTAACTTGGGCCCAAATTGTAAAATGGTCTTATCTATTGGCGATTTCGTTCCAATTCACATTCCAAGTAATATTCGGCATGCTAATTACATTGCCGGTTGCCAAATTGCATTATCTCTTATAGTTTCCGAGATATGGACTATCGATAATTTACACCTTAGGCTCTGCTTCTAACTTGGGCCCAAATTGTAAAATGGTCTTATCTATTGGCGATTTCGTTCCAATTCACATTCCAAGTAATATTCGGCATGCTAATTACATTGCCGGTTGCCAAATTGCATTATCTCTTATAGTTTCCGAGATATGGACTATCGATAATTTACACCTTAGGCTCTGCTTCTAACTTGGGCCCAAATTGTAAAATGGTCTTATCTATTGGCGATTTCGTCCCAATTCACATTCCAAGTGATATTCGGCATGCTAATTACATTGCCGGTTGCGAAATTGCATTATCTCTTATAGTTTCCGAGATATGGACTATCAATAATTTACACCTTAGGCTCTGCTTCTAACTTGGGCCCAAATTGTAAAATGGTCTTATCTATTGGCGATTTCGTTCCAATTCACATTCCAAGTAATATTCGGCATGCTAATTACATTGCCGGTTGCCAAATTGCATTATCTCTTATAGTTTCTGAGATATGGACTATCGATAATTTACACCTTAGGCTCTGCTTCTAACTTGGGCCCAAATTGTAAAATGGTCTTATCTATTGGCGATTTCGTTCCAATTCACATTCCAAGTAATATTCGGCATGCTAATTACATTGCCGGTTGCCAAATTGCATTATCTCTTATAGTTTCCGAGATATGGACTATCGATAATTTACACCTTAGGCTCTGCTTCTAACTTGGGCCCAAATTGTAAAATGGTCTTATCTATTGGCGATTCCGTTCCAATTCACATTCCAAGTAATATTCGGCATGCTAATTACATTGCCGGTTGCCAAATTGCATTATCTCTTATAGTTTCCGAGATATGGACTATCGATAATTTACACCATAGGCTCTGCTTCTAACTTGGGCCCAAATTGTAAAATGGTCTTATCTATTGGCGATTTCGTTCCAATTCACATTCCAAGTAATATTCGGCATGCTAATTACATTGCCGGTTGCCAAATTGCATTATCTCTTATAGTTTCCGAGATATGGACTATCGATTATTTACACCTTAGGCTCTGCTTCTAACTTGGGCCCAAATTGTAAAATGGTCTTATCTATTGGCGATTTAGTTGCAATTCACATTCCAAGTAATATTCGGCATGCTAATTACATTGCCGGTTGCCAAATTGCATTATCTCTTATAGTTTCCGAGATATGGACTATCGATAATTTACACCTTAGGCTCTGCTTCTAACTTGGGCCCAAATTGTAAAATGGTCTTATCTATTGGCGATTTCGTTCCAATTCACATTCCAAGTAATATTCGGCATGCTAATTACATTGCCGGTTGCCAAATTGCATTATCTCTTATAGTTTCCGAGATATGGACTATCGATAATTTACACCTTAGGCTCTGCTTCCAACTTGGGCCCAAATTGTAAAATGGTCTTATCTATTGGCGATTTCGTTCCAATTCACATTCCAAGTAATATTCGGCATGCTAATTACATTGCCGGTTGCCAAATTGCATTATCTCTTATAGTTTCCGAGATATGGACTATCGATAATTTACACCTTAGGCTCTGCTTCTAACTTGGGCCCAAATTGTAAAATGGTCTTATCTATTAGCGATTCCGTTCCAATTCACATTCCAAGTAATATTCGGCATGCTAATTACATTGCCGGTTGCCAAATTGCATTATCTCTTATAGTTTCCGAGATATGGACTATCGATAATTTACACCATAGGCTCTGCTTCTAACTTGGGCCCAAATTGTAAAATGGTCTTATCTATTGGCGATTTCGTTCCAATTCACATTCCAAGTAATATTCGGCATGCTAATTACATTGCCGGTTGCCAAATTGCATTATCTCTTATAGTTTCCGAGATATGGACTATCGATAATTTACACCATAGGCTCTGCTTCTAACTTGGGCCCAAATTGTAAAATGGCCTTATCTATTGGCGATTTCGTTCCAATTCACATTCCAAGTAATATTCGGCATGCTAATTACATTGCAGGTTGCCAAATTGCATTATCTCTTATAGTTTCCGAGATATGGACTATCGATAATTTACACCTTAGGCTCTGCTTCTAACTTGGGCCCAAATTGTAAAATGGCCTTATCTATTGGCGATTTCGTTCCAATTCACATTCCAAGTAATATTCGGCATGCTAATTACATTGCCGGTTGCCAAATTGCATTATCTATTATAGTTTCCGAGATATGGACTATCGATAATTTACACCTTAGGCTCTGCTACTAACTTGGGCCCAAATTGTAAAATGGTCTTATCTATTGGCGATTTCGTTCCAATTCACATTCCAAGTAATATTCGGCATGCTAATTACATTGCCGGTTGCCAAATTGAATTATCTCTTATAGTTTCCGAGATATGGACTATCGATAATTTACATCTTAGGCTTTGCTTCTAACTTGGGCCCAAATTGTAAAATGGTCTTACCTATTGGCGATTTCGTTCCAATTCACATTCCAAGTAATATTCGGCATGCTAATTACATTGCCGGTTGCCAAATTGCATTATCTCTTATAGTTTCCGAGATATGGACTATCGATAATTTACACCTTAGGCTCTGCTTCTAACTTGGGCCCAAATTGTAAAATGGTCTTATCTATTGGCGATTTCGTTCCAATTCACATTCCAATTAATATTCGGCATGCTAATTACATTGCCGGTTGCCAAATTACATTATCTCTTATAGTTTCCGAGATATGGACTATCGATAATTTACACCTTACGCTCTGCTTCTAACTTGGGCCCAAATTGTAAAATAGTCTTATCTATTGGCGATTTCGTCCCAATTCACATTCCAAGTGATATTCGGCATGCTAATTACATTGCCGGTTGCGAAATTGCATTATCTCTTATAATTTCCGAGATATGGACTATCAATAATTTACACCTTAGGCTCTGCTTCTAACTTGGGCCCAAATTGTAAAATGGTCTTATCTATTGGCGATTTCGTTCCAATTCACATTCCAAGTAATATTCGGCATGCTAATTACATTGCCGGTTGCCAAATTGCATTATCTCTTATAGTTTCCGAGATATGGACTATCGATAATTTACACCTTAGGCTCTGCTTCTAACTTGGGCCCAAATTGTAAAATGGTCTTATCTATTGGCGATTTAGTTGCAATTCACATTCCAGGTAATATTCGGCATGCTAATTACATTGCCGGTTGCCAAATTGCATTATCTCTTATAGTTTCCGAGATATGGACTATCGATAATTTACACCTTAGGCTCTGCTTCTAACTTGGGCCCAAATTGTAAAATGGTCTTATCTATTGGCGATTTCGATCCAATTCACATTCCAAGTAATATTCGGCATGCTAATTACATTGCCGGTTGCCAAATTGCATTATCTCTTATAGTTTCCGAGATATGGACTATCGATAATTTACACCTTAGGCTCTGCTTCTAACTTGGGCCCAAATTGTAAAATGGTCTTATCTATTGGCGATTTCGTTCCAATTCACATTCCAAGTAATATTCGGCATGCTAATTACATTGCCGGTTGCCAAATTGAATTATCTCTTATAGTTTCCGAGATATGGACTATCGATAATTTACACCTTAGGCTCTGCTTCTAACTTGGGCCCAAATTGTAAAATGGTCTTATCTATTGGCGATTTCGTTCCAATTCACACTCCAAGTAATATTCGGCATGCTAATTACATTGCCGGTTGCGAAATTGCATTATCTCTTATAGTTTCCGAGATATGGACTATCGATAATTTACACCTTAGGCTATGCTTCTAACTTGGGCCCAAATTGTAAAATGGTCTTATCTATTGGCGATTTCGTTCCAATTCACATTCCAAGTAATATTCGGCATGCTAATTACATTGCCGGTTGCCAAATTGCATTATCTCTTATAGTTTCCGAGATATGGACTATCGATAATTTACACCTTAGGCTCTGCTTCTAACTTGGGCCCAAATTGTAAAATGGTCTTATCTATTGGCGATTTCGTTCCAATTCACATTCCAAGTAATATTCGGCATGCTAATTACATTGCCGGTTGCCAAATTGCATTATCTCTTATAGTTTCCGAGATATGGACTATCGATAATTTACACCTTAGGCTCTGCTTTTAACTTGGGCCCAAATTGTAAAATGGTCTTATCTATTGGCGATTCCGTTCCAATTCACATTCCAAGTAATATTCGGCATGCTAATTACATTGCCGGTTGCCAAATTGCATTATCTCTTATAGTTTCCGAGATATGGACTATCGATAATTTACACCATAGGCTCTGCTTCTAACTTGGGCCCAAATTGTAAAATGGTCTTATCTATTGGCGATTTCGTTCCAATTCACATTCCAAGTAATATTCGGCATGCTAATTACATTGCCGGTTGCCAAATTGCATTATCTCTTATAGTTTCCGAGATATGGACTATCGATAATTTACACCTTAGGCTCTGCTTCTAACTTGGGCCCAAATTGTAAAATGGTCTTATCTATTGGCGATTTAGTTGCAATTCACATTCCAAGTAATATTCGGCATGCTAATTACATTGCCGGTTGCCAAATTGCATTATCTCTTATAGTTTCCGAGATATGGACTATCGATAATTTACACCTTAGGCTCTGCTTCTAACTTGGGCCCAAATTGTAAAATGGTCTTATCTATTGGCGATTTCGTTCCAATTCACATTCCAAGTAATATTCGGCATGCTAATTACATTGCCGGTTGCCAAATTACATTATCTCTTATAGTTTCCGAGATATGGACTATCGATAATTTACACCTTAGGCTCTGCTTCCAACTTGGGCCCAAATTGTAAAATGGTCTTATCTATTGGCGATTTCGTTCCAATTCACATTCCAAGTAATATTCGGCATGCTAATTACATTGCCGGTTGCCAAATTGCATTATCTCTTATAGTTTCCGAGATATGGACTATCGATAATTTACACCATAGGCTCTGCTTCTAACTTGGGCCCAAATTGTAAAATGGTCTTATCTATTGGCGATTCCGTTCCAATTCACATTCCAAGTAATATTCGGCATGCTAATTACATTGCCGGTTGCCAAATTGCATTATCTCTTATAGTTTCCGAGATATGGACTATCGATAATTTACACCATAGGCTCTGCTTCTAACTTGGGCCCAAATTGTAAAATGGTCTTATCTATTGGCGATTTCGTTCCAATTCACATTCCAAGTAATATTCGGCATGCTAATTACATTGCCGGTTGCCAAATTGCATTATCTCTTATAGTTTCCGAGATATGGACTATCGATAATTTACACCTTAGGCTCTGCTTCTAACTTGGGCCCAAATTGTAAAATGGTCTTATCTATTGGCGATTTAGTTGCAATTCACATTCCAAGTAATATTCGGCATGCTAATTACATTGCCGGTTGCCAAATTGCATTATCTCTTATAGTTTCCGAGATATGGACTATCGATAATTTACACCTTAGGCTCTGCTACTAACTTGGGCCCAAATTGTAAAATGGTCTTATCTATTGGCGATTTCGTTCCAATTCACATTCCAAGTAATATTCGGCATGCTAATTACATTGCCGGTTGCCAAATTGCATTATCTCTTATAGTTTCCGAGATATGGACTATCGATAATTTACACCTTAGGCTCTGCTTCTAACTTGGGCCCAATTTGTAAAATGGTCTTATCTATTGGCGATTTCGTTCCAATTCACATTCCAAGTAATATTCGGCATGCTAATTACATTGCCGGTTGCCAAATTGCATTATCTCTTATAGTTTCCGAGATATGGACTATCGATAATTTACACCTTAGGCTCTGCTTCTAACTTGGGCCCAAATTGTAAAATGGTCTTATCTATTGGCGATTTCGTTCCAATTCACATTCCAAGTAATATTCGGCATGCTAATTACATTGCCGGTTGCCAAATTACATTATCTCTTATAGTTTCCGAGATATGGACTATCGATAATTTACACCTTACGCTCTGCTTCTAACTTGGGCCCAAATTGTAAAATAGTCTTATCTATTGGCGATTTCGTCCCAATTCATATTCCAAGTGATATTCGGCATGCTAATTACATTGCCGGTTGCGAAATTGCATTATCTCTTATAGTTTCCGAGATATGGACTATCAATAATTTACACCTTAGGCTCTGCTTCTAACTTGGGCCCAAATTGTAAAATGGTCTTATCTATTGGCGATTTCGTTCCAATTCACATTCCAAGTAATATTCGGCATGCTAATTACATTGCCGGTTGCCAAATTGCATTATCTCTTATAGTTTCCGAGATATGGACTATCGATTATTTACACCTTAGGCTCTGCTTCTAACTTGGGCCCAAATTGTAAAATGGTCTTATCTATTGGCGATTTCGTTCCAATTCACATTCCAAGTAATATTCGGCATGCTAATTACATTGCCGGTTGCGAAATTGCATTATCTCTTATAGTTTCCGAGATATGGACTATCGATAATTTACACCTTAGGCTCTGCTTCTAACTTGGGCCCAAATTGTAAAATGGTCTTATCTATTGGCGATTTCGTTCCAATTCACATTCCAAGTAATATTCGGCATGCTAATTACATTGCCGGTTGCCAAATTGCATTATCTCTTATAGTTTCCGAGATATGGACTATCGATAATTTACACCTTAGGCTCTGCTTCTAACTTGGGCCCAAATTGTAAAATGGTCTTATCTATTGGCGATTTCGTTCCAATTCACATTCCAAGTAATATTCGGCATGCTAATTACATTGCCGGTTGCCAAATTGCATTATCTCTTATAGTTTCCGAGATATGGACTATCGATAATTTACACCTTAGGCTCTGCTTCCAACTTGGGCCCAAATTGTAAAATTGTCTTATCTATTGGCGATTTCGTTCCAATTCACAATCCAAGTAATATTCGGCATGCTAATTACATTGCCGGTTGCCAAATTGCATTATCTCTTATAGTTTCCGAGATATGGACTATCGATAATTTACACCTTAGGCTCTGCTTCTAACTTGGGCCCAAATTGTAAAATGGTCTTATCTATTGGCGATTTCGTTCCAATTCACATTCCAAGTAATATTCGGCATGCTAATTACATTGCCGGTTGCCAAATTGCATTATCTCTTATAGTTTCCGAGATATGGACTATCGATAATTTACACCTTAGGCTCTGCTTCTAACTTGGGCCCAAATTGTAAAATGGTCTTATCTATTGGCGATTCCGTTCCAATTCACATTCCAAGTAATATTCGGCATGCTAATTACATTGCCGGTTGCCAAATTGCATTATCTCTTATAGTTTCCGAGATATGGACTATCGATAATTTACACCATAGGCTCTGCTTCTAACTTGGGCCCAAATTGTAAAATGGTCTTATCTATTGGCGATTTCGTTCCAATTCACATTCCAAGTAATATTCGGCATGCTAATTACATTGCCGGTTGCCAAATTGCATTATCTCTTATAGTTTCCGAGATATGGACTATCGATAATTTACACCTTAGGCTCTGCTTCTAACTTGGGCCCAAATTGTAAAATGGTCTTATCTATTGGCGATTTAGTTGCAATTCACATTCCAAGTAATATTCGGCATGCTAATTACATTGCCGGTTGCCAAATTGCATTATCTCTTATAGTTTCCGAGATATGGACTATCGATAATTTACACCTTAGGCTCTGCTTCTAACTTGGGCCCAAATTGTAAAATGGTCTTATCTATTGGCGATTTCGTTCCAATTCACATTCCAAGTAATATTCGGCATGCTAATTACATTGCCGGTTGCCAAATTGCATTATCTCTTATAGTTTCCGAGATATGGACTATCGATAATTTACACCTTAGGCTCTGCTTCCAACTTGGGCCCAAATTGTAAAATGGTCTTATCTATTGGCGATTTCGTTCCAATTCACATTCCAAGTAATATTCGGCATGCTAATTACATTGCCGGTTGCCAAATTGCATTATCTCTTATAGTTTCCGAGATATGGACTATCGATAATTTACACCTTAGGCTCTGCTTCTAACTTGGGCCCAAATTGTAAAATGGTCTTATCTATTGGCGATTCCGTTCCAATTCACATTCCAAGTAATATTCGGCATGCTAATTACATTGCCGGTTGCCAAATTGCATTATCTCTTATAGTTTCCGAGATATGGACTATCGATAATTTACACCTTAGGCTCTGCTTCTAACTTGGGCCCAAATTGTAAAATGGTCTTATCTATTGGCGATTTAGTTGCAATTCACATTCCAAGTAATATTCGGCATGCTAATTACATTGCCGGTTGCCAAATTGCATTATCTCTTATAGTTTCCGAGATATGGACTATCGATAATTTACACCTTAGGCTCTGCTTCTAACTTGCTCCCAAATTGTAAAATGGTCTTATCAATTGGCGATTTCGTTCCAATTCACATTCCAAGTAATATTCGGCATGCTAATTACATTGCCGGTTGCCAAATTGCATTATCTCTTATAGTTTCCGAGATATGGACTATCGATAATTTACACCTTAGGCTCTGCTTCTAACTTGGGCCCAAATTGTAAAATGGTCTTATCTATTGGCGATTTCGTTCCAATTCACATTCCAAGTAATATTCGGCATGCTAATTACATTGCCGGTTGCCAAATTGCATTATCTCTTATAGTTTCCGAGATATGGACTATCGATAATTTACACCTTAGGCTCTGCTTCTAACTTGGGCCCAAATTGTAAAATGGTCTTATCTATTGGCGATTTCGTTCCAATTCACATTCCAAGTAATATTCGGCATGCTAATTACATTGCCGGTTGCCAAATTGCATTATCTCTTATAGTTTCCGAGATATGGACTATCGATAATTTACACCTTAGGCTCTGCTTCTAACTTGGGCCCAAATTGTAAAATGGTCTTATCTATTGGCGATTTCGTCCCAATTCACATTCCAAGTGATATTGGGCATGCTAATTACATTGCCGGTTGCGAAATTGCATTATCTCTTATAGTTTCCGAGATATGGACTATCAATAATTTACACCTTAGGCTCTGCTTCTAACTTGGGTCCAAATTGTAAAATGGTCTTATCTATTGGCGATTTCGTTCCAATTCACATTCCAAGTAATATTTGGCATGCTAATTACATTGCCGGTTGCCAAATTGCATTATCTCTTATAGTTTCCGAGATATGGACTATCGATAATTTACACCTTAGGCTCTGCTTCTAACTTGGGCCCAAATTGTAAAATGGTCTTATCTATTGGCGATTTCGTTCCAATTCACATTCCAAGTAATATTCGGCATGCTAATTACATTGCCGGTTGCCAAATTGCATTATCTCTTATAGTTTCCGAGATATGGACTATCGATAATTTACACCTTAGGCTCTGCTTCTAACTTGGGCCCAAATTGTAAAATGGTCTTATCTATTGGCGATTTCGTTCCAATTCACATTCCAAGTAATATTCGGCATGCTAATTACATTGCCGGTTGCCAAATTGCATTATCTCTTATAATTTCCGAGATATGGACTATCGATAATTTACACCTTAGGCTCTGCTTCTAACTTGGGCCCAAATTGTAAAATGGTCTTATCTATTGGCGATTTCGTCCCAATTCACATTCCAAGTGATATTCGGCTTGCTAATTACATTGTCGGTTGCGAAATTGCATTATCTCTTATAGTTTCCGAGATATGGACTATCAATAATTTACACCTTAGGCTCTGCTTCTAACTTGGGTCCAAATTGTAAAATGGTCTTATCTATTGGCGATTTCGTTCCAATTCACATTCCAAGTAATATTCGGCATGCTAATTACATTGCCGGTTGCCAAATTGCATTATCTCTTATAGTTTCCGAGATATGGACTATCGATAATTTACACCTTAGGCTCTGCTTCTAACTTGCGCCCAAATTGTAAAATGGTCTTATCTATTGGCGATTTCGTTCCAATTCACATGCCAAGTAATATTCGGCATGCTAATTACATTGCCGGTTGCCAAATTGCATTATCTCTTATAGTTTCCGAGATATGGACTATCGATAATTTACACCTTAGGCTCTGCTTCTAACTTGGGCCCAAATTGTAAAATGGTCTTATCTATTGGCGATTTCGTTCCAATTCACATTCCAAGTAATATTCGGCATGCTAATTACATTGCCGGTTGCCAAATTGCATTATCTCTTATAGTTTCCGAGAAATGGACTATCGATAATTTACACCTTAGGCTCTGCTTCTAACTTGGGCCCAAATTGTAAAATGGTCTTATCTATTGGCGATTTCGTCCCAATTCACATTCCAAGTGATATTCGGCATGCTAATTACATTGCCGGTTGCGAAATTGCATTATCTCTTATAGTTTCCGAGATATGGACTATCAATTATTTACACCTTAGGCTCTGCTTCTAACTTGGGCCCAAATTGTAAAATGGTCTTATCTATTGGCGATTTCGTTCCAATTCACATTCCAAGTAATATTCGGCATGCTAATTACATTGCCGGTTGCCAAATTGCATTATCTCTTATAATTTCCGAGATATGGACTATCGATAATTTACACCTTACGCTCTGCTTCTAACTTGGGCCCAAATTGTAAAATAGTCTTATCTATTGGCGATTTCGTCCCAATTCACATTCCAAGTGATATTCGGCATGCTAATTACATTGCCGGTTGCGAAATTGCATTATCTCTTATAGTTTCCGAGATATGGACTATCAATAATTTACACCTTAGGCTCTGCTTCTAACTTGGGCCCAAATTGTAAAATGGTCTTATCTATTGGCGATTTCGTTCCAATTCACATTCCAAGTAATATTCGGCATGCTAATTACATTGCCGGTTGCCAAATTGCATTATCTCTTATAGTTTCCGAGATATGGACTATCGATAATTTACACCTTAGGCTCTGCTTCTAACTTGGGCCCAAATTGTAAAATGGTCTTATCTATTGGCGATTTAGTTGCAATTCACATTCCAAGTAATATTCGGCATGCTAATTACATTGCCGGTTGCCAAATTGCATTATCTCTTATAGTTTCCGAGATATGGACTATCGATAATTTACACCTTAGGCTCTGCTTCTAACTTGGGCCCAAATTGTAAAATGGTCTTATCTATTGGCGATTTCGATCCAATTCACATTCCAAGTAATATTCGGCATGCTAATTACATTGCCGGTTGCCAAATTGCATTATCTCTTATAGTTTCCGAGATATGGACTATCGATAATTTACACCTTAGGCTCTGCTTCTAACTTGGGCCCAAATTGTAAAATGGTCTTATCTATTGGCGATTTCGTTCCAATTCACATTCCAAGTAATATTCGGCATGCTAATTACATTGCCGGTTGCCAAATTGAATTATCTCTTATAGTTTCCGAGATATGGACTATCGATAATTTACACCTTAGGCTCTGCTTCTAACTTGGGCCCAAATTGTAAAATGGTCTTATCTATTGGCGATTTCGTTCCAATTCACACTCCAAGTAATATTCGGCATGCTAATTACATTGCCAGTTGCGAAATTGCATTATCTCTTATAGTTTCCGAGATATGGACTATCGATAATTTACACCTTAGGCTATGCTTCTAACTTGGGCCCAAATTGTAAAATGGTCTTATCTATTGGCGATTTCGTTCCAATTCACATTCCAAGTAATATTCGGCATGCTAATTACATTGCCGGTTGCCAAATTGCATTATCTCTTATAGTTTCCGAGATATGGACTATCGATAATTTACACCTTAGGCTCTGCTTCTAACTTGGGCCCAAATTGTAAAATGGTCTTATCTATTGGCGATTTCGTTCCAATTCACATTCCAAGTAATATTCGGCATGCTAATTACATTGCCGGTTGCCAAATTGCATTATCTCTTATAGTTTCCGAGATATGGACTATCGATAATTTACACCTTAGGCTCTGCTTCTAACTTGGGCCCAAATTGTAAAATGGTCTTATCTATTGGCGATTTCGTCCCAATTCACATTCCAAGTGATATTCGGCATGCTAATTATATTGCCGGTTGCGAAATTGCATTATCTCTTATAGTTTCCGAGATATGGACTATCAATAATTTACACCTTAGGCTCTGCTTCTAACTTGGGCCCAAATTGTAAAATGGTCTTATCTATTGGCGATTTCGTTCCAATTCACATTCCAAGTAATATTCGGCATGCTAATTACATTGCCGGTTGCCAAATTGCATTATCTCTTATAGTTTCCGAGATATGGACTATCGATAATTTACACCTTAGGCTCTGCTTCTAACTTGGGCCCAAATTGTAAAATGGTCTTATCTATTGGCGATTTCGTTCCAATTCACATTCCAAGTAATATTCGGCATGCTAATTACATTGCCGGTTGCCAAATTGCATTATCTCTTATAGTTTCCGAGATATGGACTATCGATAATTTACACCTTAGGCTCTGCTTCTAACTTGGGCCCAAATTGTAAAATGGTCTTATCTATTGGCGATTTAGTTGCAATTCACATTCCAAGTAATATTCGGCATGCTAATTACATTGCCGGTTGCCAAATTGCATTATCTCTTATAGTTTCCGAGATATGGACTATCGATAATTTACACCTTAGGCTCTGCTTCTAACTTGGGCCCAAATTGTAAAATGGTCTTATCTATTGGCGATTTCGTTCCAATTCACATTCCAAGTAATATTCGGCATGCTAATTACATTGCCGGTTGCCAAATTACATTATCTCTTATAGTTTCCGAGATATGGACTATCGATAATTTACACCTTAGGCTCTGCTTCCAACTTGGGCCCAAATTGTAAAATGGTCTTATCTATTGGCGATTTCGTTCCAATTCACATTCCAAGTAATATTCGGCATGCTAATTACATTGCCGGTTGCCAAATTGCATTATCTCTTATAGTTTCCGAGATATGGACTATCGATAATTTACACCAGAGGCTCTGCTTCTAACTTGGTCCCAAATTGTAAAATGGTCTTATCTATTGGCGATTCCGTTCCAATTCACATTCCAAGTAATATTCGGCATGCTAATTACATTGCCGGTTGCCAAATTGCATTATCTCTTATAGTTTCCGAGATATGGACTATCGATAATTTACACCATAGGCTCTGCTTCTAACTTGGGCCCAAATTGTAAAATGGTCTTATGTATTGGCGATTTCGTTCCAATTCACATTCCAAGTAATATTCGGCATGCTAATTACATTGCCGGTTGCCAAATTGCATTATCTCTTATAGTTTCCGAGAATTGGACTATCGATAATTTACACCTTAGGCTCTGCTTCTAACTTGGGCCCAAATTGTAAAATGGTCTTATCTATTGGCGATTTAGTTGCAATTCACATTCCAAGTAATATTCGGCATGCTAATTACATTGCCGGTTGCCAAATTGCATTATCTCTTATAGTTTCCGAGATATGGACTATCGATAATTTACACCTTAGGCTCTGCTACTAACTTGGGCCCAAATTGTAAAATGGTCTTATCTATTGGCGATTTCGTTCCAATTCACATTCCAAGTAATATTCGGCATGCTAATTACATTGCCGGTTGCCAAATTGCATTATCTCTTATAGTTTCCGAGATATGGACTATCGATAATTTACACCTTAGGCTCTGCTTCTAACTTGGGCCCAATTTGTAAAATGGTCTTATCTATTGGCGATTTCGTTCCAATTCACATTCCAAGTAATATTCGGCATGCTAATTACATTGCCGGTTGCCAAATTGCATTATCTCTTATAGTTTCCGAGATATGGACTATCGATAATTTACACCTTAGGCTCTGCTTCTAACTTGGGCCCAAATTGTAAAATGGTCTTATCTATTGGCGATTTCGTTCCAATTCACATTCCAAGTAATATTCGGCATGCTAATTACATTGCCGGTTGCCAAATTACATTATCTCTTATAGTTTCCGAGATATGGACTATCGATAATTTACACCTTACGCTCTGCTTCTAACTTGGGCCCAAATTGTAAAATAGTCTTATCTATTGGCGATTTCGTCCCAATTCACATTCCAAGTGATATTCGGCATGCTAATTACATTGCCGGTTGCGAAATTGCATTATCTCTTATAGTTTCCGAGATATGGACTATCAATAATTTACACCTTAGGCTCTGCTTCTAACTTGGGCCCAAATTGTAAAATGGTCTTATCTATTGGCGATTTCGTTCCAATTCACATTCCAAGTAATATTCGGCATGCTAATTACATTGCCGGTTGCCAAATTGCATTATCTCTTATAGTTTCCGAGATATGGACTATCGATAATTTACACCTTAGGCTCTGCTTCTAACTTGGGCCCAAATTGTAAAATGGTCTTATCTATTGGCGATTTCGTTCCAATTCACATTCCAAGTAATATTCGGCATGCTAATTACATTGCCGGTTGCGAAATTGCATTATCTCTTATAGTTTCCGAGATATGGACTATCGATAATTTACACCTTAGGCTCTGCTTCTAACTTGGGCCCAAATTGTAAAATGGTCTTATCTATTGGCGATTTCGTTCCAATTCACATTCCAAGTAATATTCGGCATGCTAATTACATTGCCGGTTGCCAAATTGCATTATCTCTTATAGTTTCCGAGATATGGACTATCGATAATTTACACCTTAGGCTCTGCTTCTAACTTGGGCCCAAATTGTAAAATGGTCTTATCTATTGGCGATTTCGTTCCAATTCACATTCCAAGTAATATTCGGCATGCTAATTACATTGCCGGTTGCCAAATTGCATTATCTCTTATAGTTTCCGAGATATGGACTATCGATAATTTACACCTTAGGCTCTGCTTCTAACTTGGGCCCAAATTGTAAAATGGTCTTATCTATTGGCGATTTCGATCCAATTCACATTCCAAGTAATATTCGGCATGCTAATTACATTGCCGGTTGCCAAATTGAATTATCTCTTATAGTTTCCGAGATATGGACTATCGATAATTTACACCTTAGGCTCTGCTTCTAACTTGGGCCCAAATTGTAAAATGGTCTTATCTATTGGCGATTTCGTTCCAATTCACATTCCAAGTAATATTCGGCATGCTAATTACATTGCCGGTTGCGAAATTGCATTATCTCTTATAGTTTCCGAGATATGGACTATCGATAATTTACACCTTAGGCTCTGCTTCTAACTTGGGCCCAAATTGTAAAATGGTCTTATCTATTGGCGATTTCGTTCCAATTCACATTCCAAGTAATATTCGGCATGCTAATTACATTGCCCGTTGCCAAATTGCATTATCTCTTATAGTTTCCGAGATATGGACTATCGATAATTTACACCTTAGGCTCTGCTTCTAACTTGGGCCCAAATTGTAAAATGGTCTTATCTATTGGCGATTTAGTTGCAATTCACATTCCAAGTAATATTCGGCATGCTAATTACATTGCCGGTTGCCAAATTGCATTATCTCTTATAGTTTCCGAGATATGGACTATCGATAATTTACACCTTAGGCTCTGCTTCTAACTTGGGCCCAAATTGTAAAATGGTCTTATCTATTGGCGATTTCGATCCAATTCACATTCCAAGTAATATTCGGCATGCTAATTACATTGCCGGTTGCCAAATTGCATTATCTCTTATAGTTTCCGAGATATGGACTATCGATAATTTACACCTTAGGCTCTGCTTCTAACTTGGGCCCAAATTGTAAAATGGTCTTATCTATTGGCGATTTCGTTCCAATTCACATTCCAAGTAATATTCGGCATGCTAATTACATTGCCGGTTGCCAAATTGAATTATCTCTTATAGTTTCCGAGATATGGACTATCGATAATTTACACCTTAGGCTCTGCTTCTAACTTGGGCCCAAATTGTAAAATGGTCTTATCTATTGGCGATTTCGTTCCAATTCACACTCCAAGTAATATTCGGCATGCTAATTACATTGCCCCTTGCGAAATTGCATTATCTCTTATAGTTTCCGAGATATGGACTATCGATAATTTACACCTTAGGCTATGCTTCTAACTTGGGCCCAAATTGTAAAATGGTCTTATCTATTGGCGATTTCGTTCCAATTCACATTCCAAGTAATATTCGGCATGCTAATTACATTGCCGGTTGCCAAATTGCATTATCTCTTATAGTTTCCGAGATATGGACTATCGATAATTTACACCTTAGGCTCTGCTTCTAACTTGGGCCCAAATTGTAAAATGGTCTTATCTATTGGCGATTTCGTTCCAATTCACATTCCAAGTAATATTCGGCATGCTAATTACATTGCCGGTTGCCAAATTGCATTATCTCTTATAGTTTCCGAGATATGGACTATCGATAATTTACACCTTAGGCTCTGCTTCTAACTTGGGCCCAAATTGTAAAATGGTCTTATCTATTGGCGATTTAGTTGCAATTCACATTCCAAGTAATATTCGGCATGCTAATTACATTGCCGGTTGCCAAATTGCATTATCTCTTATAGTTTCCGAGATATGGACTATCGATAATTTACACCTTAGGCTCTGCTTCTAACTTGGGCCCAAATTGTAAAATGGTCTTATCTATTGGCGATTTCGTTCCAATTCACATTCCAAGTAATATTCGGCATGCTAATTACATTGCCGGTTGCCAAATTACATTATCTCTTATAGTTTCCGAGATATGGACTATCGATAATTTACACCTTAGGCTCTGCTTCCAACTTGGGCCCAAATTGTAAAATGGTCTTATCTATTGGCGATTTCGTTCCAATTCACATTCCAAGTAATATTCGGCATGCTAATTACATTGCCGGTTGCCAAATTGCATTATCTCTTATAGTTTCCGAGATATGGACTATCGATAATTTACACCATAGGCTCTGCTTCTAACTTGGGCCCAAATTGTAAAATGGTCTTATCTATTGGCGATTCCGTTCCAATTCACATTCCAAGTAATATTCGGCATGCTAATTACATTGCCGGTTGCCAAATTGCATTATCTCTTATAGTTTCCGAGATATGGACTATCGATAATTTACACCATAGGCTCTGCTTCTAACTTGGGCCCAAATTGTAAAATGGTCTTATCTATTGGCGATTTCGTTCCAATTCACATTCCAAGTAATATTCGGCATGCTAATTACATTGCCGGTTGCCAAATTGCATTATCTCTTATAGTTTCCGAGATATGGACTATCGATAATTTACACCTTAGGCTCTGCTTCTAACTTGGGCCCAAATTGTAAAATGGTCTTATCTATTGGCGATTTAGTTGCAATTCACAATCCAAGTAATATTCGGCATGCTAATTACATTGCCGGTTGCCAAATTGCATTATCTCTTATAGTTTCCGAGATATGGACTATCGATAATTTACACCTTAGGCTCTGCTACTAACTTGGGCCCAAATTGTAAAATGGTCTTATCTATTGGCGATTTCGTTCCAATTCACATTCCAAGTAATATTCGGCATGCTAATTACATTGCCGGTTGCCAAATTGCATTATCTCTTATAGTTTCCGAGATATGGACTATCGATAATTTACACCTTAGGCTCTGCTTCTAACTTGGGCCCAATTTGTAAAATGGTCTTATCTATTGGCGATTTCGTTCCAATTCACATTCCAAGTAATATTCGGCATGCTAATTACATTGCCGGTTGCCAAATTGCATTATCTCTTATAGTTTCCGAGATATGGACTATCGATAATTTACACCTTAGGCTCTGCTTCTAACTTGGGCCCAAATTGTAAAATGGTCTTATCTATTGGCGATTTCGTTCCAATTCACATTCCAAGTAATATTCGGCATGCTAATTACATTGCCGGTTGCCAAATTACATTATCTCTTATAGTTTCCGAGATATGGACTATCGATAATTTACACCTTACGCTCTGCTTCTAACTTGGGCCCAAATTGTAAAATAGTCTTATCTATTGGCGATTTCGTCCCAATTCACATTCCAAGTGATATTCGGCATGCTAATTACATTGCCGGTTGCGAAATTGCATTATCTCTTATAGTTTCCGAGATATGGACTATCAATAATTTACACCTTAGGCTCTGCTTCTAACTTGGGCCCAAATTGTAAAATGGTCTTATCTATTGGCGATTTCGTTCCAATTCACATTCCAAGTAATATTCGGCATGCTAATTACATTGCCGGTTGCCAAATTGCATTATCTCTTATAGTTTCCGAGATATGGACTATCGATAATTTACACCTTAGGCTCTGCTTCTAACTTGGGCCCAAATTGTAAAATGGTCTTATCTATTGGCGATTTCGTTCCAATTCACATTCCAAGTAATATTCGGCATGCTAATTACATTGCCGGTTGCGAAATTGCATTATCTCTTATAGTTTCCGAGATATGGACTATCGATAATTTACACCTTAGGCTCTGCTTCTAACTTGGGCCCAAATTGTAAAATGGTCTTATCTATTGGCGATTTCGTTCCAATTCACATTCCAAGTAATATTCGGCATGCTAATTACATTGCCGGTTGCCAAATTGCATTATCTCTTATAGTTTCCGAGATATGGACTATCGATAATTTACACCTTAGGCTCTGCTTCTAACTTGGGCCCAAATTGTAAAATGGTCTTATCTATTGGCGATTTCGTTCCAATTCACATTCCAAGTAATATTCGGCATGCTAATTACATTGCCGGTTGCCAAATTGCATTATCTCTTATAGTTTCCGAGATATGGACTATCGATAATTTACACCTTAGGCTCTGCTTCCAACTTGGGCCCAAATTGTAAAATGGTCTTATCTATTGGCGATTTCGTTCCAATTCACATTCCAAGTAATATTCGGCATGCTAATTACATTGCCGGTTGCCAAATTGCATTATCTCTTATAGTTTCCGAGATATGGACTATCGATAATTTACACCTTAGGCTCTGCTTCTAACTTGGGCCCAAATTGTAAAATGGTCTTATCTATTGGCGATTTCGTTCCAATTCACATTCCAAGTAATATTCGGCATGCTAATTACATTGCCGGTTGCCAAATTGCATTATCTCTTATAGTTTCCGAGATATGGACTATCGATAATTTACACCTTAGGCTCTGCTTCTAACTTGGGCCCAAATTGTAAAATGGTCTTATCTATTGGCGATTCCGTTCCAATTCACATTCCAAGTAATATTCGGCATGCTAATTACATTGCCGGTTGCCAAATTGCATTATCTCTTATAGTTTCCGAGATATGGACTATCGATAATTTACACCATAGGCTCTGCTTCTAACTTGGGCCCAAATTGTAAAATGGTCTTATCTATTGGCGATTTCGTTCCAATTCACATTCCAAGTAATATTCGGCATGCTAATTACATTGCCGGTTGCCAAATTGCATTATCTCTTATAGTTTCCGAGATATGGACTATCGATAATTTACACCTTAGGCTCTGCTTCTAACTTGGGCCCAAATTGTAAAATGGTCTTATCTATTGGCGATTTAGTTGCAATTCACATTCCAAGTAATATTCGGCATGCTAATTACATTGCCGGTTGCCAAATTGCATTATCTCTTATAGTTTCCGAGATATGGACTATCGATAATTTACACCTTAGGCTCTGCTTCTAACTTGGGCCCAAATTGTAAAATGGTCTTATCTATTGGCGATTCCGTTCCAATTCACATTCCAAGTAATATTCGGCATGCTAATTACATTGCCGGTTGCCAAATTGCATTATCTCTTATAGTTTCCGAGATATGGACTATCGATAATTTACACCATAGGCTCTGCTTCTAACTTGGGCCCAAATTGTAAAATGGTCTTATCTATTGGCGATTTCGTTCCAATTCACATTCCAAGTAATATTCGGCATGCTAATTACATTGCCGGTTGCCAAATTGCATTATCTCTTATAGTTTCCGAGATATGGACTATCGATAATTTACACCTTAGGCTCTGCTTCTAACTTGGGCCCAAATTGTAAAATGGTCTTATCTATTGGCGATTTAGTTGCAATTCACATTCCAAGTAATATTCGGCATGCTAATTACATTGCCGGTTGCCAAATTGCATTATCTCTTATAGTTTCCGAGATATGGACTATCGATAATTTACACCTTAGGCTCTGCTTCTAACTTGGGCCCAAATTGTAAAATGGTCTTATCTATTGGCGATTTCGTCCCAATTCACATTCCAAGTAATATTCGGCATGCTAATTACATTGCCGGTTGCCAAATTGCATTATCTCTTATAGTTTCCGAGATATGGACTATCGATAATTTACACCTTAGGCTCTGCTTCTAACTTGGGCCCAAATTGTAAAATGGTCTTATCTATTGGCGATTTCGTTCCAATTCACATTCCAAGTAATATTCGGCATGCTAATTACATTGCCGGTTGCCAAATTGCATTATCTCTTATAGTTTCCGAGATATGGACTATCGATAATTTACACCTTAGGCTCTGCTTCTAACTTGGGCCCAAATTGTAAAATGGTCTTATCTATTGGCGATTTCGTTCCAATTCACATTCCAAGTAATATTCGGCATGCTAATTACATTGCCGGTTGCCAAATTGCATTATCTCTTATAGTTTCCGAGATATGGACTATCGATAATTTACACCTTAGGCTCTGCTTCTAACTTGGGCCCAAATTGTAAAATGGTCTTATCTATTGGCGATTCCGTTCCAATTCACATTCCAAGTAATATTCGGCATGCTAATTACATTGCCGGTTGCCAAATTGCATTATCTCTTATAGTTTCCGAGATATGGACTATCGATAATTTACACCATAGGCTCTGCTTCTAACTTGGGCCCAAATTGTAAAATGGTCTTATCTATTGGCGATTTCGTTCCAATTCACATTCCAAGTAATATTCGGCATGCTAATTACATTGCCGGTTGCCAAATTGCATTATCTCTTATAGTTTCCGAGATATGGACTATCGATAATTTACACCCTAGGCTCTGATTCTAACTTGGGCCCAAATTGTAAAATGGTCTTATCTATTGGCGATTTAGTTGCAATTCACATTCCAAGTAATATTCGGCATGCTAATTACATTGCCGGTTGCCAAATTGCATTATCTCTTATAGTTTCCGAGATATGGACTATCGATAATTTACACCTTAGGCTCTGCTTCTAACTTGGGCCCAAATTGTAAAATGGTCTTATCTATTGGCGATTTCGTTCCAATTCACATTCCAAGTAATATTCGGCATGCTAATTACATTGCCGGTTGCCAAATTGCATTATCTCTTATAGTTTCCGAGATATGGACTATCGATAATTTACACCTTAGGCTCTGCTTCTAACTTGGGCCCAAATTGTAAAATGGTCGTATCTATTGGCGATTTCGTTCCAATTCACATTCCAAGTAATATTCGGCATGCTAATTACATTGCCGGTTGCCAAATTGCATTATCTCTTATAGTTTCCGAGATATGGACTATCGATAATTTAAACCTTAGGCTCTGCTTCTAACTTGGGCCCAAATTGTAAAATGGTCTTATCTATTGGCGATTTCGTTCCAATTCACACTCCAAGTAATATTCGGCATGCTAATTACATTGCCGGTTGCGAAATTGCATTATCTCTTATAGTTTCCGAGATATGGACTATCGATAATTTACACCTTAGGCTCTGCTTCTAACTTGGGCCCAAATTGTAAAATGGTCTTATCTATTGGCGATTTCGTTCCAATTCACATTCCAAGTAATATTCGGCATGCTAATTACATTGCCGGTTGCCAAATTGCATTATCTCTTATAGTTTCCGAGATATGGACTATCGATAATTTACACCTTAGGCTCTGCTTCTAACTTGGGCCCAAATTGTAAAATGGTCTTATCTATTGGCGATTTCGTCCCTATTCACATTCCAAGTGATATTCGGCATGCTAATTACATTGCCGGTTGCGAAATTGCATTATCTCTTATAGTTTCCGAGATATGGACTATCAATAATTTACACCTTAGGCTCTGCTTCTAACTTGGGCCCAAATTGTAAAATGGTCTTATCTATTGGCGATTTCGTTCCAATTCACATTCCAAGTAATATTCGGCATGCTAATTACATTGCCGGTTGCCAAATTGCATTATCTCTTATAGTTTCCGAGATATGGACTATCGATAATTTACACCTTAGGCTCTGCTTCTAACTTGGGCCCAAATTGTAAAATGGTCTTATCTATTGGCGATTTCGTTCCAATTCACATTCCAAGTAATATTCGGCATGCTAATTACATTGCCGGTTGCCAAATTGCATTATCTCTTATAGTTTCCGAGATATGGACTATCGATAATTTACACCTTAGGCTCTGCTTCTAACTTGGGCCCAAATTGTAAAATGGTCTTATCTATTGGCGATTTCGTTCCAATTCACATTCCAAGTAATATTCGACATGCTAATTACATTGCCGGTTGCCAAATTGCATTATCTCTTATAGTTTCCGAGATATGGACTATCGATAATTTACACCATAGGCTCTGCTTCTAACTTGGGCCCAAATTGTAAAATGGTCTTATCTATTGGCGATTTCGTTCCAATTCACATTCCAAGTAATATTCGGCATGCTAATTACATTGCCGGTTGCCAAATTGCATTATCTCTTATAGTTTCCGAGATATGGACTATCGATAATTTACACCTTAGGCTCTGCTTCTAACTTGGGCCCAAATTGTAAAATGGTCTTATCTATTGGCGATTTAGTTGCAATTCACATTCCAAGTAATATTCGGCATGCTAATTACATTGCCGGTTGCCAAATTGCATTATCTCTTATAGTTTCCGAGATATGGACTATCGATAATTTACACCTTAGGCTCTGCTTCTAATTTGGGCCCAAATTGTAAAATGGTCTTATCTATTGGCGATTTCGTTCCAATTCACATTCCAAGTAATATTCGGCATGCTAATTACATTGCCGGTTGCCAAATTGCATTATCTCTTATAGTTTCCGAGATATGGACTATCGATAATTTACACCTTAGGCTCTGCTTCTAACTTGGGCCCAAATTGTAAAATGGTCTTATCTATTGGCGATTTCGTTCCAATTCACATTCCAAGTAATATTCGGCATGCTAATTACATTGCCGGTTGCCAAATTGCATTATCTCTTATAGTTTCCGAGATATGGACTATCGATAATTTACACCTTAGGCTCTGCTTCTAACTTGGGCCCAAATTGTAAAATGGTCTTATCTATTGGCGATTTCGTTCCAATTCACACTCCAAGTAATATTCGGCATGCTAATTACATTGCCGGTTGCGAAATTGCATTATCTCTTATAGTTTCCGAGATATGGACTATCGATAATTTACACCTTAGGCTCTGCTTCTAACTTGGGCCCAAATTGTAAAATGGTCTTATCTATTGGCGATTTCGTTCCAATTCACATTCCAAGTAATATTCGGCATGCTAATTACATTGCCGGTTGCCAAATTGCATTATCTCTTATAGTTTCCGAGATATGGACTATCGATAATTTACACCTTAGGCTCTGCTTCTAACTTGGGCCCAAATTGTAAAATGGTCTTATCTATTGGCGATTTCGTTCCAATTCACATTCCAAGTAATATTCGGCATGCTAATTACATTGCCGGTTGCCAAATTGCATTATCTCTTATAGTTTCCGAGATATGGACTATCGATAATTTACACCTTAGGCTCTGCTTCTAACTTGGGCCCAAATTGTAAAATGGTCTTATCTATTGGCGATTTCGTCCCTATTCACATTCCAAGTGATATTCGGCATGCTAATTACATTGCCGGTTGCGAAATTGCATTATCTCTTATAGTTTCCGAGATATGGACTATCAATAATTTACACCTTAGGCTCTGCTTCTAACTTGGGCCCAAATTGTAAAATGGTCTTATCTATTGGCGATTTCGTTCCAATTCACATTCCAAGTAATATTCGGCATGCTAATTACATTGCCGGTTGCCAAATTGCATTATCTCTTATAGTTTCCGAGATATGGACTATCGATAATTTACACCTTAGGCTCTGCTTCTAACTTGGGCCCAAATTGTAAAATGGTCTTATCTATTGGCGATTTCGTTCCAATTCACATTCCAAGTAATATTCGGCATGCTAATTACATTGCCGGTTGCCAAATTGCATTATCTCTTATAGTTTCCGAGATATGGACTACCGATAATTTACACCTTAGGCTCTGCTTCTAACTTGGGCCCAAATTGTAAAATGGTCTTATCTATTGGCGATTTCGTTCCAATTCACATTCCAAGTAATATTCGGCATGCTAATTACATTGCCGGTTGCCAAATTGCATTATCTCTTATAGTTTCCGAGATATGGACTATCGATAATTTACACCATAGGCTTTGCTTCTAACTTGGACCCAAATTGTAAAATGGTCTTATCTATTGGCGATTTCGTTCCAATTCACATTCCAAGTAATATTCGGCATGCTAATTACATTGCCTGTTGCCAAATTGCATTATCTCTTATAGTTTCCGAGATATGGACTATCGATAATTTACACCTTAGGCTTTACTTCTAACTTGCTCCCAAATTGTAAAATGGTCTTATCTATTGGCGATTTCGTTCCAATTCACATTCCAAGTAATATTCGGCATGCTAATTACATTGCCGGTTGCCAAATTGCATTATCTCTTATAGTTTCCGAGATATGGACTATCGATAATTTACACCTTAGGCTCTGCTTCTAACTTGGGCCCAAATTGTAAAATGGTCTTATCTATTGGCGATTTCGTTCCACTTCACATTCCAAGTAATATTCGGCATGCTAATTACATTGCCGGTTGCCAAATTGAATTATCTCTTATAGTTTCCGAGATATGGACTATCGATAATTTACACCTTAAGCTCTGCTTCTAACTTGGGCCCAAATTGTAAAATGGTCTTATCTATTGGCGATTTCGTTCCAATTCACATTCCAAGTAATATTCGGCATGCTAATTACATTGCCGGTTGCCAAATTGCATTAACTCTTATAGTTTCCGAGATATGGACTATCGATAATTTACACCTTAGGCTCTGCTTCTAACTTGGGCCCAAATTGTAAAATGGTCTTATCTATTGGCGATTTCGTTCCAATTCACATTCCAAGTAATATTCGGCATGCTAATTACATTGCCGGTTGCCAAATTGCATTATCTCTTATAGTTTCCGAGATATGGACTATCGATAATTTACACCTTAGGCTCTGCTTCTAACTTGGGCCCAAATTGTAAAATGGTCTTATCTATTGGCGATTTCGTTCCAATTCACATTCCAAGTAATATTCGGCAAGCTAATTACATTGCCGGTTGCCAAATTGCATTATCTCTTATAGTTTCCGAGATATGGACTATCGATAATTTACACCTTAGGCTCTGCTTCTAACTTGGGCCCAAATTGTAAAATGGTCTTATCTATTGGCGATTTCGTTCCAATTCACATTCCAAGTAATATTCGGCATGCTAATTACATTGCCGGTTGCCAAATTGAATTATCTCTTATAGTTTCCGAGATATGGACTATCGATAATTTACACCTTAGGCTCTGCTTCTAACTTGGGCCCAAATTGTAAAATGGTCTTACCTATTGGCGATTTCGTTCCAATTCACATTCCAAGTAATATTCGGCATGCTAATTACATTGCCGGTTGCCAAATTGCATTATCTCTTATAGTTTCCGAGATATGGACTCTCGATAATTTACACCTTAGGCTCTGCTTCTAACTTGGGCCCAAATTGTAAAATGGTCTTATCTATTGGCGATTTCGTTCCAATTCACATTCCAAGTAATATTCGGCATGCTAATTACATTGCCGGTTGCCAAATTGCATTATCTCTTATAGTTTCCGAGATATGGACTATCGATAATTTACACCTTAGGCTCTGCTTCTAACTTGGGCCCAAATTGTAAAATGGTCTTATCTATTGGCGATTTCGTCCCAATTCACATTCCAAGTGATATTCGGCATGCTAATTACATTGCCGATTGCGAAATTGCATTATCTCTTATAGTTTCCGAGATATGGACTATCAATAATTTACACCTTAGGCTCTGCTTCTAACTTGGGCCCAAATTGTAAAATGGTCTTATCTATTGGCGATTTCGTTCCAATTCACATTCCAAGTAATATTCGGCATGCTAATTACATTGCCGGTTGCCAAATTGCATTATCTCTTATAGTTTCCGAGATATGGACTATCGATAATTTACACCTTAGGCTCTGCTTCTAACTTGGGCCCAAATTGTAAAATGGTCTTATCTATTGGCGATTTCGTTCCAATTCACATTCCAAGTAATATTCGGCATGCTAATTACATTGCCGGTTGCCAAATTGCATTATCTCTTATAGTTTCCGAGATATGGACTATCGATAATTTACACCTTAGGCTCTGCTTCTAACTTGGGCCCAAATTGTAAAATGGTCTTATCTATTGGCGATTTCGTTCCAATTCACACTCCAAGTAATATTGGGCATGCTAATTACATTGCCGGTTGCGAAATTGCATTATCTCTTATAGTTTCCGAGATATGGACTATCAATAATTTACACCTTAGGCTCTGCTTCTAACTTGGGCCCAAATTGTAAAATGGTCTTATCTATTGGCGATTTCGTTCCAATTCACATTCCAAGTAATATTCGGCATGCTAATTACATTGCCGGTTGCCAAATTGCATTATCTCTTATAGTTTCCGAGATATGGACTATCGATAATTTACACCTTAGGCTCTGCTTCTAACTTGGGCCCAAATTGTAAAATGGTCTTATCTATTGGCGATTTCGTTCCAATTCACATTCCAAGTAATATTCGGCATGCTAATTTCATTGCCGGTTGCCAAATTGCATTATCTCTTATAGTTTCCGAGATATGGACAATCGATAATTTACACCTTAGCCTCTGCTTCTAACTTTTGCCCAAATTGTAAAATGGTCTTATCTATTGGCGTTTTCGTTCCAATTCACATTCCAAGTAATATTCGGCATGCTAATTACATTGCCGTTTGCCAAATTGCATTATCTCTTATAGTTTCCGAGATATGGACTATCGATAATTTACACCTTAAGCTCTGCTTCTAACTTGGGCCCAAATTGTAAAATTTCCTTCTCTATTGGCGATTTCGTTCCAATTCACATTCCAAGTAATATTCGGCATGCTAATTACATTGCCGGTTGCCAAATTGCATTATCTCTTATAGTTTCCGAGATATGGACTATCGATAATTTACACCTTAGGCTCTGCTTCTAACTTGGGCCCAAATTATAAAATGGTCTTATCTATTGGCGATTTCGTTCCAATTCACATTCCAAGTAATATTCGGCATGCTAATTACATTGCCGGTTGCCAAATTGCATTATCTCTTATAGTTTCCGAGATATGGACTATCGATAATTTACACCTTAGGCTCTGCTTCTAACTTGGGCCCAAATTGTAAAATGGTCTTCTCTATTGGCGATTTCGTTCCAATTCACATTCCAAGTAATATTCGGCATGCTAATTACATTGCCGGTTGCCAAATTGCATTATCTCTTATAGCTTCCGAGATATGGACTATCGATAATTTACATCTTAGGCTCTGCTTCTAACTTGGGCCCAAATTGTAAAATCGTCTTATCTATTGGCGATTTCGTTCCAATTCACATTCCAAGTAATATCCGGCATGCTAATTATATTGCCGGTTGTCAAATTGAATTATCTCTTATAGTTTCCGAGATATGGACTATCGATAATTTACACCTTAGGCTCTGCTTCTAACTTGGGCCCAAATTGTAAAATGGTCTTATCTATTGGCGATTTCGTTCCAATTCACATTCCAAGTAATATTCGGCATGCTAATTACATTGCCGGTTGCCAAATTGCATTATCTCTTATAGTTTCCGAGATATGGACTATCGATAATTTACATCTTAGGCTCTGCTTCTAACTTGCGCCCAAATTGTAAAATGGTCTTATCTATTGGCGATTTCGTTCCAATTCACATTCCAAGTAATATTCGGCATGCTAATTACATTGCCGGTTGCCAAATTGCATTATCTCTTATAGTTTCAGAGATATGGACTATCGATAATTTACACCTTAGGCTCTGATTGTAACTTGGGCCCAAATTGTAAAATGGTCTTATCTATTGGCGATTTCGTCCCAATTCACATTCCAAGCGATATTCGGCATGCTAATTACATTGCCGGTTGCGAAATTGCATTATCTCTTATAGTTTCCGAGATATGGACTATCAATAATTTACACCTTAGGCTCTGCTTCTAACTTGGGCCCAAATTGTAAAATGGTCTTATCTATTGGCGATTTCGTTCCAATTCACATTCCAAGTAATATTCGGCATGCTAATTACATTGCCGGTTGCCAAATTGCATTATCTCTTATAGTTTCCGAGATATGGACTATCGATAATTTACACCTTAGGCTCTGCTTCTAACTTGGGCCCAAATTGTAAAATGGTCTTATCTATTGGCGATTTCGTTCCAATTCACATTCCAAGTAATATTCGGCATGCTAATTACATTGCCGGTTGCCAAATTGCATTATCTCTTATAGTTTCCGAGATATGGACTATCGATAATTTACACCTTAGGCTCTGCTCCTAACTTGGGCCCAAATTGTAAAATGGTCTTATCTATTGGCGATTTCGTTCCAATTCACATTCCAAGTAATATTCGGCATGCTAATTACATTGCCGGTTGCCAAATTGCATTATCTCTTATAGTTTCCGAGATATGGACTATCGATAATTTACACCTTAGGCTCTGCTTCTAACTTGGGCCCAAATTGTAAAATGGTCTTATCTATTGGCGATTTCGTTCTAATTCACATTCCAAGTAATATTCGGCATGCTAATTACATTGCCGGTTGCCAAATTGCATTATCTCTTATAGTTTCCGAGATATGGACTATCGATAATTTACACCTTAGGCTCTGCTTCTAACTTGGGCCCAAATTGTAAAATGGTCTTATCTATTGGCGATTTCGTCCCAATTCACATTCCAAGTGATATTCGGCATGCTAATTACATTGCCGGTTGCGAAATTGCATTATCTCTTATAGTTTCCGAGATATGGACTATCAATAATTTACACCTTAGGCTCTGCTTCTAACTTGGGCCCAAATTGTAAAATGGTCTTATCTATTGGCGATTTCGTTCCAATTCACATTCCAAGTAATATTCGGCATGCTAATTACATTGCCGGTTGCCAAATTGCATTATCTCTTATAGTTTCCGAGATATGGACTATCGATAATTTACACCTTAGGCTCTGCTTCTAACTTGGGCCCAAGTTGTAAAATGGTCTTATCTATTGGCGATTTCGTCCCAATTCACATTCCAAGTGATATTCGGCATGCTAATTACATTACCGGTTGCGAAATTGCATTATCTCTTATAGTTTCCGAGATATGGACTATCAATAATTTACACCTTAGGCTCTGCTTCTAACTTGGGCCCAAATTGTAAAATGGTCTTATCTATTGGCGATTTCGTTCCAATTCACATTCCAAGTAATATTCGGCATGCTAATTGCATTGCCGGTTGCCAAATTGCATTATCTCTTATAGTTTCCGAGATATGGACTATCGATAATTTACACCTTAGGCTCTGCTTCTAACTTGGGCCCAAATTGTAAAATGGTCTTATCTATTGGCGATTTAGTTGCAATTCACATTCCAAGTAATATTCGGCATGCTAATTACATTGCCGGTTGCCAAATTGCATTATTTCTTATAGTTTCCGAGATATGGACTATCGATAATTTACACCTTAGGCTCTGCTTCTAACTTGGGCCCAAATTGTAAAATGGTCTTATCTATTGGCGATTTCGTTCCAATTCACATTCCAATTAATATTCGGCATGCTAATTACATTGCCGGTTGCCAAATTGCATTATCTCTTATAGTTTCCGAGATATGGACTCTCGATAATTTACACCTTAGGCTCTGCTTCTAACTTGGGCCCAAATTGTAAAATGGTCTTATCTATTGGCGATTTCGTTCCAATTCACATTCCAAGTAATATTCGGCATGCTAATTACATTGCCGGTTGCCAAATTGCATTATCTCTTATAGTTTCCGAGATATGGACTATCGATAATTTACACCTTAGGCTCTGCTTCTAACTTGGGCCCAAATTGTAAAATGGTCTTATCTATTGGCGATTTCGTCCCAATTCACATTCCAAGTGATATTCGGCATGCTAATTACATTGCCGATTGCGAAATTGCATTATCTCTTATAGTTTCCGAGATATGGACTATCAATAATTTACACCTTAGGCTCTGCCTCTAACTTGCGCCCAAATTGTAAAATGGTCTTATCTATTGGCGATTTCGTTCCAATTCACATTCCAAGTAATATTCGGCATGCTAATTACATTGCCGGTTGCCAAATTGCATTATCTCTTATAGTTTCCGAGATATGGACTATCGATAATTGGGCCCAAATTGTAAAATGGTCTTATCTATTGGCGATTTCGTTCCAATTCACATTCCAAGTAATATTCGGCATGCTAATTACATTGCCGGTTGCCAAATTGCATTATCTCTTATAGTTTCCGAGATATGGACTATCGATAATTTACACCTTAGGCTCTGCTTCTAACTTGGGCCCAAATTGTAAAATGGTCTTATCTATTGGCGATTTCGTTCCAATTCACATTCCAAGTAATATTCGGCATGCTAATTACATTGCCGGTTGCCAAATTGCATTATCTCTTATAGTTTCCAAGATCGTCCATCGATCGATGGACTATCGATAATTTACACCTTAGGCTCTGCTTCTAACTTGGGCCCAAATTGTAAAATGGTCTTATCTATTGGCGATTTCGTTCCAATTCACATTCCAAGTAATATTCGGCATGCTAATTACATTGCCGGTTGCCAAATTGCATTATCTCTTATAGTTTCCGAGATATGGACTATCGATAATTTACACCTTAGGCTCTGCTTCTAACTTGGGCCCAAATTGTAAAATGGTCTTATCTATTGGCGATTTCGTCCCAATTCACATTCCAAGTGATATTCGGCATGCTAATTACATTGCCGGTTGCGAAATTGCATTACCTCTTATAGTTTCCGAGATATGGACTATCAATAATTTACACCTTAGGCTCTGCTTCTAACTTGGGCCCAAATTGTAAAATGGTCTTATCTATTGGCGATTTCGTTCCAATTCACATTCCAAGTAATATTCGGCATGCTAATTACATTGCCGGTTGCCAAATTGCATTATCTCTTATAGTTTCCGAGATATGGACTATCGATAATTTACACCTTAGGCTCTGCTTCTAACTTGGGCCCAAATTGTAAAATGGTCTTATCTATTGGCGATTTCGTTCCAATTCACATTCCAAGTAATATTCGGCATGCTAATTACATTGCCGGTTGCCAAATTGCATTATCTCTTATAGTTTCCGAGATATGGACTATCGATAATTTACACCTTAGGCTCTGCTTCTAACTTGGGCCCAAATTGTAAAATGGTCTTATCTATTGGCGATTTCGTTCCAATTCACATTCCAAGTAATATTCGGCATGCTAATTACATTGCCGGTTGCCAAATTGCATTATCTCTTATAGTTTCCGAGATATGGACTATCAATAATTTACACCTTAGGCTCTGCTTCTAACTTGGGCCCAAATTGTAAAATGGTCTTATCTATTGGCGATTTCGTTCCAATTCACATTCCAAGTAACATTCGGCATGCTAATTACATTGCCGGTTGCCAAATTGCATTATCTCTTATAGTTTCCGAGATATGGACTATCGATAATTTACACCTTAGGCTCTGCTTCTAACTTGGGCCCAAATTGTAAAATGACCTTATCTATTGGCGATTTCGTTCCAATTCACATTCCAAGTAATATTCGGCATGCTAATTACATTGCCGGTTGCCAAATTGCATTATCTCTTATAGTTTCCGAGATATGGACTATCGATAATTTACACCTTAGGCTCTGCTTCTAACTTGGGCCCAAATTGCAAAATGGTCTTACCTATTGGCGATTTCGTTCCAATTCACACTCCAAGTAATATTCGGCATGCTAATTACATTGCCGGTTGCGAAATTGCATTATCTCTTATAGTTTCCGAGATATGAACTATCAATAATTTACACCTTAGGCTCTGCTTCTAACTTGGGCCCAAATCGTAAAATGGTCTTATCTATTGGCGATTTCGTTCCAATTCACATTCCAAGTAATATTCGGCATGCTATTTACATTGCCGGTTGCCAAATTGCATTATCTCTTATAGTTTCCGAGATATGGACTATCGATAATTTACACCTTAGGCTCTGCTTCTAACTTGGGCCCAAATTGTAAAATGGTCTTATCTATTGGCGATTTCGTTCCAATTCACATTCCAAGTAATATTCGGCATGCTAATTACATTGCCGGTTTCCAAATTGCAATAACTTTTATAGTTTCCGAGATATGGACTATCGATAATTTACACCTTAGGCTCTGCTTCTAACTTGGGCCCAAATTGTAAAATGGTCTTATCTATTGGCGATTTCGTTCCAATTTACATTCCAAGTAATATTCGGCATGCTAATTACATTGCCGGTTGCCAAATTGCATTATCTCTTATAGTTTCCGAGATATGGACTATCGATAATTTACACCATAGGCTCTGCTTATAACTTGGGCCCAAATTGTAAAATGGTCTTATCTATTGGCGATTTCGTTCCAACTCACATTCCAAGTAATATTCGGCATGCTAATTACATTGCCGGTTGCCAAATTGCATTATCTCTTATAGTTTCCGAGATATGGACTATCGATAATTTACACCTTAGGCTCTGCTTCTAACTTGGGCCCAAATTGTAAAATGGTCTTATCTATTGGCGATTTCGTTCCAATTCACATTCCAAGTAATATTCGGCATGCTAATTACATTGCCGGTTGCCAAATTGCATTATCTCTTATAGTTTCCGAGATATGGACTATCGATAATTTACACCTTAGGCTCTGCTTCTAACTTGGGCCCAAATTGTAAAATGGTCTTATCTATTGGCGATTTCGTTCCAATTCACATTCCAAGTAATATTCGGCATGCTAATTACATTGCCGGTTGCCAAATTGCATTATCTCTTATAGTTTCCGAGATATGGACTATCGATAATTTACACCTTAGGCTCTGCTTCTAACTTGGGCCCAAATTGTAAAATGGTCTTATCTATTGGCGATTTCGTCCCAATTCACATTCCAAGTGATATTCGGCATGCTAATTACATTGCCGGTTGCGAAATTGCATTATCTCATATAGTTTCCGAGATATGGACTATCAATAATTTACACCTTAGGCTCTGCTTCTAACTTGGGCCCAAATTGTAAAATGGTCTTATCTATTGGCGATTTCGTTCCAATTCACATTCCAAGTAATATTCGGCATGCTAATTACATTGCCGGTTGCCAAATTGCATTATCTCTTATAGTTTCCGAGATATGAACTATCAATAATTTACACCTTAGGCTCTGCTTCTAACTTGGGCCCAAATCGTAAAATGGTCTTATCTATTGGCGATTTCGTTCCAATTCACATTCCAAGTAATATTCGGCATGCTATTTACATTGCCGGTTGCCAAATTGCATTATCTCTTATAGTTTCCGAGATATGGACTATCGATAATTTACACCTTAGGCTCTGCTTCTAACTTGGGCCCAAATTGTAAAATGGTCTTATCTATTGGCGATTTCGTTCCAATTCACATTCCAAGTAATATTCGGCATGCTAATTACATTGCCGGTTTCCAAATTGCAATAACTCTTATAGTTTCCGAGATATGGACTATCGATAATTTACACCTTAGGCTCTGCTTCTAACTTGGGCCCAAATTGTAAAATGGTCTTATCTATTGGCGATTTCGTTCCAATTTACATTCCAAGTAATATTCGGCATGCTAATTACATTGCCGGTTGCCAAATTGCATTATCTCTTATAGTTTCCGAGATATGGACTATCGATAATTTACACCATAGGCTCTGCTTATAACTTGGGCCCAAATTGTAAAATGGTCTTATCTATTGGCGATTTCGTTCCAACTCACATTCCAAGTAATATTCGGCATGCTAATTACATTGCCGGTTGCCAAATTGCATTATCTCTTATAGTTTCCGAGATATGGACTATCGATAATTTACACCTTAGGCTCTGCTTCTAACTTGGGCCCAAATTGTAAAATGGTCTTATCTATTGGCGATTTCGTTCCAATTCACATTCCAAGTAATATTCAGCATGCTAATTACATTGCCGGTTGCCAAATTGCATTATCTCTTATAGTTTCCGAGATATGGACTATCGATAATTTACACCTTAGGCTCTGCTTCTAACTTGGGCCCAAATTGTAAAATGGTCTTATCTATTGGCGATTTCGTCCCAATTCACATTCCAAGTGATATTCGGCATGCTAATTACATTGCCGGTTGCGAAATTGCATTATCTCATATAGTTTCCGAGATATGGACTATCAATAATTTACACCTTAGGCTCTGCTTCTAACTTGGGCCCAAATTGTAAAATGGTCTTATCTATTGGCGATTTCGTTCCAATTCACATTCCAAGTAATATTCGGCATGCTAATTACATTGCCGGTTGCCAAATTGCATTATCTCTTATAGTTTCCGAGATATGGACTATCGATAATTTACACCTTAGGCTCTGCTTCTAACTTGGGCCCAAATTGTAAAATGGCCTTATCTATTGGCGATTTCGTTCCAATTCACATTCCAAGTAATATTCGGCATGCTAATTACATTGCCGGTTGCCAAATTGCATTATCTCTTATAGTTTCCGAGATATGGACTATCGATAATTTACACCTTAGGCTCTGCTTCTAACTTGGGCCCAAATTGTAAAATGGTCTTATCTATTGGCGATTTCGTTCCAATTCACATTCCAAGTAATATTCGGCATGCTAATTACATTGCCGGTTGCCAAATTGCATTATCTCTTATAGTTTCCGAGATATGGACTATCGATAATTTACACCTTAGGCTCTGCTTCTTACTTGGGCCCAAATTGTAAAATGGTCTTATCTATTGGCGATTTCGTCCCAATTCACATTCCAAGTGATATTCGGCATGCTAATTACATTGCCGGTTGCCAAATTGCATTATCTCTTATAGTTTCCGAGATATGGACTATCGATAATTTACACCTTAGGCTCTGCTTCTAACTTGGGCCCAAATTGTAAAATGGCCTTATCTATTGGCGATTTCGTTCCAATTCACATTCCAAGTAATATTCGGCATGCTAATTACATTGCCGGTTGCCAAATTGCATTATCTCTTATAGTTTCCGAGATATGGACTATCGATAATTTACACCTTAGGCTCTGCTTCTAACTTGGGCCCAAATTGTAAAATGGTCTTATTTATTGGCGATTTCGTTCCAATTCACATTCCAAGTAATATTCGGCATGCTAATTACATTGCCGGTTGCCAAATTGCATTATCTCTTATAGTTTCCGAGATATGGACTATCGATAATTTACACCTTAGGCTCTGCTTCTAACTTGGGCCCAAATTGTAAAATGGCCTTATCTATTGGCGATTTCGTTCCAATTCACATTCCAAGTAATATTCGGCATGCTAATTACATTGCCGGTTGCCAAATTGCATTATCTCTTATAGTTTCCGAGATATGGACTATCGATAATTTACACCTTAGGCTCTGCTTCTAACTTGGGCCCAAATTGTAAAATGGTCTTATCTATTGGCGATTTCGTCCCAATTCACATTCCAAGTGATATTCGGCATGCTAATTACATTGCCGGTTGCGAAATTGCATTATCTCTTATAGTTTCCGAGATATGGACTATCAATAATTTACACCTTAGGCTCTGCTTCTAACTTGGGCCCAAATTGTAAAATGGTCTTATCTATTGGCGATTTCGTTCCAATTCACATTCCATGTAATATTCGGCATGCTAATTACATTGCCGGTTGCCAAATTGCATTATCTCTTATAGTTTCCGAGATATGGACTATCGATAATTTACACCTTAGGCTCTGCTTCTAACTTGGGCCCAAATTGTAAAAGGGTCTTATCTATTGGCGATTTCGTCCCAATTCACATTCCAAGTAATATTCGGCATGCTAATTACATTGCCGGTTGCGAAATTGCATTATCTCTTATAGTTTCAGAGATATGGACTATCGATAATTTACACCTTAGGCTCTGCTTCTAACTTGGGCCTAAATTGTAAAATGGTCTTATCTATTGGCAATTTCGTTCCAATTCACATTCCAAGTAATATTCGGCATGCTAATTACATTGCCGGTTGCCAAATTGCATTATCTCTTATAGTTTCCGAGATATGGACTATCGATAATTTACACCTTAGGCTCTGCTTGTAACTTGGGCCCAAATTGTAAAATGGTCTTATCTATTGGCGATTTCGTTCCAATTCACATTCCAAGTAATATTCGGCATGCTAATTACATTGCCGGTTGCCAAATTGCATTAACTCTTATAGTTTCCGAGATATGGACTATCGATAATTTACACCTTAGGCTCTGCTTCTAACTTGGGCCCAAATTGTAAAATGGTCTTATCTATTGGCGATTTCGTTCCAATTCACATTCCAAGTAATATTCGGCATGCTAATTACATTGCCGGTTGCCAAATTGCATTATCTCTTATAGTTTCCGAGATATGGAATATCGATAATTTACACCATAGGCTCTGCTTCTAACTTGGGCCCAAATTGTAAAATGGTCTTATCTATTGGCGATTTCGTTCCAATTCACATTCCAAGTAATATTCGGCATGCTAATTACATTGCCGTTTGCCAAATTGCATTATCTCTTATAGTTTCCGAGATATGGACTATCGATAATTTACACCTTAGGCTCTGCTTCTAACTTGGGCCCAAATTGTTAAATGGTCTTATCTATTGGCGATTTCGTTCCAATTCACATTCCAAGTAATATTCGGCATGCTAATTACATTGCCGGTTGCCAAATTGCATTATCTCTTATAGTTTCCGAGATATGGACTATCGATAATTTACACCTTAGGCTCTGCTTCTAACTTGGGCCCAAATTGTAAAATGGTCTTATCTATTGGCGATTTCGTTCCAATTCACATTCCAAGTAATATTCGGCATGCTAATTACGTTGCCGGTTGCCAAATTGAATTATCTCTTATAGTTTCCGAGATATGGACTATCGATAATTTACACCTTAGGCTCTGCTTCTAACTTGGGCCCAAATTGTAAAATGGTCTTACCTATTGGCGATTTCGTTCCAATTCACATTCCAAGTAATATTCGGCATGCTAATTACATTGCCGGTTGCCAAATTGCATTATCTCTTATAGTTTCCGAGATATGGACTATCGATAATTTACACCTTAGGCTCTGCTTCTAACTTGGGCCCAAATTGTAAAATGGTCTTATCTATTGGCGATTTCGTTCCAATTCACATTCCAAGTAATATTCGGCATGCTAATTACATTGCCAGTTGCCAAATTGCATTATCTCTTATAGTTTCCGAGATATGGACTATCGATAATTTACACCTTAGGCTCTGCTTCTAACTTGGGCCCAAATTGTAAAATGGTCTTATCTATTGGCGATTTCGTCCCAAATCACATTCCAAGTGATATTCGGCATGCTAATTACATTGCCGGTTGCGAAATTGCATTATCTCTTATAGTTTCCGAGATATGGACTATCGATAATTTACACCTTAGGCTCTGCTTCTAACTTGGGCCCAAATTGTAAAATGGTCTTATCTATTGGCGATTTCGTTCCAATTCACATTCCAAGTAATATTCGGCATGCTAATTACATTGCCGGTTGCCAAATTGCATTATCTCTTATAGTTTCCGAGATATGGACTATCGATAATTTACACCTTAGGCTCTGCTTCTAACTTGGGCCCAAATTGTAAAATGGTTTTATCTATTGGCGATTTAGTTGCAATTCACATTCCAAGTAATATTCGGCATGCTAATTACATTGCCGGTTGCCAAATTGCATTATCTCTTATAGTTTCCGAGATATGGACTATCGATAATTTACACCTTAGGCTCTGCTTCTAACTTGGGCCCAAATTGTAAAATGGTCTTATCTATTGGCGATTTCGTTCCAATTCACATTCCAAGTAATATTCGGCATGCTAATTACATTGCCGGTTGCCAAATTGCATTATCTCTTATAGTTTCCGAGATATGGACTATCGATAATTTACACCTTAGGCTCTGCTTCTAACTTGGGCCCAAATTGTAAAATGGTCTTATCTATTGGCGATTTCGTTCCAATTCACATTCCAAGTAATATTCGGCATGCTAATTACATTGCCGGTTGCCAAATTGCATTATCTCTTATAGTTTCCGAGATATGGACTATCGATAATTTACACCTTAGGCTCTGCTTCTAACTTGGGCCCAAATTGTAAAATGGTCTTATCTATTGGCGATTTAGTTGCAATTCACATTCCAAGTAATATTCGGCATGCTAATTACATTGCCGGTTGCCAAATTGCATTATCTCTTATATTTTCCGAGATATGGACTATCGATAATTTACACATTAGGCTCTGCTTCTAACTTGGGCCCAAATTGTAAAATGGTCTTATCTATTGGCGATTTCGTTCCAATTCACACTCCAAGTAATATTCGGCATGCTAATTACATTGCCGGTTGCCAAATTGCATTATCTCTTATAGTTTCCGAGATATGGACTATCGATAATTTACACCTTAGGCTCTGCTTCTAACTTGGGCCCAAATTGTAAAATGGTCTTATCTATTGGCGATTTCGTTCCAATTCACACTCCAAGTAATATTCGGCATGCTAATTACATTGCCGGTTGCGAAATTGCATTATCTCTTATAGTTTCCGAGATATGGACTATCGATAATTTACACCTTAGGCTCTGCTTCTAACTTGGGCCCAAATTGTAAAATGGTCTTATCTATTGGCGATTTCGTTCCAATTCACATTCCAAGTAATATTCGGCATGCTAATTACATTGCCGGTTGCCAAATTGCATTATCTCTTATAGTTTCCGAGATATGGACTATCGATAATTTACACCTTAGGCTCTGCTTCTAACTTGGGACCAAATTGTAAAATGGTCTTATCTATTGGCGATTTCGTCCCAATTCACATTCCAAGTGATATTCGGCATGCTAATTACATTGCAGGTTGCGAAATTGCATTATCGCTTATAGTTTCCGAGATATGGACTATCAATAATTTACACCTTAGGCTCTGCTTCTAACTTGGGCCCAAATTGTAAAATGGTCTTATCTATTGGCGATTTCGTTCCAATTCACATTCCAAGTAATATTCGGCATGCTAATTACATTGCCGGTTGCCAAATTGCATTATCTCTTATAGTTTCCGAGATATGGACTATCGATAATTTACACCTTAGGCTCTGCTTCTAACTTGGGCCCAAATTGTAAAATGGTCTTATCTATTGGCGATTTCGTTCCAATTCACATTCCAAGTAATATTCGGCATGCTAATTACATTGCCGGTTGCCAAATTGCATTATCTCTTATAGTTTCCGAGATATGGACTATCGATAATTTACACCTTAGGCTCTGCTTCTAACTTGGGCCCAAATTGTAAAATGGTCTTATCTATTGGCGATTTCGTTCCAATTCACATTCCAAGTAATATTCGGCTTGCTAATTACATTGCCGGTTGCCAAATTGCATTATCTCTTATAGTTTCCGAGATATGGACTATCGATAATTTACACCTTAGGCTCTGCTTCTAACTTGGGCCCAAATTGTAAAATGGTCTTATCTATTGGCGATTTAGTTGCAATTCACATTCCAAGTAATATTCGGCATGCTAATTACATTGCCGGTTGCCAAATTGCATTATCTCTTATAGTTTCCGAGATATGGACTATCGATAATTTACACCTTAGGCTCTGCTTCTAACTTGGGCCCAAATTGTAAAATGGTCTTATCTATTGGCGATTTCGTTCCAATTCACATTCCAAGTAATATTCGGCATGCTAATTACATTGCCGGTTGCCAAATTGCATTATCTCTTATAGTTTCCGAGATATGGAATATCGATAATTTACACCATAGGCTCTGCTTCTAACTTGGGCCCAAATTGTAAAATGGTCTTATCTATTGGCGATTTCGTTCCAATTCACATTCCAAGTAATATTCGGCATGCTAATTACATTGCCGTTTGCCAAATTGCATTATCTCTTATAGTTTCCGAGATATGGACTATCGATAATTTACACCTTAGGCTCTGCTTCTAACTTGGGCCCAAATTGTTAAATGGTCTTATCTATTGGCGATTTCGTTCCAATTCACATTCCAAGTAATATTCGGCATGCTAATTACATTGCCGGTTGCCAAATTGCATTATCTCTTATAGTTTCCGAGATATGGACTATCGATAATTTACACCTTAGGCTCTGCTTCTAACTTGGGCCCAAATTGTAAAATGGTCTTATCTATTGGCGATTTCGTTCCAATTCACATTCCAAGTAATATTCGGCATGCTAATTACATTGCCGGTTGCCAAATTGAATTATCTCTTATAGTTTCCGAGATATGGACTATCGATAATTTACACCTTAAGCTCTGCTTCTAACTTGGGCCCAAATTGTAAAATGGTCTTACCTATTGGCGATTTCGTTCCAATTCACATTCCAAGTAATATTCGGCATGCTAATTACATTGCCGGTTGCCAAATTGCATTATCTCTTATAGTTTCCGAGATATGGACTATCGATAATTTACACCTTAGGCTCTTCTTCTAACTTGGGCCCAAATTGTAAAATGGTCTTATCTATTGGCGATTTCGTTCCAATTCACATTCCAAGTAATATTCGGCATGCTAATTACATTGCCGGTTGCCAAATTGCATTATCTCTTATAGTTTCCGAGATATGGACTATCGATAATTTACACCTTAGGCTCTGCTTCTAACTTGGGCCCAAATTGTAAAATGGTCTTATCTATTGGCGATTTCGTCCCAAATCACATTCCAAGTGATATTCGGCATGCTAATTTCATTGCCGGTTGCCAAATTGCATTATCTCTTATAGTTTCAGAGATATGGACTATCGATAATTTACACCTTAGGCTCTGCTTCTAACTTGGGCCTAAATTGTAAAATGGTCTTATCTATTGGCAATTTCGTTCCAATTCACATTCCAAGTAATATTCGGCATGCTAATTACATTGCCGGTTGCCAAATTGCATTATCTCTTATAGTTTCCGAGATATGGACTATCGATAATTTACACCTTAGGCTCTGCTTGTAACTTGGGCCCAAATTGTAAAATGGTCTTATCTATTGGCGATTTCGTTCCAATTCACATTCCAAGTAATATTCGGCATGCTAATTACATTGCCGGTTGCCAAATTGCATTAACTCTTATAGTTTCCGAGATATGGACTATCGATAATTTACACCTTAGGCTCTGCTTCTAACTTGGGCCCAAATTGTAAAATGGTCTTATCTATTGGCGATTTCGTTCCAATTCACATTCCAAGTAATATTCGGCATGCTAATTACATTGCCGGTTGCCAAATTGCATTATCTCTTATAGTTTCCGAGATATGGAATATCGATAATTTACACCATAGGCTCTGCTTCTAACTTGGGCCCAAATTGTAAAATGGTCTTATCTATTGGCGATTTCGTTCCAATTCACATTCCAAGTAATATTCGGCATGCTAATTACATTGCCGTTTGCCAAATTGCATTATCTCTTATAGTTTCCGAGATATGGACTATCGATAATTTACACCTTAGGCTCTGCTTCTAACTTGGGCCCAAATTGTTAAATGGTCTTATCTATTGGCGATTTCGTTCCAATTCACATTCCAAGTAATATTCGGCATGCTAATTACATTGCCGGTTGCCAAATTGCATTATCTCTTATAGTTTCCGAGATATGGACTATCGATAATTTACACCTTAGGCTCTGCTTCTAACTTGGGCCCAAATTGTAAAATGGTCTTATCTATTGGCGATTTCGTTCCAATTCACATTCCAAGTAATATTCGGCATGCTAATTATAATGCCGGTTGCCAAATTGAATTATCTCTTATAGTTTCCGAGATATGGACTATCGATAATTTACACCTTAGGCTCTGCTTCTAACTTGGGCCCAAATTGTAAAATGGTCTTACCTATTGGCGATTTCGTTCCAATTCACATTCCAAGTAATATTCGGCATGCTAATTACATTGCCGGTTGCCAAATTGCATTATCTCTTATAGTTTCCGAGATATGGACTATCGATAATTTACACCTTAGGCTCTGCTTCTAACTTGGGCCCAAATTGTAAAATGGTCTTATCTATTGGCGATTTCGTTCCAATTCACATTCCAAGTAATATTCGGCATGCTAATTACATTGCCGGTTGCCAAATTGCATTATCTCTTATAGTTTCCGAGATATGGACTATCGATAATTTACACCTTAGGCTCTGCTTCTAACTTGGGCCCAAATTGTAAAATGGTCTTATCTATTGGCGATTTCGTCCCAAATCACATTCCAAGTGATATTCGGCATGCTAATTACATTGCCGGTTGCGAAATTGCATTATCTCTTATAGTTTCCGAGATATGGACTATCGATAATTTACACCTTAGGCTCTGCTTCTAACTTGGGCCCAAATTGTAAAATGGTCTTATCTATTGGCGATTTCGTTCCAATTCACATTCCAAGTAATATTCGGCATGCTAATTACATTGCCGGTTGCCAAATTGCATTATCTCTTATAGTTTCCGAGATATGGACTATCGATAATTTACACCTTAGGCTCTGCTTCTAACTTGGGCCCAAATTGTAAAATGGTTTTATCTATTGGCGATTTAGTTGCAATTCACATTCCAAGTAATATTCGGCATGCTAATTACATTGCCGGTTGCCAAATTGCATTATCTCTTATAGTTTCCGAGATATGGACTATCGATAATTTACACCTTAGGCTCTGCTTCTAACTTGGGCCCAAATTGTAAAATGGTCTTATCTATTGGCGATTTCGTTCCAATTCACATTCCAAGTAATATTCGGCATGCTAATTACATTGCCGGTTGCCAAATTGCATTATCTCTTATAGTTTCCGAGATATGGACTATCGATAATTTACACCTTAGGCTCTGCTTCTAACTTGGGCCCAAATTGTAAAATGGTCTTATCTATTGGCGATTTCGTTCCAATTCACATTCCAAGTAATATTCGGCATGCTAATTACATTGCCGGTTGCCAAATTGCATTATCTCTTATAGTTTCCGAGATATGGACTATCGATAATTTACACCTTAGGCTCTGCTTCTAACTTGGGCCCAAATTGTAAAATGGTTTTATCTATTGGCGATTTAGTTGCAATTCACATTCCAAGTAATATTCGGCATGCTAATTACATTGCCGGTTGCCAAATTGCATTATCTCTTATAGTTTCCGAGATATGGACTATCGATAATTTACACCTTAGGCTCTGCTTCTAACTTGGGCCCAAATTGTAAAATGGTCTTATCTATTGGCGATTTCGTTCCAATTCACATTCCAAGTAATATTCGGCATGCTAATTACATTGCCGGTTGCCAAATTGCATTATCTCTTATAGTTTCCGAGATATGGACTATCGATAATTTACACCTTAGGCTCTGCTTCTAACTTGGGCCCAAATTGTAAAATGGTCTTATCTATTGGCGATTTAGTTGCAATTCACATTCCAAGTAATATTCGGCATGCTAATTACATTGCCGGTTGCCAAATTGCATTATCTCTTATATTTTCCGAGATATGGACTATCGATAATTTACACATTAGGCTCTGCTTCTAACTTGGGCCCAAATTGTAAAATGGTCTTATCTATTGGCGATTTCGTTCCAATTCACACTCCAAGTAATATTCGGCATGCTAATTACATTGCCGGTTGCCAAATTGCATTATCTCTTATAGTTTCCGAGATATGGACTATCGATAATTTACACCTTAGGCTCTGCTTCTAACTTGGGCCCAAATTGTAAAATGGTCTTATCTATTGGCGATTTCGTTCCAATTCACACTCCAAGTAATATTCGGCATGCTAATTACATTGCCGGTTGCGAAATTGCATTATCTCTTATAGTTTCCGAGATATGGACTATCGATAATTTACACCTTAGGCTCTGCTTCTAACTTGGGCCCAAATTGTAAAATGGTCTTATCTATTGGCGATTTCGTTCCAATTCACATTCCAAGTAATATTCGGCATGCTAATTACATTGCCGGTTGCCAAATTGCATTATCTCTTATAGTTTCCGAGATATGGACTATCGATAATTTACACCTTAGGCTCTGCTTCTAACTTGGGTCCAAATTGTAAAATGGTCTTATCTATTGGCGATTTCGTCCCACTTCACATTCCAAGTGATATTCGGCATGCTAATTACATTGCAGGTTGCGAAATTGCATTATCGCTTATAGTTTCCGAGATATGGACTATCAATAATTTACACCTTAGGCTCTGCTTCTAACTTGGGCCCAAATTGTAAAATGGCCTTATCTATTGGCGATTTCGTTCCAATTCACATTCCAAGTAATATTCGGCATGCTAATTACATTGCCGGTTGCCAAATTGCATTATCTCTTATAGTTTCCGAGATATGGACTATCGATAATTTACACCTTAGGCTCTGCTTCTAACTTAGGCCCAAATTGTAAAATGGTCTTATCTATTGGCGATTTCGTTCCAATTCACATTCCAAGTAATATTCGGCATGCTAATTACATTGCCGGTTGCCAAATTGCATTATCTCTTATAGTTTCCGAGATATGGACTATCGATAATTTACACCTTAGGCTCTGCTTCTAACTTGGGCCCAAATTGTAAAATGGCCTTATCTATTGGCGATTTCGTTCCAATTCACATTCCAAGTAATATTCGGCTTGCTAATTACATTGCCGGTTGCCAAATTGCATTATCTCTTATAGTTTCCGAGATATGGACTATCGATAATTTACACCTTAGGCTCTGCTTCTAACTTGGGCCCAAATTGTAAAATGGTCTTATCTATTGGCGATTTAGTTGCAATTCACATTCCAAGTAATATTCGGCATGCTAATTACATTGCCGGTTGCCAAATTGCATTATCTCTTATAGTTTCCGAGATATGGACTATCGATAATTTACACCTTAGGCTCTGCTTCTAACTTGGGCCCAAATTGTAAAATGGTCTTATCTATTGGCGATTTCGTTCCAATTCACATTCCAAGTAATATTCGGCATTCTAATTACATTGCCGGTTGCCAAATTGCATTATCTCTTATAGTTTCCGAGATATGGACTATCGATAATTTACACCTTAGGCTCTGCTTCTAACTTGGGCCCAAATTGTAAAATGGTCTTATCTATTGGCGATTTCGTTCCAATTCACATTCCAAGTAATATTCGGCATGCTAATTACATTGCCGGTTGCCAAATTGCATTATCTCTTATAGTTTCCGAGATATGGACTATCGATAATTTACATCTTAGGCTCTGCTTCTAACTTGGGCCCAAATTGTAAAATGGTCTTATCTATTGGCGATTTCGTTCCAATTCACACTCCAAGTAATATTCGGCATGCTAATTACATTGCCGGTTGCGAAATTGCATTATCTCTTATAGTTTCCGAGATATGGACTATCGATAATTTACACCTAAGGCTCTGCTTCTAACTTGGGCCCAAATTGTAAAATGGTCTTATCTATTGGCGATTTCGTTCCAATTCACATTCCAAGTAATATTCGGCATGCTAATTACATTGCCGGTTGCGAAATTGCATTATCTCTTATAGTTTCCGAGATATGGACTATCAATAATTTACACCTTAGGCTCTGCTTGTAACTTGGGCCCAAATTGTAAAATGGTCTTATCTATTGGCGATTTCGTTCCAATTCACATTCCAAGTAATATTCGGCATGCTAATTACATTGCCGGTTGCCAAATTGCATTAACTCTTATAGTTTCCGAGATATGGACTATCGATAATTTACACCTTAGGCTCTGCTTCTAACTTGGGCCCAAATTGTAAAATGGTCTTATCTATTGGCGATTTCGTTCCAATTCACATTCCAAGTAATATTCGGCATGCTAATTACATTGCCGGTTGCCAAATTGCATTATCTCTTATAGTTTCCGAGATATGGAATATCGATAATTTACACCATAATCTCTGCTTCTAACTTGGGCCCAAATTGTAAAATGGTCTTATCTATTGGCGATTTCGTTCCAATTCACATTCCAAGTAATATTCGGCATGCTAATTACATTGCCGTTTGCCAAATTGCATTATCTCTTATAGTTTCCGAGATATGGACTATCGATAATTTACACCTTAGGCTCTGCTTCTAACTTGGGCCCAAATTGTAAAATGGTCTTATCTATTGGCGATTTCGTTCCAATTCACATTCCAAGTAATATTCGGCTTGCTAATTACATTGCCGGTTGCCAAATTGCATTATCTCTTATAGTTTCCGAGATATGGACTATCGATAATTTACACCTTAGGCTCTGCTTCTAACTTGGGCCCAAATTGTAAAATGGTCTTATCTATTGGCGATTTAGTTGCAATTCACATTCCAAGTAATATTCGGCATGCTAATTACATTGCCGGTTGCCAAATTGCATTATCTCTTATAGTTTCCGAGATATGGACTATCGATAATTTACACCTTAGGCTCTGCTTCTAACTTGGGCCCAAATTGTAAAATGGTCTTATCTATTGGCGATTTCGTTCCAATTCACATTCCAAGTAATATTCGGCATTCTAATTACATTGCCGGTTGCCAAATTGCATTATCTCTTATAGTTTCCGAGATATGGACTATCGATAATTTACACCTTAGGCTCTGCTTCTAACTTGGGCCCAAATTGTAAAATGGTCTTATCTATTGGCGATTTCGTTCCAATTCACATTCCAAGTAATATTCGGCATGCTAATTACATTGCCGGTTGCCAAATTGCATTATCTCTTATAGTTTCCGAGATATGGACTATCGATAATTTACATCTTAGGCTCTGCTTCTAACTTGGGCCCAAATTGTAAAATGGTCTTATCTATTGGCGATTTCGTTCCAATTCACACTCCAAGTAATATTCGGCATGCTAATTACATTGCCGGTTGCGAAATTGCATTATCTCTTATAGTTTCCGAGATATGGACTATCGATAATTTACACCTTAGGCTCTGCTTCTAACTTGGGCCCAAATTGTAAAATGGTCTTATCTATTGGCGATTTCGTTCCAATTCACATTCCAAGTAATATTCGGCATGCTAATTACATTGCCGGTTGCGAAATTGCATTATCTCTTATAGTTTCCGAGATATGGACTATCAATAATTTACACCTTAGGCTCTGCTTGTAACTTGGGCCCAAATTGTAAAATGGTCTTATCTATTGGCGATTTCGTTCCAATTCACATTCCAAGTAATATTCGGCATGCTAATTACATTGCCGGTTGCCAAATTGCATTAACTCTTATAGTTTCCGAGATATGGACTATCGATAATTTACACCTTAGGCTCTGCTTCTAACTTGGGCCCAAATTGTAAAATGGTCTTATCTATTGGCGATTTCGTTCCAATTCACATTCCAAGTAATATTCGGCATGCTAATTACATTGCCGGTTGCCAAATTGCATTATCTCTTATAGTTTCCGAGATATGGAATATCGATAATTTACACCATAGGCTCTGCTTCTAACTTGGGCCCAAATTGTAAAATGGTCTTGTCTATTGGCGATTTCGTTCCAATTCACATTCCAAGTAATATTCGGCATGCTAATTACATTGCCGGTTGCCAAATTGAATTATCTCTTATAGTTTCCGAGATATGGACTATCGATAATTTACACCTTAGGCTCTGCTTCTAACTTGGGCCCAAATTGTAAAATGGTCTTACCTATTGGCGATTTCGTTCCAATTCACATTCCAAGTAATATTCGGCATGCTAATTACATTGCCGGTTGCCAAATTGCATTATCTTTTATAGTTTCCGAGATATGGACTATCGATAATTTACACCTTAGGCTCTGCTTCTAACTTGGGCCCAAATTGTAAAATGGTCTTATCTATTGGCGATTTCGTTCCAATTCACATTCCAAGTAATATTCGGCATGCTAATTACATTGCCGGTTGCCAAATTGCATTATCTCTTATAGTTTCCGAGATATGGACTATCGATAATTTACACCTTAGGCTCTGCTTCTAACTTGGGCCCAAATTGTAAAATGGTCTTATCTATTGGCGATTTCGTCCCAAATCACATTCCAAGTGATATTCGGCATGCTAATTACATTGCGGTTGCGAAATTGCATTATCTCTTATAGTTTCCGAGATATGGACTATCGATAATTTACACCTTAGGCTCTGCTTCTAACTTGGGCCCAAATTGTAAAATGGTCTTATCTATTGGCGATTTCGTTCCAATTCACATTCCAAGTAATATTCGGCATGCTAATTACATTGCCGGTTGCCAAATTGCATTATCTCTTATAGTTTCCGAGATATGGACTATCGATAATTTACACCTTAGGCTCTGCTTCTAACTTGGGCCCAAATTGTAAAATGGTTTTATCTATTGGCGACTTAGTTGCAATTCACATTCCAAGTAATATTCGGCATGCTAATTACATTGCCGGTTGCGAAATTGCATTATCTCTTATAGTTTCCGAGATATGGACTATCAATAATTTACACCTTAGGCTCTGCTTGTAACTTGGGCCCAAATTGTAAAATGGTCTTATCTATTGGCGATTTCGTTCCAATTCACATTCCAAGTAATATTCGGCATGCTAATTACATTGCCGGTTGCCAAATTGCATTAACTCTTATAGTTTCCGAGATATGGACTATCGATAATTTACACCTTAGGCTCTGCTTCTAACTTGGGCCCAAATTGTAAAATGGTCTTATCTATTGGCGATTTCGTTCCAATTCACATTCCAAGTAATATTCGGCATGCTAATTACATTGCCGGTTGCCAAATTGCATTATCTCTTATAGTTTCCGAGATATGGAATATCGATAATTTACACCATAGGCTCTGCTTCTAACTTGGGCCCAAATTGTAAAATGGTCTTATCTATTGGCGATTTCGTTCCAATTCACATTCCAAGTAATATTCGGCATGCTAATTACATTGCCGTTTGCCAAATTGCATTATCTCTTATAGTTTCCGAGATATGGACTATCGATAATTTACACCTTAGGCTCTGCTTCTAACTTGGGCCCAAATTGTAAAATGGTCTTATCTATTGGCGATTTCGTTCCAATTCACATTCCAAGTAATATTCGGCTTGCTAATTACATTGCCGGTTGCCAAATTGCATTATCTCTTATAGTTTCCGAGATATGGACTATCGATAATTTACACCTTAGGCTCTGCTTCTAACTTGGGCCCAAATTGTAAAATGGTCTTATCTATTGGCGATTTAGTTGCAATTCACATTCCAAGTAATATTCGGCATGCTAATTACATTGCCGGTTGCCAAATTGCATTATCTCTTATAGTTTCCGAGATATGGACTATCGATAATTTACACCTTAGGCTCTGCTTCTAACTTGGGCCCAAATTGTAAAATGGTCTTATCTATTGGCGATTTCGTTCCAATTCACATTCCAAGTAATATTCGGCATTCTAATTACATTGCCGGTTGCCAAATTGCATTATCTCTTATAGTTTCCGAGATATGGACTATCGATAATTTACACCTTAGGCTCTGCTTCTAACTTGGGCCCAAATTGTAAAATGGTCTTATCTATTGGCGATTTCGTTCCAATTCACATTCCAAGTAATATTCGGCATGCTAATTACATTGCCGGTTGCCAAATTGCATTATCTCTTATAGTTTCCGAGATATGGACTATCGATAATTTACATCTTAGGCTCTGCTTCTAACTTGGGCCCAAATTGTAAAATGGTCTTATCTATTGGCGATTTCGTTCCAATTCACACTCCAAGTAATATTCGGCATGCTAATTACATTGCCGGTTGCGAAATTGCATTATCTCTTATAGTTTCCGAGATATGGACTATCGATAATTTACACCTTAGGCTCTGCTTCTAACTTGGGCCCAAATTGTAAAATGGTCTTATCTATTGGCGATTTCGTTCCAATTCACATTCCAAGTAATATTCGGCATGCTAATTACATTGCCGGTTGCGAAATTGCATTATCTCTTATAGTTTCCGAGATATGGACTATCAATAATTTACACCTTAGGCTCTGCTTGTAACTTGGGCCCAAATTGTAAAATGGTCTTATCTATTGGCGATTTCGTTCCAATTCACATTCCAAGTAATATTCGGCATGCTAATTACATTGCCGGTTGCCAAATTGCATTAACTCTTATAGTTTCCGAGATATGGACTATCGATAATTTACACCTTAGGCTCTGCTTCTAACTTGGGCCCAAATTGTAAAATGGTCTTATCTATTGGCGATTTCGTTCCAATTCACATTCCAAGTAATATTCGGCATGCTAATTACATTGCCGGTTGCCAAATTGCATTATCTCTTATAGTTTCCGAGATATGGAATATCGATAATTTACACCATAGGCTCTGCTTCTAACTTGGGCCCAAATTGTAAAATGGTCTTGTCTATTGGCGATTTCGTTCCAATTCACATTCCAAGTAATATTCGGCATGCTAATTACATTGCCGGTTGCCAAATTGAATTATCTCTTATAGTTTCCGAGATATGGACTATCGATAATTTACACCTTAGGCTCTGCTTCTAACTTGGGCCCAAATTGTAAAATGGTCTTACCTATTGGCGATTTCGTTCCAATTCACATTCCAAGTAATATTCGGCATGCTAATTACATTGCCGGTTGCCAAATTGCATTATCTCTTATAGTTTCCGAGATATGGACTATCGATAATTTACACCTTAGGCTCTGCTTCTAACTTGGGCCCAAATTGTAAAATGGTCTTATCTATTGGCGATTTCGTTCCAATTCACATTCCAAGTAATATTCGGCATGCTAATTACATTGCCGGTTGCCAAATTGCATTATCTCTTATAGTTTCCGAGATATGGACTATCGATAATTTACACCTTAGGCTCTGCTTCTAACTTGGGCCCAAATTGTAAAATGGTCTTATCTATTGGCGATTTCGTCCCAAATCACATTCCAAGTGATATTCGGCATGCTAATTACATTGCGGTTGCGAAATTGCATTATCTCTTATAGTTTCCGAGATATGGACTATCGATAATTTACACCTTAGGCTCTGCTTCTAACTTGGGCCCAAATTGTAAAATGGTCTTATCTATTGGCGATTTCGTTCCAATTCACATTCCAAGTAATATTCGGCATGCTAATTACATTGCCGGTTGCCAAATTGCATTATCTCTTATAGTTTCCGAGATATGGACTATCGATAATTTACACCTTAGGCTCTGCTTCTAACTTGGGCCCAAATTGTAAAATGGTTTTATCTATTGGCGACTTAGTTGCAATTCACATTCCAAGTAATATTCGGCATGCTAATTACATTGCCGGTTGCCAAATTGCATTATCTCTTATAGTTTCCGAGATATGGACTATCGATAATTTACACCTTAGGCTCTGCTTCTAACTTGGGCCCAAATTGTAAAATGGTCTTATCTATTGGCGATTTCGTTCCAATTCACATTCCAAGTAATATTCGGCATGCTAATTACATTGCCGGTTGCCAAATTGCATTATCTCTTATAGTTTCCGAGATATGGACTATCGATAATTTACACCTTAGGCTCTGCTTCTAACTTGGGCCCAAATTGTAAAATGGTCTTATCTATTGGCGATTTCGTTCCAATTCACATTCCAAGTAATATTCGGCATGCTAATTACATTGCCGGTTGCCAAATTGCATTATCTCTTATAGTTTCCGAGATATGGACTATCGATAATTTACACCTTAGGCTCTGCTTCTAACTTGGGCCCAAATTGTAAAATGGTCTTATCTATTGGCGATTTAGTTGCAATTCACATTCCAAGTAATATTCGGCATGCTAATTACATTGCCGGTTGCCAAACTGCATAATCTCTTATAGTTTCCGAGATATGGACTATCGATAATTTACACATTAGGCTCTGCTTCTAACTTGGGCCCAAATTGTAAAATGGTCTTATCTATTGGCGATTTCGTTCCAATTCACACTCCAAGTAATATTCGGCATGCTAATTACATTGCCGGTTGCCAAATTGCATTATCTCTTATAGTTTCCGAGATATGGACTATCGATAATTTACACCTTAGGCTCTGCTTCTAACTTGGGCCCAAATTGTAAAATGGTCTTATCTATTGGCGATTTCGTTCCAATTCACACTCCAAGTAATATTCGGCATGCTAATTACATTGCCGGTTGCGAAATTGCATTATCTGTTATAGTTTCCGAGATATGGACTATCGATAATTTACACCTTAGGCTCTGCTTCTAACTTGGGCCCAAATTGTAAAATGGTCTTATCTATTGGCGATTTCGTTCCAATTCACATTCCAAGTAATATTCGGCATGCTAATTACATTGCCGGTTGCCAAATTGCATTATCTCTTATAGTTTCCGAGATATGGACTATCGATAATTTACACCTTAGGCTCTGCTTCTAACTTGGGCCCAAATTGTAAAATGGTCTTATCTATTGGCGATTTCGTCCCAATTCACATTCCAAGTGATATTCGGCATGCTAATTACATTGCAGGTTGCGAAATTGCATTATCGCTTATAGTTTCCGAGATATGGACTATCAATAATTTACACCTTAGGCTCTGCTTCTAACTTGGGCCCAAATTGTAAAATGGTCTTATCTATTGGCGATTTCGTTCCAATTCACATTCCAAGTAATATTCGGCATGCTAATTACATTGCCGGTTGCCAAATTGCATTATCTCTTATAGTTTCCGAGATATGGACTATCGATAATTTACACCTTAGGCTCTGCTTCTAACTTGGGCCCAAATTGTAAAATGGTCTTATCTATTGGCGATTTCGTTCCAATTCACATTCCAAGTAATATTCGGCATGCTAATTACATTGCCGGTTGCCAAATTGCATTATCTCTTATAGTTTCCGTGATATGGACTATCGATAATTTACACCTTAGGCTCTGCTTCTAACTTGGGCCCAAATTGTAAAATGGTCTTATCTATTGGCGATTTCGTTCCAATTCACATTCCAAGTAATATTCGGCTTGCTAATTACATTGCCGGTTGCCAAATTGCATTATCTCTTATAGTTTCCGAGATATGGACTATCGATAATTTACACCTTAGGCTCTGCTTCTAACTTGGGCCCAAATTGTAAAATGGTCTTATCTATTGGCGATTTAGTTGCAATTCACATTCCAAGTAATATTCGGCATGCTAATTACATTGCCGGTTGCCAAATTGCATTATCTCTTATAGTTTCCGAGATATGGACTATCGATAATTTACACCTTAGGCTCTGCTTCTAACTTGGGCCCAAATTGTAAAATGGTCTTATCTATTGGCGATTTCGTTCCAATTCACATTCCAAGTAATATTCGGCATGCTAATTACATTGCCGGTTGCCAAATTGCATTATCTCTTATAGTTTCCGAGATATGGACTATCGATAATTTACACCTTAGGCTCTGCTTCTAACTTGGGCCCAAATTGTAAAATGGTCTTATCTATTGGCGATTTCGTTCCAATTCACATTCCAAGTAATATTCGGCATGCTAATTACATTGCCGGTTGCCAAATTGCATTATCTCTTATAGTTTCCGAGATATGGACTATCGATAATTTACATCTTAGGCTCTGCTTCTAACTTGGGCCCAAATTGTAAAATGGTCTTATCTATTGGCGATTTCGTTCCAATTCACACTCCAAGTAATATTCGGCATGCTAATTACATTGCCGGTTGCGAAATTGCATTATCTCTTATAGTTTCCGAGATATGGACTATCGATAATTTACACCTTAGGCTCTGCTTCTAACTTGGGCCCAAATTGTAAAATGGTCTTATCTATTGGCGATTTCGTTCCAATTCACATTCCAAGTAATATTCGGCATGCTAATTACATTGCCGGTTGCTAAATTGCATTATCTCTTATAGTTTCCGAGATATGGACTATCGATAATTTACACCTTAGGCTCTGCTTCTAACTTGGGCCCAAATTGTAAAATGGTCTTATCTATTGGCGATTTCGTTCCAATTCACATTCCAAGTAATATTCGGCATGCTAATTACATTGCCGGTTGCCAAATTGCATTATCTCTTATAGTTTCCGAGATATGGACTATCGATAATTTACACCTTAGGCTCTGCTTCTAACTTGGGCCCAAATTGTAAAATGGTCTTATCTATTGGCGATTTCGTCCCAATTCACATTCCAAGTGATATTCGGCATGCTAATTACATTGCCGGTTGCGAAATTGCATTATCTCTTATAGTTTCCGAGATATGGACTATCAATAATTTACACCTTAGGCTCTGCTTCTAACTTGGGCCCAAATTGTAAAATGGTCTTATCTATTGGCGATTTCGTTCCAATTCACATTCCAAGTAATATTCGGCATGCTAATTACATTGCCGGTTGCCAAATTGCATTAGCACTTATAGTTTCCGAGATATGGACTATCGATAATATACACCTTAGGCTCTGCTTCTAACTTGGGCCCAAATTGTAAAATGGTCTTATCTATTGGCGATTTCGTTCCAATTCACATTCCAAGTAATATTCGGCATGCTAATTACATTGCCGGTTGCCAAATTGAATTTTCTCTTATAGTTTCCGAGATATGGACTATCGATAATTTACACCTTAGGCTATGCTTCTAACATGGGCCCAAATTGTAAAATGGTCTTACCTATTGGCGATTTCGTTCCAATTCACATTCCAAGTAATATTCGGCATGCTAATTACATTGCCGGTTGCCAAATTGCATTATCTCTTATAGTTTCCGAGATATGGACTATCGATAATTTACACCTTAGGCTCTGCTTCTAACTTGGGCCCAAATTGTAAAATGGTCTTATCTATTGGCGATTTCGTTCCAATTCACATTCCAAGTAATATTCGGCATGCTAATTACATTGCCGGTTGCCAAATTGCATTATCTCTTATAGTTTCCGAGATATGGACTATCGATAATTTACACCTTAGGCTCTGCTTCTAACTTGGGCCCAAATTGTAAAATGGTCTTATCTATTGGCGATTTCGTCCCAATTCACATTCCAAGTGATATTCGGCATGCTAATTACATTGCCGGTTGCGATATTGCATTATCTCTTATAGTTTCCGAGATATGGACTATCAATAATTTACACCTTAGGCTCTGCTTCTAACTTGGGCCCAAATTGTAAAATGGTCTTATCTATTGGCGATATCGTTCCAATTCACATTCCAAGTAATATTCGGCATGCTAATTACATTGCCGGTTGCCAAATTGCATTATCTCTTATAGTTTCCGAGATATGGACTATCGATAATTTACACCTTAGGCTCTGCTTCTAACTTGGGCCCAAATTGTAAAATGGTCTTATCTATTGGCGATTTCGTTCCAATTCACACTCCAAGTAATATTCGGCATGCTAATTACATTGCCGGTTGCGAAATTGCATTATCTCTTATAGTTTCCGAGATATGGGCTATCGATAATTTACACCTTAGGCTCTGCTTCTAACTTGGGCCCAAATTGTAAAATGGTCTTATCTATTGGCGATTTCGTTCCAATTCACATTCCAAGTAATATTCGGCATGCTAATTACATTGCCGGTTGCCAAATTGCATTATCTCTTATAGTTTCCGAGCTATGGACTATCGATAATTTACACCTTAGGCTCTGCTTCTAACTTGGGCCCAAATTGTAAAATGGTCTTCTCTATTGGCGATTTCGTCCCAATTCACATTCCAAGTAATATTCGGCATGCTAATTACATTGCCGTTTGCGAAATTGCATTATCTCTTATAGTTTCAGAGATATGGACTATCGATAATTTACACCTTAGGCTCTGCTTCTAACTTGGGCCCAAATTGTAAAATGGTCTTATCTATTGGCGATTTCGTTCCAATTCACATTCCAAGTAATATTCGGCATGCTAATTACATTGCCGGTTGCCAAATTGCATTATCTCTTATAGTTTCCGAGATATGGACTATCGATAATTTACACCTTAGGCTCTGCTTCTAACTTGGGCCCAAATTGTAAAATGGTCTTATCTATTGGCGATTTCGTTCCAATTCACATTCCAAGTAATATTCGGCATGCTAATTACATTGCCGGTTGCCAAATTGCATTAACTCTTATAGTTTCCGAGATATGGACTATCGATAATTTACACCTTAGGCTCTGCTTCTAACTTGGGCCCAAATTGTAAAATGGTCTTATCTATTGGCGATTTCGTTCCAATTCACATTCCAAGTAATATTCGGCATGCTAATTACATTGCCGGTTGCCAAATTGCATTATCTCTTATAGTTTCCGAGATATGGACTATCGATAATTTACACCATAGGCTCTGCTTCTAACTTGGGCCCAAATTGTAAAATGGTCTTATATATTGGCGATTTCGTTCCAATTCACATTCCAAGTAATATTCGGCATGCTAATTACATTGCCGGTTGCCAAATTGCATTATCTCTTATAGTTTCCGAGATATGGACTATCGATAATTTACACCTTAGGCTCTGCTTCTAACTTGGGCCCAAATTGTAAAATGGTCTTATCTATTGGCGATTTCGTTCCAATTCACATTCCAAGTAATATTCGGCATGCTAATTACATTGCCGGTTGCCAAATTGCATTATCTCTTATAGTTTCCGAGATATGGACTATCGATAATTTACACCTTAGGCTCTGCTTCTAACTTGGGCCCAAATTGTAAAATGGTCTTATCTATTGGCGATTTCGTTCCAATTCACATTCCAAGTAATATTCGGCAAGCTAATTACATTGCCGGTTGCCAAATTGCATTATCTCTTATAGTTTCCGAGATATGGACTATCGATAATTTACACCTTAGGCTCTGCTTCTAACTTGGGCCCAAATTGTAAAATGGTCTTATCTATTGGCGATTTCGTTCCAATTCACATTCCAAGTAATATTCGGCATGCTAATTACATTGCCGGTTGCCAAATTGCATTAACTCTTATAGTTTCCGAGATATGGACTATCGATAATATACACCTTAGGCTCTGCTTCTAACTTGGGCCCAAATTGTAAAATGGCCTTATCTATTGGCGATTTCGTTCCAATTCACATTCCAAGTAATATTCGGCATGCTAATTACATTGCCGGTTGCCAAATTGCATTATCTCTTATAGTTTCCGAGATATGGACTATCGATAATTTACACCATAGGCTCTGCTTATAACTTGGGCCCAAATTGTAAAATGGTCTTATCTATTGGCGATTTCGTTCCAATTCACATTCCAAGTAATATTCGGCATGCTAATTACATTGCCGGTTGCCAAATTGCATTATCTCTTATAGTTTCCGAGATATGGACTATCGATAATTTACACCTTAGGCTCTGCTTCTAACTTGGGCCCAAATTGTAAAATGGTCTTATCTATTGGCGATTTCGTTCCAATTCACATTCCAAGTAACATTCGGCATGCTAATTACATTGCCGGTTGCCAAATTGCATTATCTCTTATAGTTTTCGAGATATGGACTATCGATAATTTACACCTTAGGCTCTGCTTCTAACTTGGGCCCAAATTGTAAAATGGTCTTATCTATTGGCGATTTCGTTCCAATTCACATTCCAAGTAATATTCGGCATGCTAATTACATTGCCGGTTGCCAAATTGCATTATCTCTTATAGTTTCCGAGATATGGACTATCGATAATTTACACCTTAGGCTCTGCTTCTAACTTGGGCCCAAATTGTAAAATGGTCTTATCTATTGGCGATTTCGTCCCAATTCACATTCCAAGTGATATTCGGCATGCTAATTACATTGCCGGTTGCGAAATTGCATTATCTCTTATAGTTTCCGAGATATGGACTATCGATAATTTACACCTTAGGCTCTGCTTCTAACTTGGGCCCAAATTGTAAAATGGTCTTATCTATTGGCGATTTCGTTCCAATTGCCGGTTGCCAAATTGCATTATCTCTTATAGTTTCCGAGATATGGACTATCGATAATTTACACCTTAGGCTCTGCTTCTAACTTGGGCCCAAATTGTAAAATGGTCTTATCTATTGGCGATTTCGTTCCAATTCACATTCCAAGTAATATTCGGCATGCTAATTACATTGCCGGTTGCCAAATTGCATTATCTCTTATAGTTTCCGAGATATGGACTATCGATAACTTACACCTTAGGCTCTGCTTCTAACTTGGGCCCAAATCGTAAAATGGTCTTATCTATTGGCGATTTCGTTCCAATTCACATTCCAAGTAATATTCGGCATGCTAATTACATTGCCGGTTGCCAAATTGCATTATCTCTTATAGTTTCCGAGATATGGACTATCGATAATTTACACCTTAGGCTCTGCTTCTAACTTGGGCCCAAATTGTAAAATGGTCTTATATATTGGCGATTTCGTTCCAATTCACATTCCAAGTAATATTCGGCATGCTAATTACATTGCCGGTTGCCAAATTGCATTAACTCTTATAGTTTCCGAGATATGGACTATCGATAATTTACACCTTAGGCTCTGCTTCTAACTTGGGCCCAAATTGTAAAATGGTCTTATCTATTGGCGATTTCGTTCCAATTCACATTCCAAGTAATATTCGGCATGCTAATTACATTGCCGGTTGCCAAATTGCATTATCTCTTATAGTATCCGAGATATGGACTATCGATAATTTACACCATAGGCTCTGCTTATAACTTGGGCCCAAATTGTAAAATGGTCTTATCTATTGGCGATTTCGTTCCAACTCACATTCCAAGTAATATTCGGCATGCTAATTACATTGCCGGTTGCCAAATTGCATTATCTCTGATAGTTTCCGAGATATGGACTATCGATAATTTACACCTTAGGCTCTGCTTCTAACTTGGGCCCAAATTGTAAAATGGTCTTATCTATTGGCGATTTCGTTCCAATTCACATTCCAAGTAATATTCGGCATGCTAATTACATTGCCGGTTGCTAAATTGCATTATCTCTTATAGTTTCCGAGATATGGACTATCGATAATTTACACCTTAGGCTCTGCTTCTAACTTGGGCCCAAATTGTAAAATGGTCTTATCTATTGGCGATTTCGTTCCAATTCACATTCCAAGTAATATTCGGCATGCTAATTACATTGCCGGTTGCCAAATTGCATTATCTCTTATAGTTTCCGAGATATAGACTATCGATAATTTACACCTTAGGCTCTGCTTCTAACTTGGGCCCAAATTGTAAAATGGTCTTATCTATTGGCGATTTCGTTCCAATTCACATTCCAAGTAATATTCGGCATGCTAATTACATTGCCGGTTGCCAAATTGCATTATCTCTTATAGTTTCCGAGATATGGACTATCAATAATTTACACCTTAGGCTCTGCTTCTAACTTGGGCCCAAATTGTAAAATGGTCTTATCTATTGACGATTTCGTTCCAATTCACATTCCAAGTAATATTCGGCATGCTAATTACATTGCCGGTTGCCAAATTGCATTATCTCTTATAGTTTCCGAGATATGGACTATCGATAATTTACACCTTAGGCTCTGCTTCTAACTTGGGCCCAAATTGTAAAATGGCCTTATCTATTGGCGATTTCGTCCCAATTCACATTCCAAGTAATATTCGGCATGCTAATTACACTGCCGGTTGCGAAATTGCATTATCTCTTATAGTTTCAGAGATATGGACTATCGATAATTTACATCTTAGGCTCTGCTTCTAACTTGGGCCCAAATTGTAAAATGGTCTTATCTATTGGCAATTTCGTTCCAATTCACATTCCAAGTAATATTCGGCATGCTAATTACATTGCCGGTTGCCAAATTGCATTATCTCTTATAGTTTCCGAGATATGGACTATCGATAATTTACACCTTAGGCTCTGCTTCTAACTTGGGCCCAAATTGTAAAATGGTCTTATCTATTGGCGATTTCGTTCCAATTCACATTCCAAGTAATATTCGGCATGCTAATTACATTGCCGGTTGCCAAATTGCATTAACTCTTATAGTTTCCGAGATATGGACTATCGATAATTTACACCTTAGGCTCTGCTTCTAACTTGGGCCCAAATTGTAAAATGGTCTTATCTATTGGCGATTTCGTTCCAATTCACATTCCAAGTAATATTCGGCATGCTAATTACATTGCCGGTTGCCAAATTGCATTATCTCTTATAGTTTCCGAGATATGGACTATCGATAATTTACACCTTAGGCTCTGCTTCTAACTTGGGCCCAAATTGTTAAATGGTCTTATCTATTGGCGATTTCGTTCCAATTCACATTCCAAGTAATATTCGGCATGCTAATTACATTGCCGGTTGCCAAATTGCATTATCTCTTATAGTTTCCGAGATATGGACTATCGATAATTTACACCTTAGGCTCTGCTTCTAACTTGGGCCCAAATTGTAAAATGGTCTTATCTATTGGCGATTTCGTTCCAATTCACAATCCAAGTAATATTCGGCATGCTAATTACATTGCCGGTTGCCAAATTGAATTATCTCTTATAGTTTCCGAGATATGGACTATCGATAATTTACACCTTAGGCTCTGCTTCTAACTTGGGCCCAAATTGTAAAATGGTCTTACCTATTGGCGATTTCGTTCCAATTCACATTCCAAGTAATATTCGGCATGCTAATTACATTGCCGGTTGCCAAATTGCATTATCTCTTATAGTTTCCGAGATATGGACTATCGATAATTTACACCTTAGGCTCTGCTTCTAACTTGGGCCCAAATTGTAAAATGGTCTTATCTATTGGCGATTTCGTTCCAATTCACATTCCAAGTAATATTCGGCATGCTAATTACATTGCCGGTTGCCAAATTGCATTATCTCTTATAGTTTCCGAGATATGGACTATCGATAATTTACACCTTAGGCTCTGCTTCTAACTTGTGCCCAAATTGTAAAATGGTCTTATCTCTTGGCGATTTCGTCCCAAATCACATTCCAAGTGATATTCGGCATGCTAATTACATTGCCGGTTGCGAAATTGCATTATCTCTTATAGTTTCCGAGATATGGACTATCGATAATTTACACCTTAGGCTCTGCTTCTAACTTGGGCCCAAATTGTAAAATGGTCTTATCTATTGGCGATTTCGTTCCAATTCACATTCCAAGTAATATTCGGCATGCTAATTACATTGCCGGTTGCCAAATTGCATTATCTCTTATAGTTTCCGAGATATGGACTATCGATAATTTACACCTTAGGCTCTGCTTCTAACTTGGGCCCAAATTGTAAAATGGTCTTATCTCTTGGCGATTTCGTCCCAAATCACATTCCAAGTGATATTCGGCATGCTAATTACATTGCCGGTTGCGAAATTGCATTATCTCTTATAGTTTCCGAGATATGGACTATCGATAATTTACACCTTAGGCTCTGCTTCTAACTTGGGCCCAAATTGTAAAATGGTCTTATCTCTTGGCGATTTCGTCCCAAATCACATTCCAAGTGATATTCGGTATGCTAATTACATTGCCGGTTGCGAAATTGCATTATCTCCTATAGTTTCCGAGATATGGACTATCGATAATTTACACCTTAGGCTCTGCTTCTAACTTGGGCCCAAATTGTAAAATGGTCTTATCTATTGGCGATTTCGTTCCAATTCACATTCCAAGTAATATTCGGCATGCTAATTACATTGCCGGTTGCCAAATTGCATTATCTCTTATAGTTTCCGAGATATGGACTATCGATAATTTACACCTTAGGCTCTGCTTGTAACTTGGGCCCAAATTGTAAAATGGTCTTATCTATTGGCGATTTCGTTCCAATTCACACTCCAAGTAATATTCGGCATGCTAATTACATTGCCGGTTGCGAAATTGCATTATCTCTTATAGTTTCCGAGATATGGACTATCGATAATTTACACCTTAGGCTCTGCTTCTAACTTGGGCCCAAATTGTAAAATGGTCTTATCTATTGGCGATTTCGTCCCAATTCACATTCCAAGTGATATTCGGCATGCTAATTACATTGCCGGTTGCGAAATTGCATTATCTCTTATAGTTTCAGAGATATGGACTATCAATAATTTACACCTTAGGCTCTGTTTCTAACTTGGGCCCAAATTGTAAAATGGTCTTATCTATTGGCGATTTCGTTCCAATTCACATTCCAAGTAATATTCGGCATGCTAATTACATTGCCGGTTGCCAAATTGCATTATCTCTTATAGTTTCCGAGATATGGACTATCGATAATTTACACCTTAGGCTCTGCTTCTAACTTGGGCCCAAATTGTAAAATGGTCTTATCTATTGGCGATTTCGTTAAAATTCACATTCCAAGTAATATTCGGCATGCTAATTACATTGCCGGTTGCCAAATTGCATTATCTCTTATAGTTTCCGAGATATGGACTATCGATAATTTACACCTTAGGCTCTGCTTCTAACTTGGGCCCAAATTGTAAAATGGTCTTATCTATTGGCGATTTCGTTCCAATTCACATTCCAAGTAATATTCGGCTTGCTAATTACATTGCCGGTTGCCAAATTGCATTATCTCTTATAGTTTCCGAGATATGGACTATCGATAATTTACACCTTAGGCTCTGCTTCTAACTTGGGCCCAAATTGTAAAATGGTCTTATCTATTGGCGATTTAGTTTCAATTCACATTCCAAGTAATATTCGGCATGCTAATTACATTGCCGGTTGCCAAATTGCATTATCTCTTATAGTTTCCGAGATATGGACTATCGATAATTTACACCTTAGGCTCTGCTTCTAACTTGGGCCCAAATTGTAAAATGGTCTTATCTATTGGCGATTTCGTTCCAATTCACATTCCAAGTAATATTCGGCATGCTAATTACATTGCCGGTTGCCAAATTGCATTATCTCTTATAGTTTCCGAGATATGGACTATCGATAATTTACACCTTAGGCTCTGCTTCTAACTTGGGCCCAAATTGTAAAATGGCCTTATCTATTGGCGATTTCGTTCCAATTCACATTCCAAGTAATATTCGGCATGCTAATTACATTGCCGGTTGCCAAATTGCATTATCTCTTATAGTTTCCGAGATATGGACTATCGATAATTTACACCTTAGGCTCTGCTTCTAACTTGGGCCCAAATTGTAAAATGGTCTTATCTATTGGCGATTTCGTTCCAATTCACACTCCAAGTAATATTCGGCATGCTAATTACATTGCCGGTTGCGAAATTGCATTATCTCTTATAGTTTCCGAGATATGGACTATCGATAATTTACACCTTAGGCTCTGCTTCTAACTTGGGCCCAAATTGTAAAATGGTCTTATCTATTGGCGATTTCGTTCCAATTCACATTCCAAGTAATATTCGGCATGCTAATTACATTGCCGGTTGCCAAACTGCATTATCTCTTATAGTTTCCGAGATATGGACTATCGATAATTTACACCTTAGGCTCTGCTTCTAACTTGGGCCCAAATTGTAAAATGGTCTTATCTATTGGCGATTTCGTTCCAATTCACATTCCAAGTAATATTCGGCATGCTAATTACATTGCCGGTTGCCAAATTGCATTATCTCTTATAGTTTCCGAGATATGGACTATCGATAATTTACACCTTAGGCTCTGCTTCTAACTTGGGCCCAAATTGTAAAATGGTCTTATCTATTGGCGATTTCGTCCCAATTCACATTCCAAGTGATATTCGGCATGCTAATTACATTGCCAGTTGCGAAATTGCATTATCTCTTATAGTTTCCGAGATATGGACTATCAATAATTTACACCTTAGGCTCTGCTTCTAACTTGGGCCCAAATTGTAAAATGGTCTTATCTATTGGCGATTTCGTTCCAATTCACATTCCAAGTAATATTCGGCATGCTAATTACATTGTCGGTTGCCAAATTGCATTACCTCTTATAGTTTCCGAGATATGGACTATCGATAATTTACACCTTAGGCTCTGCTTCTAACTTGGGCCCAAATTGTAAAATGGTCTTATCTATTGGCGATTTCGTTCCAATTCACATTCCAAGTAATATTCGGCATGCTAATTACATTGCCGGTTGCCAAATTGAATTTTCTCTTATAGTTTCCGAGATATGGACTATCGATAATTTACACCTTAGGCTCTGCTTCTAACTTGGGCCCAAATTGTAAAATGGTCTTATCTATTGGCGATTTCGTTCCAATTCACATTCCAAGTAATATTCGGCATGCTAATTACATTGCCGGTTGCCAAATTGCATTAACTCTTATAGTTTCCGAGATATGGACTATCGATAATTTACACCTTAGGCTCTGCTTCTAACTTGGGCCCAAATTGTAAAATGGTCTTATCTATTGGCGATTTCGTTCCAATTCACATTCCAAGTAATATTCGGCATGCTAATTACATTGCCGGTTGCCAAATTGAATTTTCTCTTATAGTTTCCGAGATATGGACTATCGATAATTTACACCTTAGGCTCTGCTTCTAACTTGGGCCCAAATTGTAAAATGGTCTTATCTATTGGCGATTTCGTTCCAATTCACATTCCAAGTAATATTCGGCATGCTAATTACATTGCCGGTTGCCAAATTGCATTAACTCTTATAGTTTCCGAGATATGGACTATCGATAATTTACACCTTAGGCTCTGCTTCTAACTTGGGCCCAAATTGTAAAATGGCCTTATCTATTGGCGATTTCGTTCCAATTCACATTCCAAGTAATATTCGGCATGCTAATTACATTGCCGGTTGCCAAATTGCATTATCTCTTATAGTTTCCGAGATATGGACTATCGATAATTTACACCATAGGCTCTGCTTATAACTTGGGCCCAAATTGTAAAATGGTCTTATCTATTGGCGATTTCGTTCCAATTCACATTCCAAGTAATATTCGGCATGCTAATTACATTGCCGGTTGCCAAATTGCATTATCTCTTATAGTTTCCGAGATATGGACTATCGATAATTTACACCTTAGGCTCTGCTTCTAACTTGGGCCCAAATTGTAAAATGGTCCTATCTATTGGCGATTTCGTTCCAATTCACATTCCAAGTAATATTCGGCATGCTAATTACATTGCCGGTTGCCAAATTGCATTATCTCTTATAGTTTCCGAGATATGGACTATCGATAATTTACACCTTAGGCTCTGCTTCTAACTTGGGCCCAAATTGTAACATGGTCTTATCTATTGGCGAGTTCGTTCCAATTCACATTCCAAGTAATATTCGGCATGCTAGTTACATTGCCGGTTGCCAAATTGCATTATCTCTTATAGTTTCCGAGATATGGACTATCGATAATTTACACCTTAGGCTCTGCTTCTAACTTGGGCCCAAATTGTAAAATGGTCTTATCTATTGGCGATTTCGTCCCAATTCACATTCCAAGTGATATTCGGCATGCTAATTACATTGCCGGTTGCGAAATTGCATTATCTCTTATAGTTTCCGAGATATGGACTATCAATAATTTACACCTTAGGCTCTGCTTCTAACTTGGGCCCAAATTGTAAAATGGTCTTATCTATTGGCGATTTCGTTCCAATTGCCGGTTGCCAAATTGCATTATCTCTTATAGTTTCCGAGATATGGACTATCGATAATTTACACCTTAGGCTCTGCTTCTAACTTGGGCCCAAATTGTAAAATGGTCTTATCTATTGGCGATTTCGTTCCAATTCACATTCCAAGTAATATTCGGCATGCTAATTACATTGCCGGTTGCCAAATTGCATTATCTCTTATAGTTTCCGAGATATGGACTATCGATAACTTATACCTTAGGCTCTGCTTCTAACTTGGGCCCAAATCGTAAAATGGTCTTTCTATTGGCGATTTCGTTCCAATTCACATTCCAAGTAATATTCGGCAAGATAATTACATTGCCGGTTGCCAAATTGCATTATCTCTTATAGTTTCCGAGATATGGACTATCGATAATTTACAACTTAGGCTCTGCTTCTAACTTGGGCCCAAATTGTAAAATGGTCTTATCTATTGGCGATTTCGTTCCAATTCACATTCCAAGTAATATTCGGCATGCTAATTACATTGCCGGTTGCCAAATTGCATTAACTCTTATAGTTTCCGAGATATGGACTATCGATAATTTACACCTTAGGCTCTGCTTCTAACTTGGGCCCAAATTGTAAAATGGTCTTATCTATTGGCGATTTCGTTCCAATTCACATTCCAAGTAATATTCGGCATGCTAATTACATTGCCGGTTGCCAAATTGCATTATCTCTTATAGTTTCCGAGATATGGACTATCGATAATTTACACCTTAGGCTCTGCTTCTAACTTGGGCCCAAATTGTAAAATGGTCTTATCTATTGGCGATTTCGTTCCAACTCACATTCCAAGTAATATTCGGCATGCTAATTACATTGCCGGTTGCCAAATTGCATTATCTCTTATAGTTTCCGAGATATGGACTATCGATAATTTACACCTTAGGCTCTGCTTCTAAATTGTGCCCAAATTGTAAAATGGTCTTATCTATTGGCGATTTCGTTCCAATTCACATTCCAAGTAATATTCGGCATGCTAATTACATTGCCGGTTGCCAAATTGCATTATCTCTTATAGTTTCCGAGATATGGACTATCGATAATTTACACCTTAGGCTCTGCTTCTAACTTGGGCCCAAATTGTAAAATGGTCTTATCTATTGGCGATTTCGTTCCAATTCACATTCCAAGTAATATTCGGCATGCTAATTACATTGCCGGTTGCCAAATTGCATTATCTCTTATAGTTTCCGAGATATAGACTATCGATAATTTACACCTTAGGCTCTGCTTCTAACTTGGGCCCAAATTGTAAAATGGTCTTATCTATTGGCGATTTCGTTCCAATTCACATTCCAAGTAATATTCGGCATGCTAATTACATTGCCGGTTGCCAAATTGCATTATCTCTTATAGTTTCCGAGATATGGACTATCAATAATTTACACCTTAGGCTCTGCTTCTAACTTGGGCCCAAATTGTAAAATGGTCTTATCTATTGACGATTTCGTTCCAATTCACATTCCAAGTAATATTCGGCATGCTAATTACATTGCCGGTTGCCAAATTGCATTATCTCTTATAGTTTCCGAGATATGGACTATCGATAATTTACACCTTAGGCTCTGCTTCTAACTTGGGCCCAAATTGTAAAATGGCCTTATCTATTGGCGATTTCGTCCCAATTCACATTCCAAGTAATATTCGGCATGCTAATTACATTGCCGGTTGCGAAATTGCATTATCTCTTATAGTTTCAGAGATATGGACTATCGATAATTTACACCTTAGGCTCTGCTTCTAACTTGGGCCCAAATTGTAAAATGGTCTTATCTATTGGCAATTTCGTTCCAATTCACATTCCAAGTAATATTCGGCATGCTAATTACATTGCCGGTTGCCAAATTGCATTATCTCTTATAGTTTCCGAGATATGGACTATCGATAATTTACACCTTAGGCTCTGCTTCTAACTTGGGCCCAAATTGTAAAATGGTCTTACCTATTGGCGATTTCGTTCCAATTCACATTCCAAGTAATATTCGGCATGCTAATTACATTGCCGGTTGCCAAATTGCATTATCTCTTATAGTTTCCGAGATATGGACTATCAATAATTTACACCTTAGGCTCTGCTTCTAACTTGGGCCCAAATTGTAAAATGGTCTTATCTATTGACGATTTCGTTCCAATTCACATTCCAAGTAATATTCGGCATGCTAATTACATTGCCGGTTGCCAAATTGCATTATCTCTTATAGTTTCCGAGATATGGACTATCGATAATTTACACCTTAGGCTCTGCTTCTAACTTGGGCCCAAATTGTAAAATGGCCTTATCTATTGGCGATTTCGTCCCAATTCACATTCCAAGTAATATTCGGCATGCTAATTACATTGCCGGTTGCCAAATTGCATTAACTCTTATAGTTTCCGAGATATGGACTATCGATAATTTACTCCTTAGGCTCTGCTTCTAACTTGGGCCCAAATTGTAAAATGGTCTTATCTATTGGCGATTTCGTTCCAATTCACATTCCAAGTAATATTCGGCATGCTAATTACATTGCCGGTTGCCAAATTGCATTATCTCTTATAGTTTCCGAGATATGGACTATCGATAATTTACACCTTAGGCTCTGCTTCTAACTTGGGCCCAAATTGTTAAATGGTCTTATCTATTGGCGATTTCGTTCCAATTCACATCCCAAGTAATATTCGGCATGCTAATTACATTGCCGGTTGCGAAATTGCATTATCTCTTATAGTTTCAGAGATATGGACTATCGATAATTTACACCTTAGGCTCTGCTTCTAACTTGGGCCCAAATTGTAAAATGGTCTTATCTATTGGCAATTTCGTTCCAATTCACATTCCAAGTAATATTCGGCATGCTAATTACATTGCCGGTTGCCAAATTGCATTAACTCTTATAGTTTCCGAGATATGGACTATCGATAATTTACACCTTAGGCTCTGCTTCTAACTTGGGCCCAAATTGTAAAATGGTCTTATCTATTGGCGATTTCGTTCCAATTCACATTCCAAGTAATATTCGGCATGCTAATTACATTGCCGGTTGCCAAATTGCATTATCTCTTATAGTTTCCGAGATATGGACTATCGATAATTTACACCTTAGGCTCTGCTTCTAACTTGGGCCCAAATTGTTAAATGGTCTTATCTATTGGCGATTTCGTTCCAATTCACATCCCAAGTAATATTCGGCATGCTAATTACATTGCCGGTTGCCAAATTGCATTATCTCTTATAGTTTCCGAGATATGGACTATCGATAATTTACACCTTAGGCTCTGCTTCTAACTTGGGCCCAAATTGTAAAATGGTCTTATCTATTGGCGATTTCGTTCCAATTCACATTCCAAGTAATATTCGGCATGCTAATTACATTGCCGGTTGCCAAATTGCATTATCTCTTATAGTTTCCGAGATATGGACTATCGATAATTTACACCTTAGGCTCTGCTTCTAACTTGGGCCCAAATTGTAAAATGGTTTTATCTATTGGCGATTTAGTTGCAATTCACATTCCAAGTAATATTCGGCATGCTAATTACATTGCCGGTTGCCAAATTGCATTATCTCTTATAGTTTCCGAGATATGGACTATCGATAATTTACACCTTAGGCTCTGTTTCTAACTTGGGCCCAAATTGTAAAATAGTCTTATCTATTGGCGATTTCGTTCCAATTCACATTCCAAGTAATATTCGGCATGCTAATTACATTGCCGGTTGCCAAATTGCATTATCTCTTATAGTTTCCGAGATATGGACTATCGATAATTTACACCTTAGGCTCTGCTTCTAACTTGGGCCCAAATTGTAAAATGGTCTTATCTATTGGCGATTTCGTTCCAATTCACATTCCAAGTAATATTCGGCATGCTAATTACATTGCCGGTTGCCAAATTGCATTATCTCTTATAGTTTCCGAGATATGGACTATCGATAATTTACACCTTAGGCTCTGCTTCTAACTTGGGCCCAAATTGTAAAATGGTCTTATCTATTGGCGATTTCGTTCCAATTCACATTCCAAGTACTATTCGGCATGCTAATTACATTGCCGGTTGCCAAATTGCATTATCTCTTATAGTTTCCGAGATATGGACTATCGATAATTTACACCTTAGGCTCTGCTTCTAACTTGGGCCCAAATTGTAAAATGGTCTTATCTATTGGCGATTTCGTTCCAATTCACACTCCAAGTAATATTCGGCATGCTAATTACATTGCCGGTTGCGAAATTGCATTATCTCTTATAGTTTCCGAGATATGGACTATCGATAATTTACACCTTAGGCTCTGCTTCTAACTTGGGCCCAAATTGTAAAATGGTCTTATCTATTGGCGATTTCGTCCCAATTCACATTCCAAGTGATATTCGGCATGCTAATTACATTGCCGGTTGCGAAATTGCATTATCTCTTATAGTTTCCGAGATATGGACTATCAATAATTTACACCTTAGGCTTTGTTTCTAACTTGGGCCCAAATTGTAAAATGGTCTTATCTATTGGCGATTTCGTTCCAATTCACATTCCAAGTAATATTCGGCATGCTAATTACATTGCCGGTTGCCAAATTGCATTATCTCTTATAGTTTCCGAGATATGGACTATCGATAATTTACACCTTAGGCTCTGCTTCTAACTTGGGCCCAAATTGTAAAATGGTCTTATCTATTGGCGATTTCGTTCCAATTCACATTCCAAGTAATATTCGGCATGCTAATTACATTGCCGGTTGCCAAATTGCATTATCTCTTATAGTTTCCGAGATATGGACTATCAATTATTTACACCTTAGGCTCTGCTTCTAACTTGGGCCCAAATTGTAAAATGGTCTTATCTATTGACGATTTCGTTCCAATTCTCATTCCAAGTAATATTCGGCATGCTAATTACATTGCCGGTTGCCAAATTGCATTATCTCTTATAGTTTCCGAGATATGGACTATCAATAATTTACACCTTAGGCTCTGCTTCTAACTTGGGCCCAAATTGTAAAATGGTCTTATCTATTGACGATTTCGTTCCAATTCACATTCCAAGTAATATTCGGCATGCTAATTACATTGCCGGTTGCGAAATTGCATTATCTCTTATAGTTTCCGAGATATGGACTATCAATAATTTACACCTTAGGCTTTGTTTCTAACTTGGGCCCAAATTGTAAAATGGTCTTATCTATTGGCGATTTCGTTCCAATTCACACTCCAAGTAATATTCGGCATGCTAATTACATTGCCGGTTGCGAAATTGCATTATCTCTTATAGTTTCCGAGATATGGACTATCGATAATTTACACCTTAGGCTCTGCTTCTAACTTGGGCCCAAATTGTAAAATGGTCTTATCTATTGGCGATTTCGTCCCAATTCACATTCCAAGTGATATTCGGCATGCTAATTACATTGCCGGTTGCGAAATTGCATTATCTCTTATAGTTTCCGAGATATGGACTATCAATAATTTACACCTTAGGCTTTGTTTCTAACTTGGGCCCAAATTGTAAAATGGTCTTATCTATTGGCGATTTCGTTCCAATTCACATTCCAAGTAATATTCGGCATGCTAATTACATTGCCGGTTGCCAAATTGCATTATCTCTTATAGTTTCCGAGATATGGACTATCGATAATTTACACCTTAGGCTCTGCTTCTAACTTGGGCCCAAATTGTAAAATGGTCTTATCTATTGGCGATTTCGTTCCAATTCACATTCCAAGTAATATTCGGCATGCTAATTACATTGCCGGTTGCCAAATTGCATTATCTCTTATAGTTTCCGAGATATGGACTATCAATTATTTACACCTTAGGCTCTGCTTCTAACTTGGGCCCAAATTGTAAAATGGTCTTATCTATTGACGATTTCGTTCCAATTCTCATTCCAAGTAATATTCGGCATGCTAATTACATTGCCGGTTGCCAAATTGCATTATCTCTTATAGTTTCCGAGATATGGACTATCAATAATTTACACCTTAGGCTCTGCTTCTAACTTGGGCCCAAATTGTAAAATGGTCTTATCTATTGACGATTTCGTTCCAATTCACATTCCAAGTAATATTCGGCATGCTAATTACATTGCCGGTTGCGAAATTGCATTATCTCTTATAGTTTCCGAGATATGGACTATCAATAATTTACACCTTAGGCTTTGTTTCTAACTTGGGCCCAAATTGTAAAATGGTCTTATCTATTGGCGATTTCGTTCCAATTCACACTCCAAGTAATATTCGGCATGCTAATTACATTGCCGGTTGCGAAATTGCATTATCTCTTATAGTTTCCGAGATATGGACTATCGATAATTTACACCTTAGGCTCTGCTTCTAACTTGGGCCCAAATTGTAAAATGGTCTTATCTATTGGCGATTTCGTCCCAATTCACATTCCAAGTGATATTCGGCATGCTAATTACATTGCCGGTTGCGAAATTGCATTATCTCTTATAGTTTCCGAGATATGGACTATCAATAATTTACACCTTAGGCTTTGTTTCTAACTTGGGCCCAAATTGTAAAATGGTCTTATCTATTGGCGATTTCGTTCCAATTCACATTCCAAGTAATATTCGGCATGCTAATTACATTGCCGGTTGCCAAATTGCATTATCTCTTATAGTTTCCGAGATATGGACTATCGATAATTTACACCTTAGGCTCTGCTTCTAACTTGGGCCCAAATTGTAAAATGGTCTTATCTATTGGCGATTTCGTTCCAATTCACATTCCAAGTAATATTCGGCATGCTAATTACATTGCCGGTTGCCAAATTGCATTATCTCTTATAGTTTCCGAGATATGGACTATCAATAATTTACACCTTAGGCTCTGCTTCTAACTTGGGCCCAAATTGTAAAATGGTCTTATCTATTGACGATTTCGTTCCAATTCACATTCCAAGTAATATTCGGCATGCTAATTACATTGCCGGTTGCCAAATTGCATTATCTCTTATAGTTTCCGAGATATGGACTATCAATAATTTACACCTTAGGCTCTGCTTCTAACTTGGGCCCAAATTGTAAAATGGTCTTATCTATTGACGATTTCGTTCCAATTCACATTCCAAGTAATATTCGGCATGCTAATTACATTGCCGGTTGCCAAATTGCATTATCTCTTATAGTTTCCGAGATATGGACTATCGATAATTTACACCTTAGGCTCTGCTTCTAACTTGGGCCCAAATTGTAAAATGGTCTTATCTATTGGCGATTTCGTTCCAATTCACATTCCAAGTAATATTCGGCATGCTAATTACATTGCCGGTTGCCAAATTGCATTATCTCTTATAGTTTCCGAGATATGGACTATCGATAATTTACACCTTAGGCTCTGCTTCTAACTTGGGCCCAAATTGTTAAATGGTCTTATCTATTGGCGATTTCGTTCCAATTCACATTCCAAGTAATATTCGGCATGCTAATTACATTGCCGGTTGCCAAATTGCATTATCTCTTATAGTTTCCGAGATATGGACTATCGATAATTTACACCTTAGGCTCTGCTTCTAACTTGGGCCCAAATTGTAAAATGGTCTTATCTATTGGCGATTTCGTTCCAATTCACATTCCAAGTAATATTCGGCATGCTAATTACATTGCCGGTTGCCAAATTGAATTATCTCTTATAGTTTCCGAGATATGGACTATCGATAATTTACACCTTAGGCTCTGCTTCTAACTTGGGCCCAAATTGTAAAATGGTCTTACCTATTGGCGATTTCGTTCCAATTCACATTCCAAGTAATATTCGGCATGCTAATTACATTGCCGGTTGCCAAATTGCATTATCTCTTATAGTTTCCGAGATATGGACTATCGATAATTTACACCTTAGGCTCTGCTTCTAACTTGGGCCCAAATTGTAAAATGGTCTTATCTATTGGCGATTTCGTTCCAATTCACATTCCAAGTAATATTCGGCATGCTAATTACATTGCCGGTTGCCAAATTGCATTATCTCTTATAGTTTCCGAGATATGGACTATCGATAATTTACACCTTAGGCTCTGCTTCTAACTTGGGCCCAAATTGTAAAATGGTTTTATCTATTGGCGATTTAGTTGCAATTCACATTCCAAGTAATATTCGGCATGCTAATTACATTGCCGGTTGCCAAATTGCATTATCTCTTATAGTTTCCGAGATATGGACTATCGATAATTTACACCTTAGGCTCTGCTTCTAACTTGGGCCCAAATTGTAAAATGGTCTTATCTATTGGCGATTTCGTTCCAATTCACACTCCAAGTAATATTCGGCATGCTAATTACATTGCCGGTTGCGAAATTGCATTATCTCTTATAGTTTCCGAGATATGGACTATCGATAATTTACACCTTAGGCTCTGCTTCTAACTTGGGCCCAAATTGTAAAATGGTCTTATCTATTGGCGATTTCGTCCCAATTCACATTCCAAGTGATATTCGGCATGCTAATTACATTGCCGGTTGCGAAATTGCATTATCTCTTATAGTTTCCGAGATATGGACTATCAATAATTTACACCTTAGGCTTTGTTTCTAACTTGGGCCCAAATTGTAAAATGGTCTTATCTATTGGCGATTTCGTTCCAATTCACATTCCAAGTAATATTCGGCATGCTAATTACATTGCCGGTTGCCAAATTGCATTATCTCTTATAGTTTCCGAGATATGGACTATCGATAATTTACACCTTAGGCTCTGCTTCTAACTTGGGCCCAAATTGTAAAATGGTCTTATCTATTGGCGATTTCGTTCCAATTCACATTCCAAGTAATATTCGGCATGCTAATTACATTGCCGGTTGCCAAATTGCATTATCTCTTATAGTTTCCGAGATATGGACTATCAATAATTTACACCTTAGGCTCTGCTTCTAACTTGGGCCCAAATTGTAAAATGGTCTTATCTATTGACGATTTCGTTCCAATTCTCATTCCAAGTAATATTCGGCATGCTAATTACATTGCCGGTTGCCAAATTGCATTATCTCTTATAGTTTCCGAGATATGGACTATCAATAATTTACACCTTAGGCTCTGCTTCTAACTTGGGCCCAAATTGTAAAATGGTCTTATCTATTGACGATTTCGTTCCAATTCACATTCCAAGTAATATTCGGCATGCTAATTACATTGCCGGTTGCGAAATTGCATTATCTCTTATAGTTTCCGAGATATGGACTATCGATAATTTACACCTTAGGCTCTGCTTCTAACTTGGGCCCAAATTGTAAAATGGTCTTATCTATTGGCGATTTCGTCCCAATTCACATTCCAAGTGATATTCGGCATGCTAATTACATTGCCGGTTGCGAAATTGCATTATCTCTTATAGTTTCCGAGATATGGACTATCAATAATTTACACCTTAGGCTTTGTTTCTAACTTGGGCCCAAATTGTAAAATGGTCTTATCTATTGGCGATTTCGTTCCAATTCACATTCCAAGTAATATTCGGCATGCTAATTACATTGCCGGTTGCCAAATTGCATTATCTCTTATAGTTTCCGAGATATGGACTATCGATAATTTACACCTTAGGCTCTGCTTCTAACTTGGGCCCAAATTGTAAAATGGTCTTATCTATTGGCGATTTCGTTCCAATTCACATTCCAAGTAATATTCGGCATGCTAATTACATTGCCGGTTGCCAAATTGCATTATCTCTTATAGTTTCCGAGATATGGACTATCAATAATTTACACCTTAGGCTCTGCTTCTAACTTGGGCCCAAATTGTAAAATGGTCTTATCTATTGACGATTTCGTTCCAATTCACATTCCAAGTAATATTCGGCATGCTAATTACATTGCCGGTTGCGAAATTGCATTATCTCTTATAGTTTCCGAGATATGGACTATCAATAATTTACACCTTAGGCTTTGCTTCTAACTTGGGCCCAAATTGTAAAATGGTCTTATCTATTGGCGATTTCGTTCCAATTCACACTCCAAGTAATATTCGGCATGCTAATTACATTGCCGGTTGCGAAATTGCATTATCTCTTATAGTTTCCGAGATATGGACTATCGATAATTTACACCTTAGGCTCTGCTTCTAACTTGGGCCCAAATTGTAAAATGGTCTTATCTATTGGCGATTTCGTCCCAATTCACATTCCAAGTGATATTCGGCATGCTAATTACATTGCCGGTTGCGAAATTGCATTATCTCTTATAGTTTCCGAGATATGGACTATCAATAATTTACACCTTAGGCTTTGTTTCTAACTTGGGCCCAAATTGTAAAATGGTCTTATCTATTGGCGATTTCGTTCCAATTCACATTCCAAGTAATATTCGGCATGCTAATTACATTGCCGGTTGCCAAATTGCATTATCTCTTATAGTTTCCGAGATATGGACTATCGATAATTTACACCTTAGGCTCTGCTTCTAACTTGGGCCCAAATTGTAAAATGGTCTTATCTATTGGCGATTTCGTTCCAATTCACATTCCAAGTAATATTCGGCATGCTAATTACATTGCCGGTTGCCAAATTGCATTATCTCTTATAGTTTCCGAGATATGGACTATCAATAATTTACACCTTAGGCTCTGCTTCTAACTTGGGCCCAAATTGTAAAATGGTCTTATCTATTGACGATTTCGTTCCAATTCACATTCCAAGTAATATTAGGCATGCTAATTACATTGCCGGTTGCCAAATTGCATTATCTCTTATAGTTTCCGAGATATGGACTATCAATAATTTACACCTTAGGCTCTGCTTCTAACTTGGGCCCAAATTGTAAAATGGTCTTATCTATTGACGATTTCGTTCCAATTCACATTCCAAGTAATATTCGGCATGCTAATTACATTGCCGGTTGCCAAATTGCATTATCTCTTATAGTTTCCGAGATATGGACTATCGATAATTTACACCTTAGGCTCTGCTTCTAACTTGGGCCCAAATTGTAAAATGGTCTTATCTATTGGCGATTTCGTTCCAATTCACATTCCAAGTAATATTCGGCATGCTAATTACATTGCCGGTTGCCAAATTGCATTATCTCTTATAGTTTCCGAGATATGGACTATCGATAATTTACACCTTAGGCTCTGCTTCTAACTTGGGCCCAAATTGTTAAATGGTCTTATCTATTGGCGATTTCGTTCCAATTCACATTCCAAGTAATATTCGGCATGCTAATTACATTGCCGGTTGCCAAATTGCATTATCTCTTATAGTTTCCGAGATATGGACTATCGATAATTTACACCTTAGGCTCTGCTTCTAACTTGGGCCCAAATTGTAAAATGGTCTTATCTATTGGCGATTTCGTTCCAATTCACATTCCAAGTAATATTCGGCATGCTAATTACATTGCCGGTTGCCAAATTGAATTATCTCTTATAGTTTCCGAGATATGGACTATCGATAATTTACACCTTAGGCTCTGCTTCTAACTTGGGCCCAAATTGTAAAATGGTCTTACCTATTGGCGATTTCGTTCCAATTCACATTCCAAGTAATATTCGGCATGCTAATTACATTGCCGGTTGCCAAATTGCATTATCTCTTATAGTTTCCGAGATATGGACTATCGATAATTTACACCTTAGGCTCTGCTTCTAACTTGGGCCCAAATTGTAAAATGGTCTTATCTATTGGCGATTTCGTTCCAATTCACATTCCAAGTAATATTCGGCATGCTAATTACATTGCCGGTTGCCAAATTGCATTATCTCTTATAGTTTCCGAGATATGGACTATCGATAATTTACACCTTAGGCTCTGCTTCTAACTTGGGCCCAAATTGTAAAATGGTTTTATCTATTGGCGATTTAGTTGCAATTCACATTCCAAGTAATATTCGGCATGCTAATTACATTGCCGGTTGCCAAATTGCATTATCTCTTATAGTTTCCGAGATATGGACTATCGATAATTTACACCTTAGGCTCTGTTTCTAACTTGGGCCCAAATTGTAAAATGGTCTTATCTATTGGCGATTTCGTTCCAATTCACATTCCAAGTAATATTCGGCATGCTAATTACATTGCCGGTTGCCAAATTGCATTATCTCTTATAGTTTCCGAGATATGGACTATCGATAATTTACACCTTAGGCTCTGCTTCTAACTTGGGCCCAAATTGTAAAATGGTCTTATCTATTGGCGATTTCGTTCCAATTCACATTCCAAGTAATATTCGGCATGCTAATTACATTGCCGGTTGCCAAATTGCATTATCTCTTATAGTTTCCGAGATATGGACTATCGATAATTTACACCTTAGGCTCTGCTTCTAACTTGTGCCCAAATTGTAAAATGGTCTTATCTCTTGGCGATTTCGTCCCAAATCACATTCCAAGTGATATTCGGCATGCTAATTACATTGCCGGTTGCGAAATTGCATTATCTCTTATAGTTTCCGAGATATGGACTATCGATAATTTACACCTTAGGCTCTGCTTCTAACTTGGGCCCAAATTGTAAAATGGTCTTATCTATTGGCGATTTCGTTCCAATTCACATTCCAAGTAATATTCCGCATGCTAATTACATTGCCGGTTGCCAAATTGCATTATCTCTTATAGTTTCCGAGATATGGACTATCGATAATTTACACCTTAGGCTCTGCTTCTAACTTGGGCCCAAATTGTAAAATGGTCTTATCTATTGGCGATTTCGTTCCAATTCACATTCCAAGTACTATTCGGCATGCTAATTACATTGCCGGTTGCCAAATTGCATTATCTCTTATAGTTTCCGAGATATGGACTATCGATAATTTACACCTTAGGCTCTGCTTCTAACTTGGGCCCAAATTGTAAAATGTCCTTATCTATTGGCGATTTCGTCCCAATTCACATTCCAAGTAATATTCGGCATGCTAATTACATTGCCGGTTGCGAAATTGCATTATCTCTTATAGTTTCAGAGATATGGACTATCGATAATTTACACCTTAGGCTCTGCTTCTAACTTGGGCCCAAATTGTAAAATGGTCTTATCTATTGGCAATTTCGTTCCAATTCACATTCCAAGTAATATTCGGCATGCTAATTACATTGCCGGTTGCCAAATTGCATTATCTCTTATAGTTTCCGAGATATGGACTATCGATAATTTACACCTTATGCTCTGCTTCTAACTTGGGCCCAAATTGTAAAATGGTCTTATCTATTGGCGATTTCGTTCCAATTCACATTCCAAGTAATATTCGGCATGCTAATTACATTGCCGGTTGCCAAATTGCATTATCTCTTATAGTTTCCGAGATATGGACTATCGATAATTTACACCTTAGGCTCTGCTTCTAACTTGGGCCCAAATTGTAAAATGGTCTTATCTATTGGCGATTTCGTTCCAATTCACATTCCAAGTAATATTCGGCATGCTAATTACATTGCCGGTTGCCAAATTGCATTATCTCTTATAGTTTCCGAGATATGGACTATCGATAATTTACACCTTAGGCTCTGCTTCTAACTTGTGCCCAAATTGTAAAATGGTCTTATCTCTTGGCGATTTCGTCCCAAATCACATTCCAAGTGATATTCGGCATGCTAATTACATTGCCGGTTGCGAAATTGCATTATCTCTTATAGTTTCCGAGATATGGACTATCGATAATTTACACCTTAGGCTCTGCTTCTAACTTGGGCCCAAATTGTAAAATGGTCTTATCTATTGGCGATTTCGTTCCAATTCACATTCCAAGTAATATTCCGCATGCTAATTACATTGCCGGTTGCCAAATTGCATTATCTCTTATAGTTTCCGAGATATGGACTATCGATAATTTACACCTTAGGCTCTGCTTCTAACTTGGGCCCAAATTGTAAAATGGTCTTATCTATTGGCGATTTCGTTCCAATTCACATTCCAAGTACTATTCGGCATGCTAATTACATTGCCGGTTGCCAAATTGCATTATCTCTTATAGTTTCCGAGATATGGACTATCGATAATTTACACCTTAGGCTCTGCTTCTAACTTGGGCCCAAATTGTAAAATGGCCTTATCTATTGGCGATTTCGTCCCAATTCACATTCCAAGTAATATTCGGCATGCTAATTACATTGCCGGTTGCGAAATTGCATTATCTCTTATAGTTTCAGAGATATGGACTATCGATAATTTACACCTTAGGCTCTGCTTCTAACTTGGGCCCAAATTGTAAAATGGTTTATCTATTGGCAATTTCGTTCCAATTCACATTCCAAGTAATATTCGGCATGCTAATTACATTGCCGGTTGCCAAATTGCATTATCTCTTATAGTTTCCGAGATATGGACTATCGATAATTTACACCTTAGGCTCTGCTTCTAACTTGGGCCCAAATTGTAAAATGGTCTTATCTATTGGCGATTTCGTTCCAATTCACATTCCAAGTAATATTCGGCATGCTAAATACATTGCCGGTTGCCAAATTGCATTAACTCTTATAGTTTCCGAGATATGGACTATCGATAATTTACACCTTAGGCTCTGCTTCTAACTTGGGCCCAAATTGTAAAATGGTCTTATCTATTGGCGATTTCGTTCCAATTCACATTCCAAGTAATATTCGGCATGCTAATTACATTGCCGGTTGCCAAATTGCATTATCTCTTATAGTTTCCGAGATATGGACTATCGATAACTTACACCTTAGGCTCTGCTTCTAACTTGGGCCCAAATCGTAAAATGGTCTTATCTATTGGCGATTTCGTTCCAATTCACATTCCAAGTAATATTCGGCATGCTAATTACATTGCCGGTTGCCAAATTGCATTATCTCTTATAGTTTCCGAGATATAGACTATCGATAATTTACACCTTAGGCTCTGCTTCTAACTTGGGCCCAAATTGTAAAATGGTTTTATCTATTGGCGATTTCGTTCCAATTCACATTCCAAGTAATATTCGGCATGCTAATTACATTGCCGGTTGCCAAATTGCATTATCTCTTATAGTTTCCGAGATATGGACTATCGATAACTTACACCTTAGGCTCTGCTTCTAACTTGGGCCCAAATCGTAAAATGGTCTTATCTATTGGCGATTTCGTTCCAATTCACATTCCAAGTAATATTCGGCATGCTAATTACATTGCCGGTTGCCAAATTGCATTATCTCTTATAGTTTCCGAGATATAGACTATCGATAATTTACACCTTAGGCTCTGCTTCTAACTTGGGCCCAAATTGTAAAATGGTCTTATCTATTGGCGATTTCGTTCCAATTCACATTCCAAGTAATATTCGGCATGCTAATTACATTGCCGGTTGCCAAATTGCATTATCTCTTATAGTTTCCGAGATATGGACTATCGATAATTTACACCTTAGGCTCTGCTTCTAACTTGGGCCCAAATTGTAAAATGGTCTTATCTATTGGCGATTTCGTCCCAATTCACATTCCAAGTGATATTCGTCATGCTAATTACATTGCCGGTTGCGAAATTGCATTATCTCTTATAGTTTCCGAGATATGGACTATCAATTATTTACACCTTAGGCTCTGCTTCTAACTTGGGCCCAAATTGTAAAATGGTCTTATCTATTGGCGATTTCGTTCCAATTCACATTCCAAGTAATATTCGGCATGCTAATTACATTGTCGGTTGCCAAATTGCATTACCTCTTATAGTTTCCGAGATATGGACTATCGATAATTTACACCTTAGGCTCTGCTTCTAACTTGGGCCCAAATTGTAAAATGGTCTTATCTATTGGCGATTTCGTTCCAATTCACATTCCAAGTAATATTCGGCATGCTAATTACATTGCCGGTTGCCAAATTGAATTTTCTCTTATAGTTTCCGAGATATGGACTATCGATAATTTACACCTTAGGCTCTGCTTCTAACTTGGGCCCAAATTGTAAAATGGTCTTATCTATTGGCGATTTCGTTCCAATTCACATTCCAAGTAATATTCCGCATGCTAATTACATTGCCGGTTGCCAAATTGCATTATCTCTTATAGTTTCCGAGATATGGACTATCGATAATTTACACCTTAGGCTCTGCTTCTAACTTGGGCCCAAATTGTAAAATGGTCTTATCTATTGGCGATTTCGTTCCAATTCACATTCCAAGTACTATTCGGCATGCTAATTACATTGCCGGTTGCCAAATTGCATTATCTCTTATAGTTTCCGAGATATGGACTATCGATAATTTACACCTTAGGCTCTGCTTCTAACTTGGGCCCAAATTGTAAAATGGTCTTATCTATTGGCGATTTCGTTCCAATTCACACTCCAAGTAATATTCGGCATGCTAATTACATTGCCGGTTGCGAAATTGCATTATCTCTTATAGTTTCCGAGATATGGACTATCGATAATTTACACCTTAGGCTCTGCTTCTAACTTGGGCCCAAATTGTAAAATGGTCTTATCTATTGGCGATTTCGTCCCAATTCACATTCCAAGTGATATTCGGCATGCTAATTACATTGCCGGTTGCGAAATTGCATTATCTCTTATAGTTTCCGAGATATGGACTATCAATAATTTACACCTTAGGCTCTGTTTCTAACTTGGGCCCAAATTGTAAAATGGTCTTATCTATTGGCGATTTCGTTCCAATTCACATTCCAAGTAATATTCGGCATGCTAATTACATTGCCGGTTGCCAAATTGCATTATCTCTTATAGTTTCCGAGATATGGACTATCGATAATTTACACCTTAGGCTCTGCTTCTAACTTGGGCCCAAATTGTAAAATGGTCTTATCTATTGGCGATTTCGTTCCAATTCACATTCCAAGTAATATTCGGCATGCTAATTACATTGCCGGTTGCCAAATTGCATTATCTCTTATAGTTTCCGAGATATGGACTATCAATAATTTACACCTTAGGCTCTGCTTCTAACTTGGGCCCAAATTGTAAAATGGTCTTATCTATTGACGATTTCGTTCCAATTCACATTCCAAGTAATATTCGGCATGCTAATTACATTGCCGGTTGCCAAATTGCATTATCTCTTATAGTTTCCGAGATATGGACTATCGATAATTTACACCTTAGGCTCTGCTTCTAACTTGGGCCCAAATTGTAAAATGGCCTTATCTATTGGCGATTTCGTCCCAATTCACATTCCAAGTAATATTCGGCATGCTAATTACATTGCCGGTTGCGAAATTGCATTATCTCTTATAGTTTCAGAGATATGGACTATCGATAATTTACACCTTAGGCTCTGCTTCTAACTTGGGCCCAAATTGTAAAATGGTCTTATCTATTGGCAATTTCGTTCCAATTCACATTCCAAGTAATATTCGGCATGCTAATTACATTGCCGGTTGCCAAATTGCATTATCTCTTATAGTTTCCGAGATATGGACTATCGATAATTTACACCTTAGGCTCTGCTTCTAACTTGGGCCCAAATTGTAAAATGGTCTTATCTATTGGCGATTTCGTTCCAATTCACATTCCAAGTAATATTCGGCATGCTAATTACATTGCCGGTTGCCAAATTGCATTAACTCTTATAGTTTCCGAGATATGGACTATCGATAATTTACACCTTAGGCTTTGCTTCTAACTTGGGCCCAAATTGTAAAATGGTCTTATCTATTGGCGATTTCGTTCCAATTCACATTCCAAGTAATATTCGGCATGCTAATTACATTGCCGGTTGCCAAATTGCATTATCTCTTATAGTTTCCGAGATATGGACTATCGATAATTTACACCTTAGGCTCTGCTTCTAACTTGGGTCCAAATTGTTAAATGGTCTTATCTATTGGCGATTTCGTTCCAATTCACATTCCAAGTAATATTCGGCATGCTAATTACATTGCCGGTTGCCAAATTGCATTATCTCTTATAGTTTCCGAGATATGGACTATCGATAATTTACACCTTAGGCTCTGCTTCTAACTTGGGCCCAAATTGTAAAATGGTCTTATCTATTGGCGATTTCGTTCCAATTCACATTCCAAGTAATATTCGGCATGCTAATTACATTGCCGGTTGCCAAATTGAATTATCTCTTATAGTTTCCGAGATATGGACTATCGATAATTTACACCTTAGGCTCTGCTTCTAACTTGGGCCCAAATTGTAAAATGGTCTTACCTATTGGCGATTTCGTTCCAATTCACATTCCAAGTAATATTCGGCATGCTAATTACATTGCCGGTTGCCAAATTGCATTATCTCTTATAGTTTCCGAGATATGGACTATCGATAATTTACACCTTAGGCTCTGCTTCTAACTTGGGCCCAAATTGTAAAATGGTCTTATCTATTGGCGATTTCGTTCCAATTCACATTCCAAGTAATATTCGGCATGCTAATTACATTGCCGGTTGCCAAATTGCATTATCTCTTATAGTTTCCGAGATATGGACTATCGATAATTTACACCTTAGGCTCTGCTTCTAACTTGGGCCCAAATTGTAAAATGGTTTTATCTATTGGCGATTTAGTTGCAATTCACATTCCAAGTAATATTCGGCATGCTAATTACATTGCCGGTTGCCAAATTGCATTATCTCTTATAGTTTCCGAGATATGGACTATCGATAATTTACACTTAGGCTCTGTTTCTAACTTGGGCCCAAATTGTAAAATGGTCTTATCTATTGGCGATTTCGTTCCAATTCACATTCCAAGTAATATTCGGCATGCTAATTACATTGCCGGTTGCCAAATTGCATTATCTCTTATAGTTTCCGAGATATGGACTATCGATAATTTACACCTTAGGCTCTGCTTCTAACTTGGGCCCAAATTGTAAAATGGTCTTATCTATTGGCGATTTCGTTCCAATTCACATTCCAAGTAATATTCGGCATGCTAATTACATTGCCGGTTGCCAAATTGCATTATCTCTTATAGTTTATGAGATATGGACTATCGATAATTTACACCTTAGGCTCTGCTTCTAACTTGGGCCCAAATTGTAAAATGGTCTTATCTCTTGGCGATTTCGTCCCAAATCACATTCCAAGTGATATTCGGCATGCTAATTACATTGCCGGTTGCGAAATTGCATTATCTCTTATAGTTTCCGAGATATGGACTATCGATAATTTACACCTTAGGCTCTGCTTCTAACTTGGGCCCAAATTGTAAAATGGTCTTATCTATTGGCGATTTCGTTCCAATTCACATTCCAAGTAATATTCCGCATGCTAATTACATTGCCGGTTGCCAAATTGCATTATCTCTTATAGTTTCCGAGATATGGACTATCGATAATTTACACCTTAGGCTCTGCTTCTAACTTGGGCCCAAATTGTAAAATGGTCTTCTCTATTGGCGATTTCGTTCCAATTCACATTCCAAGTACTATTCGGCATGCTAATTACATTGCCGGTTGCCAAATTGCATTATCTCTTATAGTTTCCGAGATATGGACTATCGATAATTTACACCTTAGGCTCTGCTTCTAACTTGGGCCCAAATTGTAAAATGGCCTTATCTATTGGCGATTTCGTCCCAATTCACATTCCAAGTAATATTCGGCATGCTAATTACATTGCCGGTTGCGAAATTGCATTATCTCTTATAGTTTCAGAGATATGGACTATCGATAATTTACACCTTAGGCTCTGCTTCTAACTTGGGCCCAAATTGTAAAATGGTCTTATCTATTGGCAATTTCGTTCCAATTCACATTCCAAGTAATATTCGGCATGCTAATTACATTGCCGGTTGCCAAATTGCATTATCTCTTATAGTTTCCGAGATATGGACTATCGATAATTTACACCTTAGGACTCTGCTTCTAACTTGGGCCCAAATTGTAAAATGGTCTTATCTATTGGCGATTTCGTTCCAATTCACATTCCAAGTAATATTCGGCATGCTAATTTCATTGCCGGTTGCCAAATTGCATTAACTCTTATAGTTTCCGAGATATGGACTATCGATAATTTGCACCTTAGGCTCTGCTTCTAACTTGGGCCCAAATTGTAAAATGGTCTTATCTATTGGCGATTTCGTTCCAATTCACATTCCAAGTAATATTCGGCATGCTAATTACATTGCCGGTTGCCAAATTGCATTATCTCTTATAGTTTCCGAGATATGGACTATCGATAACTTACACCTTAGGCTCTGCTTCTAACTTGGGCCCAAATCGTAAAAATGGTCTTATCTATTGGCGATTCGTTCCAATTCACATTCCAAGTAATATTGGGCATGCTAATTACATTGCCGGTTGCCAAATTGCATTATCTCTTATAGTTTCCGAGATATGGACTATCGATAATTTACACCTTAGGCTCTGCTTCTAACTTGGACCCAAATTGTAAAATGGTCTTATCTATTGGCGATTTCGTCCCAATTCACATTCCAAGTGATATTCGTCATGCTAATTACATTGCCGGTTGCGAAATTGCATTATCTCTTATAGTTTCCGAGATATGGAACTATCAATTATTTACACCTTAGGCTCTGCTTCTAACTTGGGCCCAAATTGTAAAATGGTCTTATCTATTGGCGATTTCGTTCCAATTCACATTCCAAGTAATATTCGGCATGCTAATTACATTGTCGGTTGCCAAATTGCATTACCTCTTATAGTTTCCGAGATATGGACTATCGATAATTTACACCTTAGGCTCTGCTTCTAACTTGGGCCCAAATTGTAAAATGGTCTTATCTATTGGCGATTTCGTTCCAATTCACATTCCAAGTAATATTCGGCATGCTAATTACATTGCCGGTTGCCAAATTGAATTTTCTCTTATAGTTTCCGAGATATGGACTATCGATAATTTACACCTTAGGCTCTGCTTCTAACTTGGGCCCAAATTGTAAAATGGTTTTATCTATTGGCGATTTCGTTCCAATTCACATTCCAAGTAATATTCGGCATGCTAATTACATTGCCGGTTGCCAAATTGCATTAACTCTTATAGTTTCCGAGATATGGACTATCGATAATTTACACCTTAGGCTCTGCTTCTAACTTGGGCCCAAATTGTAAAATGGTCTTATCTATTGGCGATTTCGTTCCAATTCACATTCCAAGTAATATTCGGCATGCTAATTACATTGCCGGTTGCCAAATTGAATTTTCTCTTATAGTTTCCGAGATATGGACTATCGATAATTTACACCTTAGGCTCTGCTTCTAACTTGGGCCCAAATTGTAAAATGGTCTTATCTATTGGCGATTTCGTTCCAATTCACATTCCAAGTAATATTCGGCATGCTAATTACATTGCCGGTTGCCAAATTGCATTAACTCTTATAGTTTCCGAGATATGGACTATCGATAATTTACACCTTAGGCTCTGCTTCTAACTTGGGCCCAAATTGTAAAATGGCCTTATCTATTGGCGATTTCGTTCCAATTCACATTCCAAGTAATATTCGGCATGCTAATTACATTGCCGGTTGCCAAATTGCATTATCTCTTATAGTTTCCGAGATATGGACTATCGATAATTTACACCATAGGCTCTGCTTATAACTTGGGCCCAAATTGTAAAATGGTCTTATCTATTGGCGATTTCGTTCCAATTCACATTCCAAGTAATATTCGGCATGCTAATTACATTGCCGGTTGCCAAATTGCATTATCTCTTATAGTTTCCGAGATATGGACTATCGATAATTTACACCTTAGGCTCTGCTTCTAACTTGGGCCCAAATTGTAAAATGGTCTTATCTATTGGCGATTTCGTTCCAATTCACATTCCAAGTAATATTCGGCATGCTAATTACATTGCCGGTTGCCAAATTGCATTATCTCTTATAGTTTCCGAGATATGGACTATCGATAATTTACACCTTAGGCTCTGCTTCTAACTTGGGCCCAAATTGTAAAATGGTCTTATCTATTGGCGAGTTCGTTCCAATTCACATTCCAAGTAATATTCGGCATGCTAATTACATTGCCGGTTGCCAAATTGCATTATCTCTTATAGTTTCCGAGATATGGACTATCGATAATTTACACCTTAGGCTCTGCTTCTAACTTGGGCCCAAATTGTAAAATGGTCTTATCTATTGGCGATTTCGTCCCAATTCACATTCCAAGTGATATTCGGCATGCTAATTACATTGCCGGTTGCGAAATTGCATTATCTCTTATAGTTTCCGAGATATGGACTATCAATAATTTACACCTTAGGCTCTGCTTCTAACTTGGGCCCAAATTGTAAAATGGTCTTATCTATTGGCGATTTCGTTCCAATTGCCGGTTGCCAAATTGCATTATCTCTTATAGTTTCCGAGATATGGACTATCGATAATTTACACCTTAGGCTCTGCTTCTAACTTGGGCCCAAATTGTAAAATGGTCTTATCTATTGGCGATTTCGTTCCAATTCACATTCCAAGTAATATTCGGCATGCTAATTACATTGCCGGTTGCCAAATTGCATTATCTCTTATAGTTTCCGAGATATGGACTATCGATAACTTACACCTTAGGCTCTGCTTCTAACTTGGGCCCAAATCGTAAAATGGTCTTATCTATTGGCGATTTCGTTCCAATTCACATTCCAAGTAATATTCGGCATGCTAATTACATTGCCGGTTGCCAAATTGCATTATCTCTTATAGTTTCCGAGATATGGACTATCGATAATTTACACCTTAGGCTCTGCTTCTAACTTGGGCCCAAATTGTAAAATGGTCTTATCTATTGGCGATTTCGTTCCAACTCACATTCCAAGTAATATTCGGCATGCTAATTACATTGCCGGTTGCCAAATTGCATTATCTCTTATAGTTTCCGAGATATGGACTATCGATAATTTACACCTTAGGCTCTGCTTCTAACTTGGGCCCAAATTGTAAAATGGTCTTATCTATTGGCGATTTCGTTCCAATTCACATTCCAAGTAATATTCGGCATGCTAATTACATTGCCGGTTGCCAAATTGCATTATCTCTTATAGTTTCCGAGATATGGACTATCGATAATTTACACCTTAGGCTCTGCTTCTAACTTGGGCCCAAATTGTAAAATGGTCTTATCTATTGGCGATTTCGTTCCAATTCACATTCCAAGTAATATTCGGCATGCTAATTACATTGCCGGTTGCCAAATTGCATTATCTCTTATAGTTTCCGAGATATAGACTATCGATAATTTACACCTTAGGCTCTGCTTCTAACTTGGGCCCAAATTGTAAAATGGTCTTATCTATTGGCGATTTCGTTCCAATTCACATTCCAAGTAATATTCGGCATGCTAATTACATTGCCGGTTGCCAAATTGCATTATCTCTTATAGTTTCCGAGATATGGACTATCAATAATTTACACCTTAGGCTCTGCTTCTAACTTGGGCCCAAATTGTAAAATGGTCTTATCTATTGACGATTTCGTTCCAATTCACATTCCAAGTAATATTCGGCATGCTAATTACATTGCCGGTTGCCAAATTGCATTATCTCTTATAGTTTCCGAGATATGGACTATCGATAATTTACACCTTAGGCTCTGCTTCTAACTTGGGCCCAAATTGTAAAATGGCCTTATCTATTGGCGATTTCGTCCCAATTCACATTCCAAGTAATATTCGGCATGCTAATTACATTGCCGGTTGCGAAATTGCATTATCTCTTATAGTTTCAGAGATATGGACTATCGATAATTTACACCTTAGGCTCTGCTTCTAACTTGGGCCCAAATTGTAAAATGGTCTTATCTATTGGCAATTTCGTTCCAATTCACATTCCAAGTAATATTCGGCATGCTAATTACATTGCCGGTTGCCAAATTGCATTATCTCTTATAGTTTCCGAGATATGGACTATCGATAATTTACACCTTAGGCTCTGCTTCTAACTTGGGCCCAAATTGTAAAATGGTCTTATCTATTGGCGATTTCGTTCCAATTCACATTCCAAGTAATATTCGGCATGCTAATTACATTGCCGGTTGCCAAATTGAATTTTCTCTTATAGTTTCCGAGATATGGACTATCGATAATTTACACCTTAGGCTCTGCTTCTAACTTGGGCCCAAATTGTAAAATGGTCTTATCTATTGGCGATTTCGTTCCAATTCACATTCCAAGTAATATTCGGCATGCTAATTACATTGCCGGTTGCCAAATTGCATTAACTCTTATAGTTTCCGAGATATGGACTATCGATAATTTACACCTTAGGCTCTGCTTCTAACTTGGGCCCAAATTGTAAAATGGCCTTATCTATTGGCGATTTCGTCCCAATTCACATTCCAAGTAATATTCGGCATGCTAATTACATTGCCGGTTGCCAAATTGAATTTTCTCTTATAGTTTCCGAGATATGGACTATCGATAATTTACACCTTAGGCTCTGCTTCTAACTTGGGCCCAAATTGTAAAATGGTCTTATCTATTGGCGATTTCGTTCCAATTCACATTCCAAGTAATATTCGGCATGCTAATTACATTGCCGGTTGCCAAATTGCATTAACTCTTATAGTTTCCGAGATATGGACTATCGATAATTTACACCTTAGGCTCTGCTTCTAACTTGGGCCCAAATTGTAAAATGGCCTTATCTATTGGCGATTTCGTTCCAATTCACATTCCAAGTAATATTCGGCATGCTAATTACATTGCCGGTTGCCAAATTGCATTATCTCTTATAGTTTCCGAGATATGGACTATCGATAATTTACACCATAGGCTCTGCTTATAACTTGGGCCCAAATTGTAAAATGGTCTTATCTATTGGCGATTTCGTTCCAATTCACATTCCAAGTAATATTCGGCATGCTAATTACATTGCCGGTTGCCAAATTGCATTATCTCTTATAGTTTCCGAGATATGGACTATCGATAATTTACACCTTAGGCTCTGCTTCTAACTTGGGCCCAAATTGTAAAATGGTCTTATCTATTGGCGATTTCGTTCCAATTCACATTCCAAGTAATATTCGGCATGCTAATTACATTGCCGGTTGCCAAATTGCATTATCTCTTATAGTTTCCGAGATATGGACTATCGATAATTTACACCTTTGGCTCTGCTTCTAACTTGGGCCCAAATTGTAAAATGGTCTTATCTATTGGCGAGTTCGTTCCAATTCACATTCCAAGTAATATTCGGCATGCTAATTACATTGCCGGTTGCCAAATTGCATTATCTCTTATAGTTTCCGAGATATGGACTATCGATAATTTACACCTTAGGCTCTGCTTCTAACTTGGGCCCAAATTGTAAAATGGTCTTATCTATTGGCGATTTCGTTCCAATTCACATTCCAAGTAATATTCGGCATGCTAATTACATTGCCGGTTGCCAAATTGAATTTTCTCTTATAGTTTCCGAGATATGGACTATCGATAATTTACACCTTAGGCTCTGCTTCTAACTTGGGCCCAAATTGTAAAATGGTCTTATCTATTGGCGATTTCGTTCCAATTCACATTCCAAGTAATATTCGGCATGCTAATTACATTGCCGGTTGCCAAATTGCATTAACTCTTATAGTTTCCGAGATATGGACTATCGATAATTTACACCTTAGGCTCTGCTTCTAACTTGGGCCCAAATTGTAAAATGGCCTTATCTATTGGCGATTTCGTCCCAATTCACATTCCAAGTAATATTCGGCATGCTAATTACATTGCCGGTTGCCAAATTGAATTTTCTCTTATAGTTTCCGAGATATGGACTATCGATAATTTACACCTTAGGCTCTGCTTCTAACTTGGGCCCAAATTGTAAAATGGTCTTATCTATTGGCGATTTCGTTCCAATTCACATTCCAAGTAATATTCGGCATGCTAATTACATTGCCGGTTGCCAAATTGCATTAACTCTTATAGTTTCCGAGATATGGACTATCGATAATTTACACCTTAGGCTCTGCTTCTAACTTGGGCCCAAATTGTAAAATGGCCTTATCTATTGGCGATTTCGTTCCAATTCACATTCCAAGTAATATTCGGCATGCTAATTACATTGCCGGTTGCCAAATTGCATTATCTCTTATAGTTTCCGAGATATGGACTATCGATAATTTACACCATAGGCTCTGCTTATAACTTGGGCCCAAATTGTAAAATGGTCTTATCTATTGGCGATTTCGTTCCAATTCACATTCCAAGTAATATTCGGCATGCTAATTACATTGCCGGTTGCCAAATTGCATTATCTCTTATAGTTTCCGAGATATGGACTATCGATAATTTACACCTTAGGCTCTGCTTCTAACTTGGGCCCAAATTGTAAAATGGTCTTATCTATTGGCGATTTCGTTCCAATTCACATTCCAAGTAATATTCGGCATGCTAATTACATTGCCGGTTGCCAAATTGCATTATCTCTTATAGTTTCCGAGATATGGACTATCGATAATTTACACCTTTGGCTCTGCTTCTAACTTGGGCCCAAATTGTAAAATGGTCTTATCTATTGGCGAGTTCGTTCCAATTCACATTCCAAGTAATATTCGGCATGCTAATTACATTGCCGGTTGCCAAATTGCATTATCTCTTATAGTTTCCGAGATATGGACTATCGATAATTTACACCTTAGGCTCTGCTTCTAACTTGGGCCCAAATTGTAAAATGGTCTTATCTATTGGCGATTTCGTCCCAATTCACATTCCAAGTGATATTCGGCATGCTAATTACATTGCCGGTTGCGAAATTGCATTATCTCTTATAGTTTCCGAGATATGGACTATCAATAATTTACACCTTAGGCTCTGCTTCTAACTTGGGCCCAAATTGTAAAATGGTCTTATCTATTGGCGATTTCGTTCCAATTGCCGGTTGCCAAATTGCATTATCTCTTATAGTTTCCGAGATATGGACTATCGATAATTTACACCTTAGGCTCTGCTTCTAACTTGGGCCCAAATTGTAAAATGGTCTTATCTATTGGCGATTTCGTTCCAATTCACATTCCAAGTAATATTCGGCATGCTAATTACATTGCCGGTTGCCAAATTGCATTATCTCTTATAGTTTCCGAGATATGGACTATCGATAACTTACACCTTAGGCTCTGCTTCTAACTTGGGCCCAAATCGTAAAATGGTCTTATCTATTGGCGATTTCGTTCCAATTCACATTCCAAGTAATATTCGGCATGCTAATTACATTGCCGGTTGCCAAATTGCATTATCTCTTATAGTTTCCGAGATATGGACTATCGATAATTTACAACTTAGGCTCTGCTTCTAACTTGGGCCCAAATTGTAAAATGGTCTTATCTATTGGCGATTTCGTTCCAATTCACATTCCAAGTAATATTCGGCATGCTAATTACATTGCCGGTTGCCAAATTGCATTAACTCTTATAGTTTCCGAGATATGGACTATCGATAATTTACACCTTAGGCTCTGCTTCTAACTTGGGCCCAAATTGTAAAATGGTCTTATCTATTGGCGATTTCGTTCCAATTCACATTCCAAGTAATATTCGGCATGCTAATTACATTGCCGGTTGCCAAATTGCATTATCTCTTATAGTTTCCGAGATATGGACTATCGATAATTTACACCTTAGGCTCTGCTTCTAACTTGGGCCCAAATTGTAAAATGGTCTTATCTATTGGCGATTTCGTTCCAACTCACATTCCAAGTAATATTCGGCATGCTAATTACATTGCCGGTTGCCAAATTGCATTATCTCTTATAGTTTCCGAGATATGGACTATCGATAATTTACACCTTAGGCTCTGCTTCTAACTTGGGCCCAAATTGTAAAATGGTCTTATCTATTGGCGATTTCGTTCCAATTCACATTCCAAGTAATATTCGGCATGCTAATTACATTGCCGGTTGCCAAATTGCATTATCTCTTATAGTTTCCGAGATATGGACTATCGATAATTTACACCTTAGGCTCTGCTTCTAACTTGGGCCCAAATTGTAAAATGGTCTTATCTATTGGCGATTTCGTTCCAATTCACATTCCAAGTAATATTCGGCATGCTAATTACATTGCCGGTTGCCAAATTGCATTATCTCTTATAGTTTCCGAGATATAGACTATCGATAATTTACACCTTAGGCTCTGCTTCTAACTTGGGCCCAAATTGTAAAATGGTCTTATCTATTGGCGATTTCGTTCCAATTCACATTCCAAGTAATATTCGGCATGCTAATTACATTGCCGGTTGCCAAATTGCATTATCTCTTATAGTTTCCGAGATATGGACTATCAATAATTTACACCTTAGGCTCTGCTTCTAACTTGGGCCCAAATTGTAAAATGGTCTTATCTATTGACGATTTCGTTCCAATTCACATTCCAAGTAATATTCGGCATGCTAATTACATTGCCGGTTGCCAAATTGCATTATCTCTTATAGTTTCCGAGATATGGACTATCGATAATTTACACCTTAGGCTCTGCTTCTAACTTGGGCCCAAATTGTAAAATGGCCTTATCTATTGGCGATTTCGTCCCAATTCACATTCCAAGTAATATTCGGCATGCTAATTACATTGCCGGTTGCGAAATTGCATTATCTCTTATAGTTTCAGAGATATGGACTATCGATAATTTACACCTTAGGCTCTGCTTCTAACTTGGGCCCAAATTGTAAAATGGTCTTATCTATTGGCAATTTCGTTCCAATTCACATTCCAAGTAATATTCGGCATGCTAATTACATTGCCGGTTGCCAAATTGCATTATCTCTTATAGTTTCCGAGATATGGACTATCGATAATTTACACCTTAGGCTCTGCTTCTAACTTGGGCCCAAATTGTAAAATGGTCTTATCTATTGGCGATTTCGTTCCAATTCACATTCCAAGTAATATTCGGCATGCTAATTACATTGCCGGTTGCCAAATTGCATTAACTCTTATAGTTTCCGAGATATGGACTATCGATAATTTACACCTTAGGCTCTGCTTCTAACTTGGGCCCAAATTGTAAAATGGTCTTATCTATTGGCGATTTCGTTCCAATTCACATTCCAAGTAATATTCGGCATGCTAATTACATTGCCGGTTGCCAAATTGCATTATCTCTTATAGTTTCCGAGATATGGACTATCGATAATTTACACCTTAGGCTCTGCTTCTAACTTGGGCCCAAATTGTAAAATGGTCTTATCTATTGGCGATTTCGTTCCAATTGCCGGTTGCCAAATTGCATTATCTCTTATAGTTTCCGAGATATGGACTATCGATAATTTACACCTTAGGCTCTGCTTCTAACTTGGGCCCAAATTGTAAAATGGTCTTATCTATTGGCGATTTCGTTCCAATTCACATTCCAAGTAATATTCGGCATGCTAATTACATTGCCGGTTGCCAAATTGCATTATCTCTTATAGTTTCCGAGATATGGACTATCGATAACTTACACCTTAGGCTCTGCTTCTAACTTGGGCCCAAATCGTAAAATGGTCTTATCTATTGGCGATTTCGTTCCAATTCACATTCCAAGTAATATTCGGCATGCTAATTACATTGCCGGTTGCCAAATTGCATTATCTCTTATAGTTTCCGAGATATGGACTATCGATAATTTACAACTTAGGCTCTGCTTCTAACTTGGGCCCAAATTGTAAAATGGTCTTATCTATTGGCGATTTCGTTCCAATTCACATTCCAAGTAATATTCGGCATGCTAATTACATTGCCGGTTGCCAAATTGCATTAACTCTTATAGTTTCCGAGATATGGACTATCGATAATTTACACCTTAGGCTCTGCTTCTAACTTGGGCCCAAATTGTAAAATGGTCTTATCTATTGGCGATTTCGTTCCAATTCACATTCCAAGTAATATTCGGCATGCTAATTACATTGCCGGTTGCCAAATTGCATTATCTCTTATAGTTTCCGAGATATGGACTATCGATAATTTACACCTTAGGCTCTGCTTCTAACTTGGGCCCAAATTGTAAAATGGTCTTATCTATTGGCGATTTCGTTCCAACTCACATTCCAAGTAATATTCGGCATGCTAATTACATTGCCGGTTGCCAAATTGCATTATCTCTTATAGTTTCCGAGATATGGACTATCGATAATTTACACCTTAGGCTCTGCTTCTAACTTGGGCCCAAATTGTAAAATGGTCTTATCTATTGGCGATTTCGTTCCAATTCACATTCCAAGTAATATTCGGCATGCTAATTACATTGCCGGTTGCCAAATTGCATTATCTCTTATAGTTTCCGAGATATGGACTATCGATAATTTACACCTTAGGCTCTGCTTCTAACTTGGGCCCAAATTGTAAAATGGTCTTATCTATTGGCGATTTCGTTCCAATTCACATTCCAAGTAATATTCGGCATGCTAATTACATTGCCGGTTGCCAAATTGCATTATCTCTTATAGTTTCCGAGATATAGACTATCGATAATTTACACCTTAGGCTCTGCTTCTAACTTGGGCCCAAATTGTAAAATGGTCTTATCTATTGGCGATTTCGTTCCAATTCACATTCCAAGTAATATTCGGCATGCTAATTACATTGCCGGTTGCCAAATTGCATTATCTCTTATAGTTTCCGAGATATGGACTATCAATAATTTACACCTTAGGCTCTGCTTCTAACTTGGGCCCAAATTGTAAAATGGTCTTATCTATTGACGATTTCGTTCCAATTCACATTCCAAGTAATATTCGGCATGCTAATTACATTGCCGGTTGCCAAATTGCATTATCTCTTATAGTTTCCGAGATATGGACTATCGATAATTTACACCTTAGGCTCTGCTTCTAACTTGGGCCCAAATTGTAAAATGGCCTTATCTATTGGCGATTTCGTCCCAATTCACATTCCAAGTAATATTCGGCATGCTAATTACATTGCCGGTTGCGAAATTGCATTATCTCTTATAGTTTCAGAGATATGGACTATCGATAATTTACACCTTAGGCTCTGCTTCTAACTTGGGCCCAAATTGTAAAATGGTCTTATCTATTGGCAATTTCGTTCCAATTCACATTCCAAGTAATATTCGGCATGCTAATTACATTGCCGGTTGCCAAATTGCATTATCTCTTATAGTTTCCGAGATATGGACTATCGATAATTTACACCTTAGGCTCTGCTTCTAACTTGGGCCCAAATTGTAAAATGGTCTTATCTATTGGCGATTTCGTTCCAATTCACATTCCAAGTAATATTCGGCATGCTAATTACATTGCCGGTTGCCAAATTGCATTAACTCTTATAGTTTCCGAGATATGGACTATCGATAATTTACACCTTAGGCTCTGCTTCTAACTTGGGCCCAAATTGTAAAATGGTCTTATCTATTGGCGATTTCGTTCCAATTCACATTCCAAGTAATATTCGGCATGCTAATTACATTGCCGGTTGCCAAATTGCATTATCTCTTATAGTTTCCGAGATATGGACTATCGATAATTTACACCTTAGGCTCTGCTTCTAACTTGGGCCCAAATTGTTAAATGGTCTTATCTATTGGCGATTTCGTTCCAATTCACATTCCAAGTAATATTCGGCATGCTAATTACATTGCCGGTTGCCAAATTGCATTATCTCTTATAGTTTCCGAGATATGGACTATCGATAATTTACACCTTAGGCTCTGCTTCTAACTTGGGCCCAAATTGTAAAATGGTCTTATCTATTGGCGATTTCGTTCCAATTCACATTCCAAGTAATATTCGGCATGCTAATTACATTGCCGGTTGCCAAATTGAATTATCTCTTATAGTTTCCGAGATATGGACTATCGATAATTTACACCTTAGGCTCTGCTTCTAACTTGGGCCCAAATTGTAAAATGGTCTTACCTATTGGCGATTTCGTTCCAATTCACATTCCAAGTAATATTCGGCATGCTAATTACATTGCCGGTTGCCAAATTGCATTATCTCTTATAGTTTCCGAGATATGGACTATCGATAATTTACACCTTAGGCTCTGCTTCTAACTTGGGCCCAAATTGTAAAATGGTTTTATCTATTGGCGATTTAGTTGCAATTCACATTCCAAGTAATATTCGGCATGCTAATTACATTGCCGGTTGCCAAATTGCATTATCTCTTATAGTTTCCGAGATATGGACTATCGATAATTTACACCTTAGGCTCTGTTTCTAACTTGGGCCCAAATTGTAAAATGGTCTTATCTATTGGCGATTTCGTTCCAATTCACATTCCAAGTAATATTCGGCATGCTAATTACATTGCCGGTTGCCAAATTGCATTATCTCTTATAGTTTCCGAGATATGGACTATCGATAATTTACACCTTAGGCTCTGCTTCTAACTTGGGCCCAAATTGTAAAATGGTCTTATCTATTGGCGATTTCGTTCCAATTCACATTCCAAGTAATATTCGGCATGCTAATTACATTGCCGGTTGCCAAATTGCATTATCTCTTATAGTTTCCGAGATATGGACTATCGATAATTTACACCTTAGGCTCTGCTTCTAACTTGGGCCCAAATTGTAAAATGGTCTTATCTCTTGGCGATTTCGTCCCAAATCACATTCCAAGTGATATTCGGCATGCTAATTACATTGCCGGTTGTGAAATTGCATTATCTCTTATAGTTTCCGAGATATGGACTATCGATAATTTACACCTTAGGCTCTGCTTCTAACTTGGGCCCAAATTGTAAAATGGTCTTATCTATTGGCGATTTCGTTCCAATTCACATTCCAAGTACTATTCGGCATGCTAATTACATTGCCGGTTGCCAAATTGCATTATCTCTTATAGTTTCCGAGATATGGACTATCGATAATTTACACCTTAGGCTCTGCTTCTAACTTGGGCCCAAATTGTAAAATGGTCTTATCTATTGGCGATTTCGTTCCAATTCACACTCCAAGTAATATTCGGCATGCTAATTACATTGCCGGTTGCGAAATTGCATTATCTCTTATAGTTTCCGAGATATGGACTATCGATAATTTACACCTTAGGCTCTGCTTCTAACTTGGGCCCAAATTGTAAAATGGTCTTATCTATTGGCGATTTCGTCCCAATTCACATTCCAAGTGATATTCGGCATGCTAATTACATTGCCGGTTGCGAAATTGCATTATCTCTTATAGTTTCCGAGATATGGACTATCAATAATTTACACCTTAGGCTCTGTTTCTAACTTGGGCCCAAATTGTAAAATGGTCTTATCTATTGGCGATTTCGTTATAATTCACATTCCAAGTAATATTCGGCATGCTAATTACATTGCCGGTTGCCAAATTGCATTATCTCTTATAGTTTCCGAGATATGGACTATCGATAATTTACACCTTAGGCTCTGCTTCTAACTTGGGCCCAAATTGTAAAATGGTCTTATCTATTGGCGATTTCGTTCCAATTCACATTCCAAGTAATATTCGGCATGCTAATTACATTGCCGGTTGCCAAATTGCATTATCTCTTATAGTTTCCGAGATATGGACTATCGATAATTTACACCTTAGGCTCTGCTTCTAACTTGGGCCCAAATTGTAAAATGGTCTTATCTATTGGCGATTTCGTTCCAATTCACATTCCAAGTAATATTCGGCATGCTAATTACATTGCCGGTTGCCAAATTGCATTATCTCTTATAGTTTCCGAGATATGGACTATCGATAATTTACACCTTAGGCTCTGCTTCTAACTTGGGCCCAAATTGTAAAATGGTCTTATCTCTTGGCGATTTCGTCCCAAATCACATTCCAAGTGATATTCGGCATGCTAATTACATTGCCGGTTGTGAAATTGCATTATCTCTTATAGTTTCCGAGATATGGACTATCGATAATTTACACCTTAGGCTCTGCTTCTAACTTGGGCCCAAATTGTAAAATGGTCTTATCTATTGGCGATTTCGTTCCAATTCACATTCCAAGTACTATTCGGCATGCTAATTACATTGCCGGTTGCCAAATTGCATTATCTCTTATAGTTTCCGAGATATGGACTATCGATAATTTACACCTTAGGCTCTGCTTCTAACTTGGGCCCAAATTGTAAAATGGTCTTATCTATTGGCGATTTCGTTCCAATTCACACTCCAAGTAATATTCGGCATGCTAATTACATTGCCGGTTGCGAAATTGCATTATCTCTTATAGTTTCCGAGATATGGACTATCGATAATTTACACCTTAGGCTCTGCTTCTAACTTGGGCCCAAATTGTAAAATGGTCTTATCTATTGGCGATTTCGTCCCAATTCACATTCCAAGTGATATTCGGCATGCTAATTACATTGCCGGTTGCGAAATTGCATTATCTCTTATAGTTTCCGAGATATGGACTATCAATAATTTACACCTTAGGCTCTGTTTCTAACTTGGGCCCAAATTGTAAAATGGTCTTATCTATTGGCGATTTCGTTATAATTCACATTCCAAGTAATATTCGGCATGCTAATTACATTGCCGGTTGCCAAATTGCATTAACTCTTATAGTTTCCGAGATATGGACTATCGATAATTTACACCTTAGGCTCTGCTTCTAACTTGGGCCCAAATTGTAAAATGGTCTTATCTATTGGCGATTTCGTTCCAATTCACATTCCAAGTAATATTCGGCATGCTAATTACATTGCCGGTTGCCAAATTGCATTATCTCTTATAGTTTCCGAGATATGGACTATCGATAATTTACACCTTAGGCTCTGCTTCTAACTTGGGCCCAAATTGTTAAATGGTCTTATCTATTGGCGATTTCGTTCCAATTCACATTCCAAGTAATATTCGGCATGCTAATTACATTGCCGGTTGCCAAATTGCATTATCTCTTATAGTTTCCGAGATATGGACTATCGATAATTTACACCTTAGGCTCTGCTTCTAACTTGGGCCCAAATTGTAAAATGGTCTTATCTATTGGCGATTTCGTTCCAATTCACATTCCAAGTAATATTCGGCATGCTAATTACATTGCCGGTTGCCAAATTGAATTATCTCTTATAGTTTCCGAGATATGGACTATCGATAATTTACACCTTAGGCTCTGCTTCTAACTTGGGCCCAAATTGTAAAATGGTCTTACCTATTGGCGATTTCGTTCCAATTCACATTCCAAGTAATATTCGGCATGCTAATTACATTGCCGGTTGCCAAATTGCATTATCTCTTATAGTTTCCGAGATATGGACTATCGATAATTTACACCTTAGGCTCTGCTTCTAACTTGGGCCCAAATTGTAAAATGGTTTTATCTATTGGCGATTTAGTTGCAATTCACATTCCAAGTAATATTCGGCATGCTAATTACATTGCCGGTTGCCAAATTGCATTATCTCTTATAGTTTCCGAGATATGGACTATCGATAATTTACACCTTAGGCTCTGTTTCTAACTTGGGCCCAAATTGTAAAATGGTCTTATCTATTGGCGATTTCGTTCCAATTCACATTCCAAGTAATATTCGGCATGCTAATTACATTGCCGGTTGCCAAATTGCATTATCTCTTATAGTTTCCGAGATATGGACTATCGATAATTTACACCTTAGGCTCTGCTTCTAACTTGGGCCCAAATTGTAAAATGGTCTTATCTATTGGCGATTTCGTTCCAATTCACATTCCAAGTAATATTCGGCATGCTAATTACATTGCCGGTTGCCAAATTGCATTATCTCTTATAGTTTCCGAGATATGGACTATCGATAATTTACACCTTAGGCTCTGCTTCTAACTTGGGCCCAAATTGTAAAATGGTCTTATCTCTTGGCGATTTCGTCCCAAATCACATTCCAAGTGATATTCGGCATGCTAATTACATTGCCGGTTGTGAAATTGCATTATCTCTTATAGTTTCCGAGATATGGACTATCGATAATTTACACCTTAGGCTCTGCTTCTAACTTGGGCCCAAATTGTAAAATGGTCTTATCTATTGGCGATTTCGTTCCAATTCACATTCCAAGTACTATTCGGCATGCTAATTACATTGCCGGTTGCCAAATTGCATTATCTCTTATAGTTTCCGAGATATGGACTATCGATAATTTACACCTTAGGCTCTGCTTCTAACTTGGGCCCAAATTGTAAAATGGTCTTATCTATTGGCGATTTCGTTCCAATTCACACTCCAAGTAATATTCGGCATGCTAATTACATTGCCGGTTGCGAAATTGCATTATCTCTTATAGTTTCCGAGATATGGACTATCGATAATTTACACCTTAGGCTCTGCTTCTAACTTGGGCCCAAATTGTAAAATGGTCTTATCTATTGGCGATTTCGTCCCAATTCACATTCCAAGTGATATTCGGCATGCTAATTACATTGCCGGTTGCGAAATTGCATTATCTCTTATAGTTTCCGAGATATGGACTATCAATAATTTACACCTTAGGCTCTGTTTCTAACTTGGGCCCAAATTGTAAAATGGTCTTATCTATTGGCGATTTCGTTATAATTCACATTCCAAGTAATATTCGGCATGCTAATTACATTGCCGGTTGCCAAATTGCATTATCTCTTATAGTTTCCGAGATATGGACTATCGATAATTTACACCTTAGGCTCTGCTTCTAACTTGGGCCCAAATTGTAAAATGGTCTTATCTATTGGCGATTTCGTTCCAATTCACATTCCAAGTAATATTCGGCATGCTAATTACATTGCCGGTTGCCAAATTGCATTATCTCTTATAGTTTCCGAGATATGGACTATCGATAATTTACACCTTAGGCTCTGCTTCTAACTTGGGCCCAAATTGTAAAATGGTCTTATCTATTGGCGATTTCGTTCCAATTCACATTCCAAGTAATATTCGGCATGCTAATTACATTGCCGGTTGCCAAATTGCATTATCTCTTATAGTTTCCGAGATATGGACTATCGATAATTTACACCTTAGGCTCTGCTTCTAACTTGGGCCCAAATTGTAAAATGGTCTTATCTCTTGGCGATTTCGTCCCAAATCACATTCCAAGTGATATTCGGCATGCTAATTACATTGCCGGTTGTGAAATTGCATTATCTCTTATAGTTTCCGAGATATGGACTATCGATAATTTACACCTTAGGCTCTGCTTCTAACTTGGGCCCAAATTGTAAAATGGTCTTATCTATTGGCGATTTCGTTCCAATTCACATTCCAAGTACTATTCGGCATGCTAATTACATTGCCGGTTGCCAAATTGCATTATCTCTTATAGTTTCCGAGATATGGACTATCGATAATTTACACCTTAGGCTCTGCTTCTAACTTGGGCCCAAATTGTAAAATGGTCTTATCTATTGGCGATTTCGTTCCAATTCACACTCCAAGTAATATTCGGCATGCTAATTACATTGCCGGTTGCGAAATTGCATTATCTCTTATAGTTTCCGAGATATGGACTATCGATAATTTACACCTTAGGCTCTGCTTCTAACTTGGGCCCAAATTGTAAAATGGTCTTATCTATTGGCGATTTCGTCCCAATTCACATTCCAAGTGATATTCGGCATGCTAATTACATTGCCGGTTGCGAAATTGCATTATCTCTTATAGTTTCCGAGATATGGACTATCAATAATTTACACCTTAGGCTCTGTTTCTAACTTGGGCCCAAATTGTAAAATGGTCTTATCTATTGGCGATTTCGTTATAATTCACATTCCAAGTAATATTCGGCATGCTAATTACATTGCCGGTTGCCAAATTGCATTATCTCTTATAGTTTCCGAGATATGGACTATCGATAATTTACACCTTAGGCTCTGCTTCTAACTTGGGCCCAAATTGTAAAATGGTCTTATCTATTGGCGATTTCGTTCCAATTCACATTCCAAGTACTATTCGGCATGCTAATTACATTGCCGGTTGCCAAATTGCATTATCTCTTATAGTTTCCGAGATATGGACTATCGATAATTTACACCTTAGGCTCTGCTTCTAACTTGGGCCCAAATTGTAAAATGGTCTTATCTATTGGCGATTTCGTTCCAATTCACACTCCAAGTAATATTCGGCATGCTAATTACATTGCCGGTTGCGAAATTGCATTATCTCTTATAGTTTCCGAGATATGGACTATCGATAATTTACACCTTAGGCTCTGCTTCTAACTTGGGCCCAAATTGTAAAATGGTCTTATCTATTGGCGATTTCGTCCCAATTCACATTCCAAGTGATATTCGGCATGCTAATTACATTGCCGGTTGCGAAATTGCATTATCTCTTATAGTTTCCGAGATATGGACTATCAATAATTTACACCTTAGGCTCTGTTTCTAACTTGGGCCCAAATTGTAAAATGGTCTTATCTATTGGCGATTTCGTTATAATTCACATTCCAAGTAATATTCGGCATGCTAATTACATTGCCGGTTGCCAAATTGCATTATCTCTTATAGTTTCCGAGATATGGACTATCGATAATTTACACCTTAGGCTCTGCTTCTAACTTGGGCCCAAATTGTAAAATGGTCTTATCTATTGGCGATTTCGTTCCAATTCACATTCCAAGTACTATTCGGCATGCTAATTACATTGCCGGTTGCCAAATTGCATTATCTCTTATAGTTTCCGAGATATGGACTATCGATAATTTACACCTTAGGCTCTGCTTCTAACTTGGGCCCAAATTGTAAAATGGTCTTATCTATTGGCGATTTCGTTCCAATTCACACTCCAAGTAATATTCGGCATGCTAATTACATTGCCGGTTGCGAAATTGCATTATCTCTTATAGTTTCCGAGATATGGACTATCGATAATTTACACCTTAGGCTCTGCTTCTAACTTGGGCCCAAATTGTAAAATGGTCTTATCTATTGGCGATTTCGTCCCAATTCACATTCCAAGTGATATTCGGCATGCTAATTACATTGCCGGTTGCGAAATTGCATTATCTCTTATAGTTTCCGAGATATGGACTATCAATAATTTACACCTTAGGCTCTGTTTCTAACTTGGGCCCAAATTGTAAAATGGTCTTATCTATTGGCGATTTCGTTATAATTCACATTCCAAGTAATATTCGGCATGCTAATTACATTGCCGGTTGCCAAATTGCATTATCTCTTATAGTTTCCGAGATATGGACTATCGATAATTTACACCTTAGGCTCTGCTTCTAACTTGGGCCCAAATTGTAAAATGGTCTTATCTATTGGCGATTTCGTTCCAATTCACATTCCAAGTAATATTCGGCATGCTAATTACATTGCCGGTTGCCAAATTGCATTATCTCTTATAGTTTCCGAGATATGGACTATCGATAATTTACACCTTAGGCTCTGCTTCTAACTTGGGCCCAAATTGTAAAATGGTCTTATCTATTGGCGATTTCGTTCCAATTCACATTCCAAGTAATATTCGGCTTGCTAATTACATTGCCGGTTGCCAAATTGCATTATCTCTTATAGTTTCCGAGATATGGACTATCGATAATTTACACCTTAGGCTCTGCTTCTAACTTGGGCCCAAATTGTAAAATGGTCTTATCTATTGGCGATTTCGTCCCAATTCACATTCCAAGTAATATTCGGCATGCTAATTACATTGCCGGTTGCCAAATTGCATTATCTCTTATAGTTTCCGAGATATGGACTATCGATAATTTACACCTTAGGCTCTGCTACTAACTTGGGCCCAAATTGTAAAATGGTCTTATCTATTGGCGATTTCGTTCCAATTCACATTCCAAGTAATATTCGGCATGCTAATTACATTGCCGGTTGCCAAATTGCATTAACTCTTATAGTTTCCGAGATATGGACTATCGATAATTTACACCTTAGGCTCTGCTTCTAACTTGGGCCCAAATTGTAAAATGGCCTTATCTATTGGCGATTTCGTTCCAATTCACATTCCAAGTAATATTCGGCATGCTAATTACATTGCCGGTTGCCAAATTGCATTATCTCTTATAGTTTCCGAGATATGGACTATAGATAATTTACACCATAGGCTCTGCTTATAACTTGGGCCCAAATTGTAAAATGGTCTTATCTATTGGCGATTTCGTTCCAATTCACATTCCAAGTAATATTCGGATATGGACTATCGATAATTTACACCTTAGGCTCTGCTTCTAACTTGGGCCCAAATTGTAAAATGGTCTTATCTATTGGCGATTTCGTTCCAATTCACATTCCAAGTATTATTCGGCATGCTAATTACATTGCCGGTTGCCAAATTGCATTATCTCTTATAGTTTCCGAGATATGGACTATCGATAATTTACACCTTAGGCTCTGCTTCTAACTTGGGCCCAAATTGTAAAATGGTCTTATCTATTGGCGATTTCGTTCCAATTCACATTCCAAGTAATATTCGGCATGCTAATTACATTGCCGGTTGCCAAATTGCATTATCTCTTATAGTTTCCGAGATATGGACTATCGATAATTTACACCTTAGGCTCTGCTTCTAACTTGGGCCCAAATTGTAAAATGGTCTTATCTATTGGCGATTTCGTTCCAATTCACATTCCAAGTAATATTCGGCATGCTAATTACATTGCCGGTTGCCAAATTGAATTATCTCTTATAGTTTCCGAGATATGGACTATCGATAATTTACACCTTAGGCTCTGCTTCTAACTTGGGCCCAAATTGTAAAATGGTCTTACCTATTGGCGATTTCGTTCCAATTCACATTCCAAGTAATATTCGGCATGCTAATTACATTGCCGGTTGCCAAATTGCATTATCTCTTATAGTTTCCGAGATATGGACTATCGATAATTTACACCTTAGGCTCTGCTTCTAACTTGGGCCCAAATTGTAAAATGGCCTTATCTATTGGCGATTTCGTCCCAATTCACATTCCAAGTAATATTCGGCATGCTAATTACATTGCCGGTTGCGAAATTGCATTATCTCTTATAGTTTCAGAGATATGGACTATCGATAATTTACACCTTAGGCTCTGCTTCTAACTTGGGCCCAAATTGTAAAATGGTCTTATCTATTGGCAATTTCGTTCCAATTCACATTCCAAGTAATATTCGGCATGCTAATTACATTGCCGGTTGCCAAATTGCATTATCTCTTATAGTTTCCGAGATATGGACTATCGATAATTTACACCTTAGGCTCTGCTTCTAACTTGGGCCCAAATTGTAAAATGGTCTTATCTATTGGCGATTTCGTTCCAATTCACATTCCAAGTAATATTCGGCATGCTAATTACATTGCCGGTTGCCAAATTGCATTAACTCTTATAGTTTCCGAGATATGGACTATCGATAATTTACACCTTAGGCTCTGCTTCTAACTTGGGCCCAAATTGTAAAATGGTCTTATCTATTGGCGATTTCGTTCCAATTCACATTCCAAGTAATATTCGGCATGCTAATTACATTGCCGGTTGCCAAATTGCATTATCTCTTATAGTTTCCGAGATATGGACTATCGATAATTTACACCTTAGGCTCTGCTTCTAACTTGGGCCCAAATTGTTAAATGGTTTTATCTATTGGCGATTTCGTTCCAATTCACATTCCAAGTAATATTCGGCATGCTAATTACATTGCCGGTTGCCAAATTGCATTATCTCTTATAGTTTCCGAGATATGGACTATCGATAATTTACACCTTAGGCTCTGCTTCTAACTTGGGCCCAAATTGTAAAATGGTCTTATCTATTGGCGATTTCGTTCCAATTCACATTCCAAGTAATATTCGGCATGCTAATTACATTGCCGGTTGCCAAATTGAATTATCTCTTATAGTTTCCGAGATATGGACTATCGATAATTTACACCTTAGGCTCTGCTTCTAACTTGGGCCCAAATTGTAAAATGGTCTTACCTATTGGCGATTTCGTTCCAATTCACATTCCAAGTAATATTCGGCATGCTAATTACATTGCCGGTTGCCAAATTGCATTATCTCTTATAGTTTCCGAGATATGGACTATCGATAATTTACACCTTAGGCTCTGCTTCTAACTTGGGCCCAAATTGTAAAATGGTCTTATCTATTGGCGATTTCGTTCCAATTCACATTCCAAGTAATATTCGGCATGCTAATTACATTGCCGGTTGCCAAATTGCATTATCTCTTATAGTTTCCGAGATATGGACTATCGATAATTTACACCTTAGGCTCTGCTTCTAACTTGGGCCCAAATTGTAAAATGGTTTTATCTATTGGCGATTTAGTTGCAATTCACATTCCAAGTAATATTCGGCATGCTAATTACATTGCCGGTTGCCAAATTGCATTATCTCTTATAGTTTCCGAGATATGGACTATCGATAATTTACACCTTAGGCTCTGCTTCTAACTTGGGCCCAAATTGTAAAATGGTCTTATCTATTGGCGATTTCGTTCCAATTCACATTCCAAGTAATATTCCGCATGCTAATTACATTGCCGGTTGCCAAATTGCATTATCTCTTATAGTTTCCGAGATATGGACTATCGATAATTTACACCTTAGGCTCTGCTTCTAACTTGGGCCCAAATTGTAAAATGGTCTTATCTATTGGCGATTTCGTTCCAATTCACATTCCAAGTACTATTCGGCATGCTAATTACATTGCCGGTTGCCAAATTGCATTATCTCTTATAGTTTCCGAGATATGGACTATCGATAATTTACACCTTAGGCTCTGCTTCTAACTTGGGCCCAAATTGTAAAATGGTCTTATCTATTGGCGATTTCGTTCCAATTCACACTCCAAGTAATATTCGGCATGCTAATTACATTGCCGGTTGCGAAATTGCATTATCTCTTATAGTTTCCGAGATATGGACTATCGATAATTTACACCTTAGGCTCTGCTTCTAACTTGGGCCCAAATTGTAAAATGGTCTTATCTATTGGCGATTTCGTCCCAATTCACATTCCAAGTGATATTCGGCATGCTAATTACATTGCCGGTTGCGAAATTGCATTATCTCTTATAGTTTCCGAGATATGGACTATCAATAATTTACACCTTAGGCTCTGTTTCTAACTTGGGCCCAAATTGTAAAATGGTCTTATCTATTGGCGATTTCGTTCCAATTCACATTCCAAGTAATATTCGGCATGCTAATTACATTGCCGGTTGCCAAATTGCATTATCTCTTATAGTTTCCGAGATATGGACTATCGATAATTTACACCTTAGGCTCTGCTTCTAACTTGGGCCCAAATTGTAAAATGGTCTTATCTATTGGCGATTTCGTTCCAATTCACATTCCAAGTAATATTCGGCATGCTAATTACATTGCCGGTTGCCAAATTGCATTATCTCTTATAGTTTCCGAGATATGGACTATCGATAATTTACACCTTAGGCTCTGCTTCTAACTTGGGCCCAAATTGTAAAATGGTCTTATCTATTGGCGATTTCGTTCCAATTCACATTCCAAGTAATATTCAGGTTCGTCCATCGATCGATGGACGAACCTTGCTAATTACATTGCCGGTTGCCAAATTGCATTATCTCTTATAGTTTCCGAGATATGGACTATCGATAATTTACACCTTAGGCTCTGCTTCTAACTTGGGCCCAAATTGTAAAATGGTCTTATCTATTGGCGATTTCGTCCCAATTCACATTCCAAGTAATATTCGGCATGCTAATTACATTGCCGGTTGCCAAATTGCATTATCTCTTATAGTTTCCGAGATATGGACTATCGATAATTTACACCTTAGGCTCTGCTACTAACTTGGGCCCAAATTGTAAAATGGTCTTATCTATTGGCGATTTCGTTCCAATTCACATTCCAAGTAATATTCGGCATGCTAATTACATTGCCGGTTGCCAAATTGCATTAACTCTTATAGTTTCCGAGATATGGACTATCGATAATTTACACCTTAGGCTCTGCTTCTAACTTGGGCCCAAATTGTAAAATGGCCTTATCTATTGGCGATTTCGTTCCAATTCACATTCCAAGTAATATTCGGCATGCTAATTACATTGCCGGTTGCCAAATTGCATTATCTCTTATAGTTTCCGAGATATGGACTATAGATAATTTACACCATAGGCTCTGCTTATAACTTGGGCCCAAATTGTAAAATGGTCTTATCTATTGGCGATTTCGTTCCAATTCACATTCCAAGTAATATTCGGATATGGACTATCGATAATTTACACCTTAGGCTCTGCTTCTAACTTGGGCCCAAATTGTAAAATGGTCTTATATATTGGCGATTTCGTTCCAATTCACATTCCAAGTAGGTTCGTCCATCGATCGATGGACGAACCTTATTCGGCATGCTAATTACATTGCCGGTTGCCAAATTGCATTATCTCTTATAGTTTCCGAGATATGGACTATCGATAATTTACACCTTAGGCTCTGCTTCTAACTTGGGCCCAAATTGTAAAATGGTCTTATCTATTGGCGATTTCGTTCCAATTCACATTCCATGTAATATTCGGCATGCTAATTACATTGCCGGTTGCCAAATTGCATTATCTCTTATAGTTTCCGAGATATGGACTATCGATAATTTACACCTTAGGCTCTGCTTCTAACTTGGGCCCAAATTGTAAAATGGTCTTATCTATTGGCGATTTCGTTCCAATTCACATTCCAAGTAATATTCGGCAAGCTAATTACATTGCCGGTTGCCAAATTGCATTATCTCTTATAGTTTCCGAGATATGGACTATCGATAATTTACACCTTAGGCTCTGCTTCTAACTTGGGCCCAAATTGTAAAATGGTCTTATCTATTGGCGATTTCGTTCCAATTCACATTCCAAGTAATATTCGGCATGCTAATTACATTGCCGGTTGCCAAATTGCATTAACTCTTATAGTTTCCGAGATATGGACTATCGATAATATACACCTTAGGCTCTGCTTCTAACTTGGGCCCAAATTGTAAAATGGCCTTATCTATTGGCGATTTCGTTCCAATTCACATTCCAAGTAATATTCGGCATGCTAATTACATTTCCGGTTGCCAAATTGCATTATCTCTTATAGATTCCGAGATATGGACTATAGATAATTTACACCACAGGCTCTGCTTATAACTTGGGCCCAAATTGTAAAATGGTCTTATCTATTGGCGATTTCGTTCCAATTCACATTCCAAGTAATATTCGGCATGCTAATTACATTGCCGGTTGCCAAATTGCATTATCTCTTATAGTTTCCGAGATATGGACTATCGATAATTTACACCTTAGGCTCTGCTTCTAACTTGGGCCCAAATTGTAAAATGGTCTTATCTATTGGCGATTTCGTTCCAATTCACATTCCAAGTAATATTCGGCATGCTAATCACATTGCCGTTTGCCAAATTGCATTATCTCTTATAGTTTCCGAGATATGGACTATAGATAATTTACACCTTAGGCTCTGCTTCTAACTTGGGCCCAAATTGTAAAATGATCTTATCTATTGGCGTTTTCGTTCCAATTCACATTCCAAGTAATATTCGGCATGCTAATTACATTGCCGGTTGCCAAATTGCATTATCTCTTATAGTTTCCGAGATATGGACTATCGATAATTTACACCTTAGGCTCTGCTTCTAACTTGGGCCCAAATTGTAAAATGGTCTTATCTATTGGCGATTTCGTCCCAATTCACATTCCAAGTGATATTCGGCATGCTAATTACATTGCCGGTTGCGAAATTGCATTATCTCTTATAGTTTCCGAGATATGGACTATCAATAATTTACACCTTAGGCTCTGCTTCTAACTTGGGCCCAAATTGTAAAATGGTCTTATCTATTGGCGATTTCGTTCCAATTCACATTCCAAGTAATATTCGGCATGCTAATTACATTGCCGGTTGCCAAATTGCATTATCTCTTATAGTTTCCGAGATATGGACTATCGATAATTTACACCTTAGGCTCTGCTTCTAACTTGGGCCCAAATTGTAAAATGGTCTTATCTATTGGCGATTTCGTTCCAATTCACATTCCAAGTAATATTTGGCATGCTAATTACATTGCCGGTTGCCAAATTGCATTATCTCTTATAGTGTCCGAGATATGGACTATCGATAATTTACACCTTAGGCTCTGCTTCTAACTTGGGCCCAAATCGTAAAATGGTCTTATCTATTGGCGATTTCGTTCCAATTCACATTCCAAGTAATATTCGGCATGCTAATTACATTGCCGGTTGCCAAATTGCATTATCTCTTATAGTTTCCGAGATATGGACTATCGATAATTTACACCTTAGGCTCTGCTTCTAACTTGGGCCCAAATTGTAAAATGGTCTTATCTATTGGCGATTTCGTTCCAATTCACATTCCAAGTAATATTCGGCATGCTAATTACATTGCCGGTTGCCAAATTGCATTATCTCTTATAGTTTCCGAGATATGGACTATCGATAATTTACACCTTAGGCTCTGCTTCTAACTTGGGCCCAAATTGTAAAATGGTCTTATCTATTGGCGATTTCGTTCCAATTCACATTCCAAGTAATATTCGGCATGCTAATTACATTGCCGGTTGCCAAATTGCATTATCTCTTATAGTTTCCGAGATATGGACTATCGATAATTTACACCTTAGGCTCTGCTTCTAACTTGGGCCCAAATTGTAAAATGGTCTTATCTATTGGCGATTTCGTTCCAATTCACATTCCAAGTAATATTCGGCATGCTAATTACATTGCCGGTTGCCAAATTGCATTATCTCTTATAGTTTCCGAGATATGGACTATCAATAATTTACACCTTAGGCTCTGCTTCTAACTTGGACCCAAATTGTAAAATGGTCTTATCTATTGGCGATTTCGTTCCAATTCACATTCCAAGTAATATTCGGCATGCTAATTACATTGCCGGTTGCCAAATTGCATTATCTCTTATAGTTTCCGAGATATGGACTATCGATAATTTACACCTTAGGCTCTGCTTCTAACTTGGGCCCAAATTGTAAAATGGCCTTATCTATTGGCGATTTCGTTCCAATTCACATTCCAAGTAATATTCGGCATGCTAATTACATTGCCGGTTGCCAAATTGCATTATCTCTTATAGTTTCCGAGATATGGACTATCGATAATTTACACCTTAGGCTCTGCTTCTAACTTGGGCCCAAATTGTAAAATGGTCTTACCTATTGGCGATTTCGTTCCAATTCACATTCCAAGTAATATTCGGCATGCTAATTACATTGCCGGTTGCGAAATTGCATTATCTCTTATAGTTTCCGAGATATGGACTCTCGATAATTTACACCTTAGGCTCTGCTTCTAACTTGGGCCCAAATTGTAAAATGGTCTTATCTATTGGCGATTTCGTTCCAATTCACATTCCAAGTAATATTCGGCATGCTAATTACATTGCCGGTTGCCAAATTGCATTATCTCTTATAGTTTCCGAGATATGGACTATCGATAATTTACACCTTAGGGTCTGCTTCTAACTTGGGCCCAAATTGTAAAATGGTCTTATCTATTGGCGATTTCGTCCCAATTCACATTCCAAGTGATATTCGGCATGCTAATTACATTGCCGATTGCGAAATTGCATTATCTCTTATAGTTTCCGAGATATGGACTATCAATAATTTACACCTTAGGCTCTGCTTCTAACTTGGGCCCAAATTGTAAAATGGTCTTATCTATTGGCGATTTCGTTCCAATTCACATTCCAAGTAATATTCGGCATGCTAATTACATTGCCGGTTGCCAAATTGCATTATCTCTTATAGTTTCCGAGATATGGACTATCGATAATTTACACCTTAGGCTTTGCTTCTAACTTGGGCCCAAATTGTAAAATGGTCTTATCTATTGGCGATTTCGTTCCAATTCACATTCCAAGTAATACTCGGCATGCTAATTACATTGCCGGTTGCCAAATTGCATTATCTCTTAGAGTTTCCGAGATATGGACTATCGATAATTTACACCTTAGGCTCTGCTTCTAACTTGGGCCCAAATTGTAAAATGGTCTTATCTATTGACGATTTCTTTCCAATTCACATTCCAAGTAATATTCGGCATGCTAATTACATTGCTGGTTGCCAAATTGCATTATCTCTTATAGTTTCCGAGATATGGACTATCGATAATTTACACCTTAGGCTCTGCTTCTAACTTGGGCCCAAATTGTAAAATGGTCTTATCAATTGGCGATTTCGTTCCAATTCACACTCCAAGTAATATTCGGCATGCTAATTACATTGCCGGTTGCGAAATTGCATTATCTCTTATAGTTTCCGAGATATGGACTATCAATAATTTACACCTTAGGCTCTGCTTCTAACTTGGGCCCAAATTGTAAAATGGTCTTCTCTATTGGGGATTTCGTTCCAATTCACATTCCAAGTAATATTCGGCATGCTAATTACATTGCCGGTTGCGAAATTGCATTATCTCTTATAGTTTCCGAGATATGGACTATCAATAATTTACACCTTAGGCTCTGCTTCTAACTTGGGCCCAAATTGTAAAATGGACTTATCTATTGACGATTTCGTTCCAATTCACATTCCAAGTAATATTCGGCATGCTAATTACATTGCCGGTTGCCAAATTGCATTATCTCTTATAGTTTCCGAGATATGGACTATAGATAATTTACACCATAGGCTCTGCTTATAACTTGGGCCCAAATTGTAAAATGGTCTTATCTATTGGCGATTTCGTTCCAATTCACATTCCAAGTAATATTCGGCATGCTAATTACATTGCCGGTTGCCAAATTGCATTATCTCTTATAGTTTCCGAGATATGGACTATCGATAATTTACACCTTAGGCTCTGCTTCTAACTTGGGCCCAAATTGTAAAATGGTCTTATCTATTGGCGATTTCGTTCCAATTCACATTCCAAGTAATATTCGGCATGCTAATTACATTGCCGGTTGCCAAATTGCATTATCTCTTATAGTTTCCGAGATATGGACTATCGATAATTTACACCTTAGGCTCTGCTTCTAACTTGGGCCCAAATAGTAAAATGGTCTTATCTATTGGCGATTTCGTTCCAATTCACATTCCAAGTAATATTCGGCATGCTATTTACATTGCCGGTTGCCAAATTGCATTATCTCTTATAGTTTCCGAGATATGGACTATCGATAATTTACACCTTAGGCTCTGCTTCTAACTTGGGCCCAAATTGTAAAATGGTCTTATCTATTGGCGATTTCGTCCCAATTCACATTCCAAGTGATATTCGGCATGCTAGTTACATTGCCGGTTGCGAAATTGCATTATCTCTTATAGTTTCCGAGATATGGACTATCAATAATTTACACCTTAGGCTCTGCTTCTAACTTGGGCCCAAATTGTAAAATGGTCTTATCTATTGGCGATTTCGTTCCAATTCACATTCCAAGTAATATTCGGCATGCTAATTACATTGCCGGTTGCCAAATTGCATTATCTCTTATAGTTTCCGAGATATGGACTATCGATAATTTACACCTTAGGCTCTGCTTCTAACTTGGGCCCAAATTGTAAAATGGTCTTATCTATTGGCGATTTCGTTCCAATTCACATTCCAAGTAATATTCGGCATGCTAATTACATTGCCGGTTGCCAAATTGCATTATCTCTTATAGTTTCCGAGATATGGACTATCGATAATTTACACCTTAGGCTCTGCTTCTAACTTGGGCCCAAATCGTAAAATGGTCTTATCTATTGGCGATTTCGTTCCAATTCACATTCCAAGTAATATTCGGCATGCTAATTACATTGCCGGTTGCCAAATTGCATTATCTCTTATAGTTTCCGAGATATGGACTATCGATAATTTACACCTTAGGCTCTGCTTCTAACTTGGGCCCAATTTGTAAAATGGTCTTATCTATTGGCGATTTCGTTCCAATTCACATTCCAAGTAATATTCGGCATGCTAATTACATTGCCGGTTGCCAAATTGCATTAACTCTTATAGTTTCCGAGATATGGACTATCGATAATTTACACCTTAGGCTCTGCTTCTAACTTGGGCCCAAATTGTAAAATGGTCTTATCTATTGGCGATTTCGTTCCAATTCACATTCCAAGTAATATTCGGCATGCTAATTACATTGCCGGTTGCCAAATTGCATTATCTCTTATAGTTTCCGAGATATGGACTATCGATAATTTACACCATAGGCTCTGCTTATAACTTGGGCCCAAATTGTAAATTGGTCTTATCTATTGGCGATTTCGTTCCAACTCACATTCCAAGTAATATTCGGCATGCTAATTACATTGCCGGTTGCCAAATTGCATTATCTCTTATAGTTTCCGAGATATGGACTATCGATAATTTACACCTTAGGCTCTGCTTCTAACTTGGGCCCAAATTGTAAAATGGTCTTATCTATTGGCGATTTCGTTCCAATTCACATTCCAAGTAATATTCGGCATGCTAATTACATTGCCGGTTGCCAAATTGCATTAACTCTTATAGTTTCCGAGATATGGACTATCGATAATTTACACCTTAGGCTCTGCTTCTAACTTGGGCCCAAATTGTAAAATGGTCTTATCTATTGGCGATTTCGTTCCAATTCACATTCCAAGTAATATTCGGCATGCTAATTACATTGCCGGTTGCCAAATTGCATTATCTCTTATAGTTTCCGAGATATGGACTATCGATAATTTACACCATAGGCTCTGCTTATAACTTGGGCCCAAATTGTAAATTGGTCTTATCTATTGGCGATTTCGTTCCAACTCACATTCCAAGTAATATTCGGCATGCTAATTTCATTGCCGGTTGTCAAATTGCATTATCTCTTATAGTTTCCGAGATATGGACTATCGATAATTTACACCTTAGGCTCTGCTTCTAACTTGGGCCCAAATTGTAAAATGGTCTTATCTATTGGCGATTTCGTTCCAATTCACATTCCAAGTAATATTCGGCATGCTAATTACATTGCCGGTTGCCAAATTGCATTATCTCTTATAGTTTCCGAGATATGGACTATCGATAATTTACACCTTAGGCTCTGCTTCTAACTTGGGCCCAAATTGTAAAATGGTCTTATCTATTGGCGATTTCGTTCCAATTCACATTCCAAGTAATATTCGGCATGCTAATTACATTGCCGGTTGCCAAATTGCATTATCTCTTATAGTTTCCGAGATATGGACTATCGATAATTTACACCTTAGGCTCTGCTTCTAACTTGGGCCCAAATTGTAAAATGGTCTTATCTATTGGCGATTTCGTTCCAATTCACATTCCAAGTAATATTCGGCATGCTAATTACATTGCCGGTTGCCAAATTGCATTATCTCTTATAGTTTCCGAGATATGGACTATCAATAATTTACACCTTAGGCTCTGCTTCTAACTTGGACCCAAATTGTAAAATGGTCTTATCTATTGGCGATTTCGTTCCAATTCACATTCCAAGTAATATTCGGCATGCTAATTACATTGCCGGTTGCCAAATTGCATTATCTCTTATAGTTTCCGAGATATGGACTATCGATAATTTACACCTTAGGCTCTGCTTCTAACTTGGGCCCAAATTGTAAAATGGCCTTATCTATTGGCGATTTCGTTCCAATTCACATTCCAAGTAATATTCGGCATGCTAATTACATTGCCGGTTGCCAAATTGCATTATCTCTTATAGTTTCCGAGATATGGACTATCGATAATTTACACCTTAGGCTCTGCTTCTAACTTGGGCCCAAATTGTAAAATGGTCTTACCTATTGGCGATTTCGTTCCAATTCACATTCCAAGTAATATTCGGCATGCTAATTACATTGCCGGTTGCGAAATTGCATTATCTCTTATAGTTTCCGAGATATGGACTCTCGATAATTTACACCTTAGGCTCTGCTTCTAACTTGGACCCAAATTGTAAAATGGTCTTATCTATTGGCGATTTCGTTCCAATTCACATTCCAAGTAATATTCGGCATGCTAATTACATTGCCGGTAGCCAAATTGCATTATCTCTTATAGTTTCCGAGATATGGACTATCGATAATTTACACCTTAGGGTCTGCTTCTAACTTGGGCCCAAATTGTAAAATGGTCTTATCTATTGGCGATTTCGTCCCAATTCACATTCCAAGTGATATTCGGCATGCTAATTACACTGCCGATTGCGAAATTGCATTATCTCTTATAGTTTCCGAGATATGGACTATCAATAATTTACACCTTAGGCTCTGCTTCTAACTTGGGCCCAAATTGTAAAATGGTCTTATCTATTAGCGATTTCGTTCCAATTCACATTCCAAGTAATATTCGGCATGCTAATTACATTGCCGGTTGCCAAATTGCATTATCTCTTATAGTTTCCGAGATATTGACTATCGATAATTTACACCTTAGGCTTTGCTTCTAACTTGGGCCCAAATTGTAAAATGGTCTTATCTATTGGCGATTTCGTTCCAATTCACATTCCAAGTAATACTCGGCATGCTAATTACATTGCCGGTTGCCAAATTGCATTATCTCTTAGAGTTTCCGAGATATGGACTATCGATAATTTACACCTTAGGCTCTGCTTCTAACTTGGGCCCAAATTGTAAAATGGTCTTATCTATTGACGATTTCTTTCCAATTCACATTCCAAGTAATATTCGGCATGCTAATTACATTGCCGGTTGCCAAATTGCATTATCTCTTATAGTTTCCGAGATATGGACTATCGATAATTTACACCTTAGGCTCTGCTTCTAACTTGGGCCCAAATTGTAAAATGGTCTTATCAATTGGCGATTTCGTTCCAATTCACACTCCAAGTAATATTCGGCATGCTAATTACATTGCCGGTTGCGAAATTGCATTATCTCTTATAGTTTCCGAGATATGGACTATCAATAATTTACACCTTAGGCTCTGCTTCTAACTTGGGCCCAAATTGTAAAATGGTCTTCTCTATTGGCGATTTCGTTCCAATTCACATTCCAAGTAATATTCGGCATGCTAATTACATTGCCGGTTGCCAAATTGCATTAACTCTTATAGTTTCCGAGATATGGACTATCGATAATTTACACCTTAGGCTCTGCTTCTAACTTGGGCCCAAATTGTAAAATGGCCTTATCTATTGGCGATTTCGTTCCAATTCACATTCCAAGTAATATTCGGCATGCTAATTACATTGCCGGTTGCCAAATTGCATTATCTCTTATAGTTTCCGAGATATGGACTATAGATAATTTACACCATAGGCTCTGCTTATAACTTGGGCCCAAATTGTAAAATGGTCTTATCTATTGGCGATTTCGTTCCAATTCACATTCCAAGTAATATTCGGCATGCTAATTACATTGCCGGTTGCCAAATTGCATTATCTCTTATAGTTTCCGAGATATGGACTATCGATAATTTACACCTTAGGCTCTGCTTCTAACTTGGGCCCAAATTGTAAAATGGTCTTATCTATTGGCGATTTCGTTCCAATTCACATTCCAAGTAATATTCGGCATGCTAATTACATTGCCGGTTGCCAAATTGCATTATCTCTTATAGTTTCCGAGATATGGACTATCGATAATTTACACCTTAGGCTCTGCTTCTAACTTGGGCCAAATTGTAAAATGGTCTTATCTATTGGCGATTTCGTTCCAATTCACATTCCAAGTAATATTCGGCATGCTAATTACATTGCCGGTTGCCAAATCGCATTATCTCTTATAGTTTCCGAGATATGGACTATCGATAATTTACACCTTAGGCTCTGCTTCTAACTTGGGCCCAAATTGTAAAATGGTCTTATCTATTGGCGATTTCGTCCCAATTCACATTCCAAGTGATATTCGGCATGCTAGTTACATTGCCGGTTGCGAAATTGCATTATCTCTTATAGTTTCCGAGATATGGACTATCAATAATTTACACCTTAGGCTCTGCTTCTAACTTGGGCCCAAATTGTAAAATGGTCTTATCTATTGGCGATTTCGTTCCAATTCACATTCCAAGTAATATTCGGCATGCTAATTACATTGCCGGTTGCCAAATTGCATTATCTCTTATAGTTTCCGAGATATGGACTATCGATAATTTACACCTTAGGCTCTGCTTCTAACTTGGGCCCAAATTGTAAAATGGTCTTATCTATTGGCGATTTCGTTCCAATTCACATTCCAAGTAATATTCGGCATGCTAATTACATTGCCGGTTGCCAAATGGCATTATCTCTTGTAGTTTCCGAGATATGGACTATCGATAATTTACACCTTAGGCTCTGCTTCTAACTTGGGCCCAATTTGTAAAATGGTCTTATCTATTGGCGATTCCTTTCCAATTCACATTCCAAGTAATATTCGGCATGCTAATTACATTGCCGGTTGCCAAATGGCATTATCTCTTATAGTTTCCGAGATATGGACTATCGATAATTTACACCTTAGGCTCTGCTTCTAACTTGGGCCCAAATCGTAAAATGGTCTTATCTATTGGCGATTTCGTTCCAATTCACATTCCAAGTAATATTCGGCATGCTAATTACATTGCCGGTTGCCAAATTGCATTATCTCTTATAGTTTCCGAGATATGGACTATCGATAATTTACACCTTAGGCTCTGCTTCTAACTTGGGCCCAATTTGTAAAATGGTCTTATCTATTGGCGATTTCGTTCCAATTCACATTCCAAGTAATATTCGGCATGCTAATTACATTGCCGGTTGCCAAATTGCATTAACTCTTATAGTTTCCGAGATATGGACTATCGATAATTTACACCTTAGGCTCTGCTTCTAACTTGGGCCCAAATTGTAAAATGGTCTTATCTATTGGCGATTTCGTTCCAATTCACATTCCAAGTAATATTCGGCATGCTAATTACATTGCCGGTTGCCAAATTGCATTATCTCATATAGTTTCCGAGATATGGACTATCGATAATTTACACCATAGGCTCTGCTTATAACTTGGGCCCAAATTGTAAATTGGTCTTATCTATTGGCGATTTCGTTCCAACTCACATTCCAAGTAATATTCGGCATGCTAATTACATTGCCGGTTGCCAAATTGCATTATCTCTTATAGTTTCCGAGATATGGACTATCGATTATTTACACCTTAGGCTCTGCTTCTAACTTGGGCCCAAATTGTAAAATGGTCTTATCTATTGGCGATTTCGTTCCAATTCACATTCCAAGTAATATTCGGCATGCTAATTACATTGCCGGTTGCCAAATTGCATTATCTCTTATAGTTTCCGAGATATGGACTATCGATAATTTACACCTTAGGCTCTGCTTCTAACTTGGGCCCAAATTGTAAAATGGTCTTATCTATTGGCGATTTCGTCCCAATTCACATTCCAAGTGATATTCGGCATGCTAATTACATTGCCGGTTGCGAAATTGCATTATCTCTTATAGTTTCCGAGATATGGACTATCAATAATTTACACCTTAGGCTCTGCTTCTAACTTGGGCCCAAATTGTAAAATGGTCTTATCTATTGGCGATTTCGTTCCAATTCACATTCCAAGTAATATTCGGCATGCTAATTACATTGCCGGTTGCCAAATTGCATTATCTCTTATAGTTTCCGAGATATGGACTATCGATAATTTACACCTTAGGCTCTGCTTCTAACTTGGGCCCAAATTGTAAAATGGTCTTATCTATTGGCGATTTCGTTCCAATTCACATTCCAAGTAATATTCGGCATGCTAATTACATTGCCGGTTGCCAAATTGCATTATCTCTTATAGTTTCCGAGATATGGACTATCAATAATTTACACCTTAGGCTCTGCTTCTAACTTGGGCCCAAATTGTAAAATGGTCTTATCTATTGGCGATTTCGTTCCAATTCACATTCCAAGTAATATTCGGCATGCTAATTACATTGCCGGTTGCCAAATTGCATTATCTCTTATAGTTTCCGAGATATGGACTATCGATAATTTACACCTTAGGCCCTGCTTCTAACTTGGGCCCAAATTGTAAAATGGCCTTATCTATTGGCGATTTCGTTCCAATTCACATTCCAAATAATATTCGGCATGCTAATTACATTGCCGGTTGCCAAATTGCATTATCTCTTATAGTTTCCGAGAGATGGACTCTCGATAATTTACACCTTAGGCTCTGCTTCTAACTTGGGCCCAAATTGTAAAATGGTCTTATCTATTGGCGATTTCGTTCCAATTCACATTCCAAATAATATTCGGCATGCTAATTACATTGCCGGTTGCCAAATTGCATTATCTCTTATAGTTTCCGAGATATGGACTATCGATAATTTACACCTTAGCCAAATTGCATTATCTCTTATAGTTTCCGAGATATGGACTATCGATAATTTACACCTTAGGCTCTGCTTCTAACTTGGGCCCAAATTGTAAAATGGTCTTCTCTATTGGCGATTTCGTTCCAATTCACATTCCAAGTAATATTCGGCATGCTAATTACACTGCCGGTTGCCAAATTGCATTATCTCTTATAGTTTCCGAGATATGGACTATCGATAATTTACACCTTAGGCTCTGCTTCTAACTTGGGCCCAAATTGTAAAATGGTCTTATCTATTGGCGATTCCGTTCCAATTCACATTCCAAGTAATATTCGGCATGCTAATTAGATTGCCGGTTGCCAAATTGCATTATCTCTTATAGTTTCCGAGATATGGACTATCGATAATTTACACCTTAGGCTCTGCTTCTAACTTGGGCCCAAATTGTAAAATGGTCTTCTCTATTGGCGATTTCGTTCCAATTCACATTCCAAGTAATATTCGGCATGCTAATTACATTGCCGGTTGCCAAATTGCATTATCTCTTATAGTTTCCGAGATATGGACTATCGATAATTTACACCTTAGGCTCTGCTTCTAACTTGGGCCCAAATTGTAAAATGGTCTTCTCTATTGGCGATTTCGTTCCAATTCACATTCCAAGTAATATTCGGCATGCTAATTACATTGCCGGTTGCCAAATTGCATTATCTCTTATAGTTTCCGAGATATGGACTATCGATAATTTACACCTTAGGCTCTGCTTCTAACTTGGGCGCAAATTGTAAAATCGTCTTATCTATTGGCGATTTCGTTCCAATTCACATTCCAAGTAATATTCGGCATGCTAATTACATTGCCGGTTGCCAAATTGCATTATCTCTTATAGTTTCCGAGATATGGACTATCGATAATTTACACCTTAGGCTCTGCTTCTAACTTGGGCCCAAATTGTAAAATGGTCTTACCTATTGGCGATTTCGTTCCAATTCACATTCCAAGTAATATTCGGCATGCTAATTACATTGCCGGTTGCCAAATTGCATTATCTCTTATAGTTTCCGAGATATGGACTATCGATAATTTACACCTTAGGCTCTGCTTCTAACTTGGGCCCAAATTGTAAAATGGTCTTATCTATTGGCGATTTCGTTCCAATTCACATTCCAAGTAATATTCGGCATGCTAATTACATTGCCGGTTGCCAAATTGCATTATCTCTTATAGTTTCCGAGATATGGACTATCGATAATTTACATCTTAGGCTCTGCTTCTAACTTGGGCCCAAATTGTAAAATCGTCTTATCTATTGGCGATTTCGTTCCAATTCACATTCCAAGTAATATTCGGCATGCTAATTACATTGCCGGTTGCCAAATTGCATTATCTCTTATAGTTTCCGAGATATGGACTATCGATAATTTACACCTTAGGCTCTGCTTCTAACTTGGGTCCAAATTGTAAAATGGTCTTATCTATTGGCGATTTCGTTCCAATTCACATTCCAAGTAATATTCGGCATGCTAATTACATTGCCGGTTGCCAAATTGAATTATCTCTTATAGTTTCCGAGATATGGTCTATCGATAATTTACACCTTAGGCTCTGCTTCTAACTTGGGCCCAAATTGTAAAATGGTCTTATCTATTGGCGATTTCGTTCCAATTCACATTCCAAGTAATATTCGGCATGCTAATTACATTGCCGGTTGCCAAATTGCATTATCTCTTATAGTTTCCGAGATATGGACTATCGATAATTTACATCTTAGGCTCTGCTTGTAACTTGGGCCCAAATTGTAAAATGGTCTTATCTATTGGCGATTTCGTTCCAATTCACATTCCAAGTAATATTCGGCATGCTAATTACATTGCCGGTTGCCAAATTGCATTATCTCTTATAGTTTCCGAGATATGGACTATCGATAATTTACACCTTAGGCTCTGCTTCTAACTTGGGCCCAAATTGTAAAATGGTCTTATCTATTGGCGATTTCGTTCCAATTCACATTCCAAGTAATATTCGGCATGCTAATTACATTGCCGGTTGCCAAATTGCATTATCTCTTATAGTTTCCGAGATATGGACTATCGATAATTTACACCTTAGGCTCTGCTTCTAACTTGAGCCCAAATTGTAAAATGGTCTTATCTATTGGCGATTTCGTCCCAATTCACATTCCAAGTGATATTCGGCATGCTAATTACATTGCCGGTTGCGAAATTGCATTATCTCTTATAGTTTCCGAGATATGGACTATCAATAATTTACACCTTAGGCTCTGCTTCTAACTTGGGCCCAAATTGTAAAATGGTCTTATCTATTGGCGATTTCGTTCCAATTCACATTCCAAGTAATATTCGGCATGCTAATTACATTGCCGGTTGCCAAATTGCATTATCTCTTATAGTTTCCGAGATATGGACTATCGATAATTTACACCTTAGGCTCTGCTTCTAACTTGGGCCCAAATTGTAAAATGGTCTTATCTATTGGCGATTTCGTTCCAATTCACATTCCAAGTAATATTCGGCATGCTAATTACATTGCCGGTTGCCAAATTGCATTATCTCTTATAGTTTCCGAGATATGGACTATCAATAATTTACACCTTAGGCTCTGCTTCTAACTTGGGCCCAAATTGTAAAATGGTCTTATCTATTGGCGATTTCGTTCCAATTCACATTCCAAGTAATATTCGGCATGCTAATTACATTGCCGGTTGCCAAATTGCATTATCTCTTATAGTTTCCAAGATATGGACTATCGATAATTTACACCTTAGGCTCTGCTTCTAACTTGGGCCCAAATTGTAAAATGGTCTTATCTATTGGCGATTTCGTCCCAATTCACATTCCAAGTGATATTCGGCATGCTAATTACATTGCCGGTTGCGAAATTGTATTATCTCTTATAGTTTCCGAGATATGGACTATCAATAATTTACACCTTAGGCTCTGCTTCTAACTTGGGCCCAAATTGTAAAATGGTCTTATCTGTTGGCGATTTCGTTCCAATTCACATTCCAAGTAATATTCGGCATGCTAATTACATTGCCGGTTGCCAAATTGCATTATCTCTTATAGTTTCCGAGATATGGACTATCGATAATTTACACCTTAGGCTCTGCTTCTAACTTGGGCCCAAATTGTAAAATGGTCTTATCTATTGGCGATTTCGTTCCAATTCACATTCCAAGTAATATTCGGCATGCTAATTACATTGCCGGTTGCCAAATTGCATTATCTCTTATAGTTTCCGAGATATGGACTATCGATAATTTACATCTTAGGCTCTGCTTCTAACTTGGGCCCAAATTGTAAAATCGTCTTATCTATTGGCGATTTCGTTCCAATTCACATTCCAAGTAATATTCGGCATGCTAATTACATTGCCGGTTGCCAAATTGCATTATCTCTTATAGTTTCCGAGATATGGACTATCGATAATTTACACCTTAGGCTCTGCTTCTAATTTGGGCCCAAATTGTAAAATGGTCTTATCTATTGGCGATTTCGTTCCAATTCACATTCCAAGTAATATTCGGCATGCTAATTACATTGCCGGTTGCCAAATTGCATTATCTCTTATAGTTTCCGAGATATGGACTCTCGATAATTTACACCTTAGGCTCTGCTTATAACTTGGGCCCAAATTGTAAAATGGTCTTATCTATTGGCGATTTCGTTCCAATTCACATTCCAAGTAATATTCGGCATGCTAATTACATTGCCGGTTGCCAAATTGCATTATCTCTTATAGTTTCCGAGATATGGACTATCGATAATTTACACCTTAGGCTCTGCTTCTAACTTGGGCCCATATTGTAAAATGGTCTTATCTATTGGCGATTTCGTTCCAATTCACATTCCAAGTAATACTCGGCATGCTAATTACATTGCCGGTTGCCAAATTGCATTATCTCTTAGAGTTTCCGAGATATGGACTATCGATAATTTACACCTTAGGCTCTGCTTCTAACTTGGGCCCAAATTGTAAAATGGCCTTATCTATTGGCGATTTCGTTCCAATTCACATTCCAAATAATATTCGGCATGCTAATTACATTGCCGGTTGCCAAATTGCATTATCTCTTATAGTTTCCGAGATATGGACTCTCGATAATTTACACCTTAGGCTCTGCTTCTAACTTGGGCCCAAATTGTAAAATGGTCTTATCTATTGGCGATTTCGTTCCAATTCACATTCCAAGTAATATTCGGCATGCTAATTACATTGCCGGTTGCCAAATTGCATTATCTCTTATAGTTTCCGAGATATGGACTATCGATAATTTACACCTTAGGCTCTGCTTCTAACTTGGGCCCAAATTGTAAAATGGTCTTATCTATTGGCGATTTCATTCCAATTCACATTCCAAGTAATACTCGGCATGCTAATTACATTGCCGGTTGCCAAATTGCATTATCTCTTAGAGTTTCCGAGATATGGACTATCGATAATTTACACCTTAGGCTCTGCTTCTAACTTGGGCCCAAATTGTAAAATGGTCTTATCTATTGGCGATTTCTTTCCAATTCACATTCCAAGTAATATTCGGCATGCTAATTACATTGCCGGTTGCCAAATTGCATTATCTCTTATAGTTTCCGAGATATGGACTATCGATAATTTACACCTTAGGCCCTGCTTCTAACTTGGGCCCAAATTGTAAAATGGCCTTATCTATTGGCGATTTCGTTCCAATTCACATTCCAAATAATATTCGGCATGCTAATTACATTGCCGGTTGCCAAATTGCATTATCTCTTATAGTTTCCGAGATATGGACTCTCGATAATTTACACCTTAGGCTCTGCTTCTAACTTGGGCCCAAATTGTAAAATGGTCTTATCTATTGGCGATTTCGTTCCAATTCACATTCCAAGTAATATTCGGCATGCTAATTACATTGCCGGTTGCCAAATTGCATTATCTCTTATAGTTTCCGAGATATGGACTATCGATAATTTACACCTTAGGCCCTGCTTCTAACTTGGGCCCAAATTGTAAAATGGCCTTATCTATTGGCGATTTCGTTCCAATTCACATTCCAAATAATATTCGGCATGCTAATTACATTGCCGGTTGCCAAATTGCATTATCTCTTATAGTTTCCGAGATATGGACTATCAATAATTTACACCTTAGGCTCTGCTTCTAACTTGGGCCCAAATTGTAAAATGGTCTTATCTATTGGCGATTTCGTTCCAATTCACATTCCAAGTAATATTCGGCATGCTAATTACATTGCCGGTTGCCAAATTGCATTATCTCTTATAGTTTCCGAGATATGGACTATCGATAATTTACACCTTAGGCTCTGCTTCTAACTTGGGCCCAAATTGTAAAATGGTCTTATCTATTGGCGATTTCGTTCCAATTCACATTCCAAGTAATATTCGGCATGCTAATTACATTGCCGGTTGCCAAATTGCATTATCCCTTATAGTTTCCGAGATATGGACTATCGATAATTTACACCTTAGGCTCTGCTTCTAACTTGAGCCCAAATTGTAAAATGGTCTTATCTATTGGCGATTTCGTCCCAATTCACATTCCAAGTGATATTCGGCATGCTAATTACATTGCCGGTTGCGAAATTGCATTATCTCTTATAGTTTCCGAGATATGGACTATCAATAATTTACACCTTAGGCTCTGCTTCTAACTTGGGCCCAAATTGTAAAATGGTCTTATCTATTGGCCATTTCGTTCCAATTCACATTCCAAGTAATATTCGGCATGCTAATTACATTGCCGGTTGCCAAATTGCATTATCTCTTATAGTTTCCGAGATATGGACTATCGATAATTTACACCTTAGGCTCTGCTTCTAACTTGGGCCCAAATTGTAAAATGGTCTTATCTATTGGCGATTTCGTTCCAATTCACATTCCAAGTAATATTCGGCATGCTAATTACATTGCCGGTTGCCAAATTGCATTATCTCTTATAGATTCCGAGATATGGACTATCAATAATTTACACCTTAGGCTCTGCTTCTAACTTGGGCCCAAATTGTAAAATGGTCTTATCTATTGGCGATTTCGTTCCAATTCACATTCCAAGTAATATTCGGCATGCTAATTACATTGCCGGTTGCCAAATTGCATTATCTCTTATAGTTTCCAAGATATGGACTATCGATAATTTACACCTTAGGCTCTGCTTCCAACTTGGGCCCAAATTGTAAAATGGTCTTATCTATTGGCGATTTCGTCCCAATTCACATTCCAAGTGATATTCGGCATGCTAATTACATTGCCGGTTGCGAAATTGCATTATCTCTTATAGTTTCCGAGATATGGACTATCAATAATTTACACCTTAGGCTCTGCTTCTAACTTGGGCCCAAATTGTAAAATGGTCTTATCTGTTGGCGATTTCGTTCCAATTCACATTCCAAGTAATATTCGGCATGCTAATTACATTGCCGGTTGCCAAATTGCATTATCTCTTATAGTTTCCGAGATATGGACTATCGATAATTTACACCTTAGGCTCTGCTTCTAACTTGGGCCCAAATTGTAAAATGGTCTTATCTATTGGCGATTTCGTTCCAATTCACATTCCAAGTAATATTCGGCATGCTAATTACATTGCCGGTTGCCAAATTGCATTATCTCTTATAGTTTCCGAGATATGGACTATCGATAATTTACATCTTAGGCTCTGCTTCTAACTTGGGCCCAAATTGTAAAATCGTCTTATCTATTGGCGATTTCGTTCCAATTCACATTCCAAGTAATATTCGGCATGCTAATTACATTGCCGGTTGCCAAATTGCATTATCTCTTATAGTTTCCGAGATATGGACTATCGATAATTTACACCTTAGGCTCTGCTTCTAACTTGGGCCCAAATTGTAAAATGGTCTTATCTATTGGCGATTTCGTTCCAATTCACATTCCAAGTAATATTCGGCATGCTAATTACATTGCCGGTTGCCAAATTGCATTATCTCTTATAGTTTCCGAGATATGGACTATCGATAATTTACACCTTAGGCTCTGCTTCTAACTTGGGCCCAAATTGTAAAATGGTCTTATCTATTGGCGATTTCGTTCCAATTCACATTCCAAGTAATACTCGGCATGCTAATTACATTGCCGGTTGCCAAATTGCATTATCTCTTAGAGTTTCCGAGATATGGACTATCGATAATTTACACCTTAGGCTCTGCTTCTAACTTGGGCCCAAATTGTAAAATGGCCTTATCTATTGGCGATTTCGTTCCAATTCACATTCCAAATAATATTCGGCATGCTAATTACATTGCCGGTTGCCAAATTGCATTATCTCTTATAGTTTCCGAGATATGGACTCTCGATAATTTACACCTTAGGCTCTGCTTCTAACTTGGGCCCAAATTGTAAAATGATCTTATCTATTGGCGATTTCGTTCCAATTCACATTCCAAGTAATATTCGGCATGCTAATTACATTGCCGGTTGCCAAATTGCATTATCTCTTATAGTTTCCGAGATATGGACTATCGATAATTTACACCTTAGGCTCTGCTTCTAACTTGGGCCCAAATTGTAAAATGGTCTTATCTATTGGCGATTTCGTTCCAATTCACATTCCAAGTAATACTCGGCATGCTAATTACATTGCCGGTTGCCAAATTGCATTATCTCTTAGAGATTCCGAGATATGGACTATCGATAATTTACACCTTAGGCTCTGCTTCTAACTTGGGCCCAAATTGTAAAATGGTCTTATCTATTGGCGATTTCTTTCCAATTCACATTCCAAGTAATATTCGGCATGCTAATTACATTGCCGGTTGCCAAATTGCATTATCTCTTATAGTTTCCGAGATATGGACTATCGATAATTTACACCTTAGGCCCTGCTTCTAACTTGGGCCCAAATTGTAAAATGGCCTTATCTATTGGCGATTTCGTTCCAATTCACATTCCAAATAATATTCGGCATGCTAATTACATTGCCGGTTGCCAAATTGCATTATCTCTTATAGTTTCCGAGATATGGACTCTCGATAATTTACACCTTAGGCTCTGCTTCTAACTTGGGCCCAAATTGTAAAATGGTCTTATCTATTGGCGATTTCGTTCCAATTCACATTCCAAGTAATATTCGGCATGCTAATTACATTGCCGGTTGCCAAATTGCATTATCTCTTATAGTTTCCGAGATATGGACTATCGATAATTTACACCTTAGGCTCTGCTTCTAACTTGAGCCCAAATTGTAAAATGGTCTTATCTATTGGCGATTTCGTCCCAATTCACATTCCAAGTGATATTCGGCATGCTAATTACATTGCCGGTTGCGAAATTGCATTATCTCTTATAGTTTCCGAGATATGGACTATCAATAATTTACAACTTAGGCTCTGCTTCTAACTTGGGCCCAAATTGTAAAATGGTCTTATCTATTGGCGATTTCGTTCCAATTCACATTCCAAGTAATATTCGGCATGCTAATTACATTGCCGGTTGCCAAATTGCATTATCTCTTATAGTTTCCGAGATATGGACTATCGATAATTTACACCTTAGGCTCTGCTTCTAACTTGGGCCCAAATTGTAAAATGGTCTTATCTATTGGCGATTTCGTCCCAATTCACATTCCAAGTGATATTCGGCATGCTAATTACATTGCCGGTTGCGAAATTGCATTATCTCTTATAGTTTCCGAGATATGGACTATCAATAATTTACACCTTAGGCTCTGCTTCTAACTTGGGCCCAAATTGTAAAATGGTCTTATCTGTTGGCGATTTCGTTCCAATTCACATTCCAAGTAATATTCGGCATGCTAATTACATTGCCGGTTGCCAAATTGGATTATCTCTTATAGTTTCCGAGATATGGACTCTCGATAATTTACACCTTAGGCTCTGCTTCTAACTTGGGCCCAAATTGTAAAATGGTCTTATCTATTGGCGATTTCGTTCCAATTCACATTCCAAGTAATATTCGGCATGCTAATTACATTGCCGGTTGCCAAATTGCATTATCTCTTATAGTTTCCGAGATATGGACTATCGATAATTTACACCTTAGGCTCTGCTTCTAACTTGGGCCCAAATTGTAAAATGGTCTTATCTATTGGCGATTTCGTTCCAATTCACATTCCAAGTAATACTCGGCATGCTAATTACATTGCCGGTTGCCAAATTGCATTATCTCTTAGAGTTTCCGAGATATGGACTATCGATAATTTACACCTTAGGCTCTGCTTCTAACTTGGGCCCAAATTGTAAAATGGCCTTATCTATTGGCGATTTCGTTCCAATTCACATTCCAAATAATATTCGGCATGCTAATTACATTGCCGGTTGCCAAATTGCATTATCTCTTATAGTTTCCGAGATATGGACTCTCGATAATTTACACCTTAGGCTCTGCTTCTAACTTGGGCCCAAATTGTAAAATGGTCTTCTCTATTGGCGATTTCGTTCCAATTCACATTCCAAGTAATATTCGGCATGCTAATTACATTGCCGGTTGCCAAATTGCATTATCTCTTATAGTTTCCGAGATATGGACTATCGATAATTTACACCTTAGGCTCTGCTTCTAACTTGGGCCCAAATTGTAAAATGGTCTTCTCTATTGGCGATTTCGTTCCAATTCACATTCCAAGTAATACTCGGCATGCTAATTACATTGCCGGTTGCCAAATTGCATTATCTCTTAGAGTTTCCGAGATATGGACTATCGATAATTTACACCTTAGGCTCTGCTTCTAACTTGGGCCCAAATTGTAAAATGGCCTTATCTATTGGCGATTTCGTTCCAATTCACATTCCAAATAATATTCGGCATGCTAATTACATTGCCGGTTGCCAAATTGCATTATCTCTTATAGTTTCCGAGATATGGACTCTCGATAATTTACACCTTAGGCTCTGCTTCTAACTTGGGCCCAAATTGTAAAATGGTCTTCTCTATTGGCGATTTCGTTCCAATTCACATTCCAAGTAATATTCGGCATGCTAATTACATTGCCGGTTGCCAAATTGCATTATCTCTTATAGTTTCCGAGATATGGACTATCGATAATTTACACCTTAGGCTCTGCTTCTAACTTGGGCCCAAATTGTAAAATGGTCTTCTCTATTGGCGATTTCGTTCCAATTCACATTCCAAGTAATATTCGGCATGCTAATTACATTGCCGGTTGCCAAATTGCATTATCTCTTATAGTTTCCGAGATATGGACTATCGATAATTTACACCTTAGGCTCTGCTTCTAACTTGGGCGCAAATTGTAAAATCGTCTTATCTATTGGCGATTTCGTTCCAATTCACATTCCAAGTAATATTCGGCATGCTAATTACATTGCCGGTTGCCAAATTGCATTATCTCTTATAGTTTCCGAGATATGGACTATCGATAATTTACACCTTAGGCTCTGCTTCTAACTTGGGCCCAAATTGTAAAATGGTCTTACCTATTGGCGATTTCGTTCCAATTCACATTCCAAGTAATATTCGGCATGCTAATTACATTGCCGGTTGCCAAATTGCATTATCTCTTATAGTTTCCGAGATATGGACTATCGATAATTTACACCTTAGGCTCTGCTTCTAACTTGGGCCCAAATTGTAAAATGGTCTTATCTATTGGCGATTTCGTTCCAATTCACATTCCAAGTAATATTCGGCATGCTAATTACATTGCCGGTTGCCAAATTGCATTATCTCTTATAGTTTCCGAGATATGGACTATCGATAATTTACATCTTAGGCTCTGCTTCTAACTTGGGCCCAAATTGTAAAATCGTCTTATCTATTGGCGATTTCGTTCCAATTCACATTCCAAGTAATATTCGGCATGCTAATTACATTGCCGGTTGCCAAATTGCATTATCTCTTATAGTTTCCGAGATATGGACTATCGATAATTTACACCTTAGGCTCTGCTTCTAACTTGGGCCCATATTGTAAAATGGTCTTATCTATTGGCGATTTCGTTCCAATTCACATTCCAAGTAATATCCGGCATGCTAATTACATTGCCGGTTGCCAAATTGAATTATCTCTTATAGTTTCCGAGATATGGTCTATCGATAATTTACACCTTAGGCTCTGCTTCTAACTTGGGCCCAAATTGTAAAATGGTCTTATCTATTGGCGATTTCGTTCCAATTCACATTCCAAGTAATATTCGGCATGCTAATTACATTGCCGGTTGCCAAATTGCATTATCTCTTATAGTTTCCGAGATATGGACTATCGATAATTTACATCTTAGGCTCTGCTTGTAACTTGGGCCCAAATTGTAAAATGGTCTTATCTATTGGCGATTTCGTTCCAATTCACATTCCAAGTAATATTCGGCATGCTAATTACATTGCCGGTTGCCAAATTGCATTATCTCTTATAGTTTCCGAGATATGGACTATCGATAATTTACACCTTAGGCTCTGCTTCTAACTTGGGCCCAAATTGTAAAATGGTCTTATCTATTGGCGATTTCGTTCCAATTCACATTCCAAGTAATATTCGGCATGCTAATTACATTGCCGGTTGCCAAATTGCATTATCTCTTATAGTTTCCGAGATATGGACTATCGATAATTTACACCTTAGGCTCTGCTTCTAACTTGAGCCCAAATTGTAAAATGGTCTTATCTATTGGCGATTTCGTCCCAATTCACATTCCAAGTGATATTCGGCATGCTAATTACATTGCCGGTTGCGAAATTGCATTATCTCTTATAGTTTCCGAGATATGGACTATCAATAATTTACACCTTAGGCTCTGCTTCTAACTTGGGCCCAAATTGTAAAATGGTCTTATCTATTGGCGATTTCGTTCCAATTCACATTCCAAGTAATATTCGGCATGCTAATTACATTGCCGGTTGCCAAATTGCATTATCTCTTATAGTTTCCGAGATATGGACTATCGATAATTTACACCTTAGGCTCTGCTTCTAACTTGGGCCCAAATTGTAAAATGGTCTTATCTATTGGCGATTTCGTTCCAATTCACATTCCAAGTAATATTCGGCATGCTAATTACATTGCCGGTTGCCAAATTGCATTATCTCTTATAGTTTCCGAGATATGGACTATCAATAATTTACACCTTAGGCTCTGCTTCTAACTTGGGCCCAAATTGTAAAATGGTCTTATCTATTGGCGATTTCGTTCCAATTCACATTCCAAGTAATATTCGGCATGCTAATTACATTGCCGGTTGCCAAATTGCATTATCTCTTATAGTTTCCAAGATATGGACTATCGATAATTTACACCTTAGGCTCTGCTTCTAACTTGGGCCCAAATTGTAAAATGGTCTTATCTATTGGCGATTTCGTCCCAATTCACATTCCAAGTGATATTCGGCATGCTAATTACATTGCCGGTTGCGAAATTGTATTATCTCTTATAGTTTCCGAGATATGGACTATCAATAATTTACACCTTAGGCTCTGCTTCTAACTTGGGCCCAAATTGTAAAATGGTCTTATCTGTTGGCGATTTCGTTCCAATTCACATTCCAAGTAATATTCGGCATGCTAATTACATTGCCGGTTGCCAAATTGCATTATCTCTTATAGTTTCCGAGATATGGACTATCGATAATTTACACCTTAGGCTCTGCTTCTAACTTGGGCCCAAATTGTAAAATGGTCTTATCTATTGGCGATTTCGTTCCAATTCACATTCCAAGTAATATTCGGCATGCTAATTACATTGCCGGTTGCCAAATTGCATTATCTCTTATAGTTTCCGAGATATGGACTATCGATAATTTACATCTTAGGCTCTGCTTCTAACTTGGGCCCAAATTGTAAAATCGTCTTATCTATTGGCGATTTCGTTCCAATTCACATTCCAAGTAATATTCGGCATGCTAATTACATTGCCGGTTGCCAAATTGCATTATCTCTTATAGTTTCCAAGATATGGACTATCGATAATTTACACCTTAGGCTCTGCTTCTAACTTGGGCCCAAATTGTAAAATGGTCTTATCTATTGGCGATTTCGTCCCAATTCACATTCCAAGTGATATTCGGCATGCTAATTACATTGCCGGTTGCGAAATTGTATTATCTCTTATAGTTTCCGAGATATGGACTATCAATAATTTACACCTTAGGCTCTGCTTGTAACTTGGGCCCAAATTGTAAAATGGTCTTATCTATTGGCGATTTCGTTCCAATTCACATTCCAAGTAATATTCGGCATGCTAATTACATTGCCGGTTGCCAAATTGCATTATCTCTTATAGTTTCCGAGATATGGACTATCGATAATTTACACCTTAGGCTCTGCTTCTAACTTGGGCCCAAATTGTAAAATGGTCTTATCTATTGGCGATTTCGTTCCAATTCACATTCCAAGTAATATTCGGCATGCTAATTACATTGCCGGTTGCCAAATTGCATTATCTCTTATAGTTTCCGAGATATGGACTATCGATAATTTACACCTTAGGCTCTGCTTCTAACTTGAGCCCAAATTGTAAAATGGTCTTATCTATTGGCGATTTCGTCCCAATTCACATTCCAAGTGATATTCGGCATGCTAATTACATTGCCGGTTGCGAAATTGCATTATCTCTTATAGTTTCCGAGATATGGACTATCAATAATTTACACCTTAGGCTCTGCTTCTAACTTGGGCCCAAATTGTAAAATGGTCTTATCTATTGGCGATTTCGTTCCAATTCACATTCCAAGTAATATTCGGCATGCTAATTACATTGCCGGTTGCCAAATTGCATTATCTCTTATAGTTTCCGAGATATGGACTATCGATAATTTACACCTTAGGCTCTGCTTCTAACTTGGGCCCAAATTGTAAAATGGTCTTATCTATTGGCGATTTCGTTCCAATTCACATTCCAAGTAATATTCGGCATGCTAATTACATTGCCGGTTGCCAAATTGCATTATCTCTTATAGTTTCCGAGATATGGACTATCAATAATTTACACCTTAGGCTCTGCTTCTAACTTGGGCCCAAATTGTAAAATGGTCTTATCTATTGGCGATTTCGTTCCAATTCACATTCCAAGTAATATTCGGCATGCTAATTACATTGCCGGTTGCCAAATTGCATTATCTCTTATAGTTTCCAAGATATGGACTATCGATAATTTACACCTTAGGCTCTGCTTCTAACTTGGGCCCAAATTGTAAAATGGTCTTATCTATTGGCGATTTCGTCCCAATTCACATTCCAAGTGATATTCGGCATGCTAATTACATTGCCGGTTGCGAAATTGTATTATCTCTTATAGTTTCCGAGATATGGACTATCAATAATTTACACCTTAGGCTCTGCTTCTAACTTGGGCCCAAATTGTAAAATGGTCTTATCTGTTGGCGATTTCGTTCCAATTCACATTCCAAGTAATATTCGGCATGCTAATTACATTGCCGGTTGCCAAATTGCATTATCTCTTATAGTTTCCGAGATATGGACTATCGATAATTTACACCTTAGGCTCTGCTTCTAACTTGGGCCCAAATTGTAAAATGGTCTTATCTATTGGCGATTTCGTTCCAATTCACATTCCAAGTAATATTCGGCATGCTAATTACATTGCCGGTTGCCAAATTGCATTATCTCTTATAGTTTCCGAGATATGGACTATCGATAATTTACATCTTAGGCTCTGCTTCTAACTTGGGCCCAAATTGTAAAATCGTCTTATCTATTGGCGATTTCGTTCCAATTCACATTCCAAGTAATATTCGGCATGCTAATTACATTGCCGGTTGCCAAATTGCATTATCTCTTATAGTTTCCGAGATATGGACTATCGATAATTTACACCTTAGGCTCTGCTTCTAATTTGGGCCCAAATTGTAAAATGGTCTTATCTATTGGCGATTTCGTTCCAATTCACATTCCAAGTAATATTCGGCATGCTAATTACATTGCCGGTTGCCAAATTGCATTATCTCTTATAGTTTCCGAGATATGGACTCTCGATAATTTACACCTTAGGCTCTGCTTATAACTTGGGCCCAAATTGTAAAATGGTCTTATCTATTGGCGATTTCGTTCCAATTCACATTCCAAGTAATATTCGGCATGCTAATTACATTGCCGGTTGCCAAATTGCATTATCTCTTATAGTTTCCGAGATATGGACTATCGATAATTTACACCTTAGGCTCTGCTTCTAACTTGGGCCCATATTGTAAAATGGTCTTATCTATTGGCGATTTCGTTCCAATTCACATTCCAAGTAATACTCGGCATGCTAATTACATTGCCGGTTGCCAAATTGCATTATCTCTTAGAGTTTCCGAGATATGGACTATCGATAATTTACACCTTAGGCTCTGCTTCTAACTTGGGCCCAAATTGTAAAATGGCCTTATCTATTGGCGATTTCGTTCCAATTCACATTCCAAATAATATTCGGCATGCTAATTACATTGCCGGTTGCCAAATTGCATTATCTCTTATAGTTTCCGAGATATGGACTCTCGATAATTTACACCTTAGGCTCTGCTTCTAACTTGGGCCCAAATTGTAAAATGGTCTTATCTATTGGCGATTTCGTTCCAATTCACATTCCAAGTAATATTCGGCATGCTAATTACATTGCCGGTTGCCAAATTGCATTATCTCTTATAGTTTCCGAGATATGGACTATCGATAATTTACACCTTAGGCTCTGCTTCTAACTTGGGCCCAAATTGTAAAATGGTCTTATCTATTGGCGATTTCATTCCAATTCACATTCCAAGTAATACTCGGCATGCTAATTACATTGCCGGTTGCCAAATTGCATTATCTCTTAGAGTTTCCGAGATATGGACTATCGATAATTTACACCTTAGGCTCTGCTTCTAACTTGGGCCCAAATTGTAAAATGGTCTTATCTATTGGCGATTTCTTTCCAATTCACATTCCAAGTAATATTCGGCATGCTAATTACATTGCCGGTTGCCAAATTGCATTATCTCTTATAGTTTCCGAGATATGGACTATCGATAATTTACACCTTAGGCCCTGCTTCTAACTTGGGCCCAAATTGTAAAATGGCCTTATCTATTGGCGATTTCGTTCCAATTCACATTCCAAATAATATTCGGCATGCTAATTACATTGCCGGTTGCCAAATTGCATTATCTCTTATAGTTTCCGAGATATGGACTCTCGATAATTTACACCTTAGGCTCTGCTTCTAACTTGGGCCCAAATTGTAAAATGGTCTTATCTATTGGCGATTTCGTTCCAATTCACATTCCAAGTAATATTCGGCATGCTAATTACATTGCCGGTTGCCAAATTGCATTATCTCTTATAGTTTCCGAGATATGGACTATCGATAATTTACACCTTAGGCCCTGCTTCTAACTTGGGCCCAAATTGTAAAATGGCCTTATCTATTGGCGATTTCGTTCCAATTCACATTCCAAATAATATTCGGCATGCTAATTACATTGCCGGTTGCCAAATTGCATTATCTCTTATAGTTTCCGAGATATGGACTATCAATAATTTACACCTTAGGCTCTGCTTCTAACTTGGGCCCAAATTGTAAAATGGTCTTATCTATTGGCGATTTCGTTCCAATTCACATTCCAAGTAATATTCGGCATGCTAATTACATTGCCGGTTGCCAAATTGCATTATCTCTTATAGTTTCCGAGATATGGACTATCGATAATTTACACCTTAGGCTCTGCTTCTAACTTGGGCCCAAATTGTAAAATGGTCTTATCTATTGGCGATTTCGTTCCAATTCACATTCCAAGTAATATTCGGCATGCTAATTACATTGCCGGTTGCCAAATTGCATTATCTCTTATAGTTTCCGAGATATGGACTATCGATAATTTACACCTTAGGCTCTGCTTCTAACTTGAGCCCAAATTGTAAAATGGTCTTATCTATTGGCGATTTCGTCCCAATTCACATTCCAAGTGATATTCGGCATGCTAATTACATTGCCGGTTGCGAAATTGCATTATCTCTTATAGTTTCCGAGATATGGACTATCAATAATTTACACCTTAGGCTCTGCTTCTAACTTGGGCCCAAATTGTAAAATGGTCTTATCTATTGGCGATTTCGTTCCAATTCACATTCCAAGTAATATTCGGCATGCTAATTACATTGCCGGTTGCCAAATTGCATTATCTCTTATAGTTTCCGAGATATGGACTATCGATAATTTACACCTTAGGCTCTGCTTCTAACTTGGGCCCAAATTGTAAAATGGTCTTATCTATTGGCGATTTCGTTCCAATTCACATTCCAAGTAATATTCGGCATGCTAATTACATTGCCGGTTGCCAAATTGCATTATCTCTTATAGTTTCCGAGATATGGACTATCAATAATTTACACCTTAGGCTCTGCTTCTAACTTGGGCCCAAATTGTAAAATGGTCTTATCTATTGGCGATTTCGTTCCAATTCACATTCCAAGTAATATTCGGCATGCTAATTACATTGCCGGTTGCCAAATTGCATTATCTCTTATAGTTTCCAAGATATGGACTATCGATAATTTACACCTTAGGCTCTGCTTCCAACTTGGGCCCAAATTGTAAAATGGTCTTATCTATTGGCGATTTCGTCCCAATTCACATTCCAAGTGATATTCGGCATGCTAATTACATTGCCGGTTGCGAAATTGCATTATCTCTTATAGTTTCCGAGATATGGACTATCAATAATTTACACCTTAGGCTCTGCTTCTAACTTGGGCCCAAATTGTAAAATGGTCTTATCTGTTGGCGATTTCGTTCCAATTCACATTCCAAGTAATATTCGGCATGCTAATTACATTGCCGGTTGCCAAATTGCATTATCTCTTATAGTTTCCGAGATATGGACTATCGATAATTTACACCTTAGGCTCTGCTTCTAACTTGGGCCCAAATTGTAAAATGGTCTTATCTATTGGCGATTTCGTTCCAATTCACATTCCAAGTAATATTCGGCATGCTAATTACATTGCCGGTTGCCAAATTGCATTATCTCTTATAGTTTCCGAGATATGGACTATCGATAATTTACATCTTAGGCTCTGCTTCTAACTTGGGCCCAAATTGTAAAATCGTCTTATCTATTGGCGAATTCGTTCCAATTCACATTCCAAGTAATATTCGGCATGCTAATTACATTGCCGGTTGCCAAATTGCATTATCTCTTATAGTTTCCGAGATATGGACTATCGATAATTTACACCTTAGGCTCTGCTTCTAACTTGGGCCCAAATTGTAAAATGGTCTTATCTATTGGCGATTTCGTTCCAATTCACATTCCAAGTAATATTCGGCATGCTAATTACATTGCCGGTTGCCAAATTGCATTATCTCTTATAGTTTCCGAGATATGGACTATCGATAATTTACACCTTAGGCTCTGCTTCTAACTTGGGCCCAAATTGTAAAATGGTCTTATCTATTGGCGATTTCGTTCCAATTCACATTCCAAGTAATACTCGGCATGCTAATTACATTGCCGGTTGCCAAATTGCATTATCTCTTAGAGTTTCCGAGATATGGACTATCGATAATTTACACCTTAGGCTCTGCTTCTAACTTGGGCCCAAATTGTAAAATGGCCTTATCTATTGGCGATTTCGTTCCAATTCACATTCCAAATAATATTCGGCATGCTAATTACATTGCCGGTTGCCAAATTGCATTATCTCTTATAGTTTCCGAGATATGGACTCTCGATAATTTACACCTTAGGCTCTGCTTCTAACTTGGGCCCAAATTGTAAAATGATCTTATCTATTGGCGATTTCGTTCCAATTCACATTCCAAGTAATATTCGGCATGCTAATTACATTGCCGGTTGCCAAATTGCATTATCTCTTATAGTTTCCGAGATATGGACTATCGATAATTTACACCTTAGGCTCTGCTTCTAACTTGGGCCCAAATTGTAAAATGGTCTTATCTATTGGCGATTTCGTTCCAATTCACATTCCAAGTAATACTCGGCATGCTAATTACATTGCCGGTTGCCAAATTGCATTATCTCTTAGAGTTTCCGAGATATGGACTATCGATAATTTACACCTTAGGCTCTGCTTCTAACTTGGGCCCAAATTGTAAAATGGTCTTATCTATTGGCGATTTCTTTCCAATTCACATTCCAAGTAATATTCGGCATGCTAATTACATTGCCGGTTGCCAAATTGCATTATCTCTTATAGTTTCCGAGATATGGACTATCGATAATTTACACCTTAGGCCCTGCTTCTAACTTGGGCCCAAATTGTAAAATGGCCTTATCTATTGGCGATTTCGTTCCAATTCACATTCCAAATAATATTCGGCATGCTAATTACATTGCCGGTTGCCAAATTGCATTATCTCTTATAGTTTCCGAGATATGGACTCTCGATAATTTACACCTTAGGCTCTGCTTCTAACTTGGGCCCAAATTGTAAAATGGTCTTATCTATTGGCGATTTCGTTCCAATTCACATTCCAAGTAATATTCGGCATGCTAATTACATTGCCGGTTGCCAAATTGCATTATCTCTTATAGTTTCCGAGATATGGACTATCGATAATTTACACCTTAGGCTCTGCTTCTAACTTGAGCCCAAATTGTAAAATGGTCTTATCTATTGGCGATTTCGTCCCAATTCACATTCCAAGTGATATTCGGCATGCTAATTACATTGCCGGTTGCGAAATTGCATTATCTCTTATAGTTTCCGAGATATGGACTATCAATAATTTACACCTTAGGCTCTGCTTCTAACTTGGGCCCAAATTGTAAAATGGTCTTATCTATTGGCGATTTCGTTCCAATTCACATTCCAAGTAATATTCGGCATGCTAATTACATTGCCGGTTGCCAAATTGCATTATCTCTTATAGTTTCCGAGATATGGACTATCGATAATTTACACCTTAGGCTCTGCTTCTAACTTGGGCCCAAATTGTAAAATGGTCTTATCTATTGGCGATTTCGTTCCAATTCACATTCCAAGTAATATTCGGCATGCTAATTACATTACCGGTTGCCAAATTGCATTATCTCTTATAGTTTCCGAGATATGGACTATCAATAATTTACACCTTAGGCTCTGCTTCTAACTTGGGCCCAAATTGTAAAATGGTCTTATCTATTGGCGATTTCGTTCCAATTCACATTCCAAGTAATATTCGGCATGCTAATTACATTGCCGGTTGCCAAATTGCATTGTCTCTTATAGTTTCCAAGATATGGACTATCGATAATTTACACCTTAGGCTCTGCTTCCAACTTGGGCCCAAATTGTAAAATGGTCTTATCTATTGGCGATTTCGTCCCAATTCACATTCCAAGTGATATTCGGCATGCTAATTACATTGCCGGTTGCGAAATTGCATTATCTCTTATAGTTTCCGAGATATGGACTATCAATAATTTACACCTTAGGCTCTGCTTCTAACTTGGGCCCAAATTGTAAAATGGTCTTATCTGTTGGCGATTTCGTTCCAATTCACATTCCAAGTAATATTCGGCATGCTAATTACATTGCCGGTTGCCAAATTGCATTATCTCTTATAGTTTCCGAGATATGGACTCTCGATAATTTACACCTTAGGCTCTGCTTCTAACTTGGGCCCAAATTGTAAAATGGTCTTATCTATTGGCGATTTCGTTCCAATTCACATTCCAAGTAATATTCGGCATGCTAATTACATTGCCGGTTGCCAAATTGCATTATCTCTTATAGTTTCCGAGATATGGACTATCGATAATTTACACCTTAGGCTCTGCTTCTAACTTGGGCCCAAATTGTAAAATGGTCTTATCTATTGGCGATTTCGTTCCAATTCACATTCCAAGTAATACTCGGCATGCTAATTACATTGCCGGTTGCCAAATTGCATTATCTCTTAGAGTTTCCGAGATATGGACTATCGATAATTTACACCTTAGGCTCTGCTTCTAACTTGGGCCCAAATTGTAAAATGGCCTTATCTATTGGCGATTTCGTTCCAATTCACATTCCAAATAATATTCGGCATGCTAATTACATTGCCGGTTGCCAAATTGCATTATCTCTTATAGTTTCCGAGATATGGACTCTCGATAATTTACACCTTAGGCTCTGCTTCTAACTTGGGCCCAAATTGTAAAATGGTCTTATCTATTGGCGATTTCGTTCCAATTCACATTCCAAGTAATATTCGGCATGCTAATTACATTGCCGGTTGCCAAATTGCATTATCTCTTATAGTTTCCGAGATATGGACTATCGATAATTTACACCTTAGGCTCTGCTTCTAACTTGGGCCCAAATTGTAAAATGGTCTTATCTATTGGCGATTTCGTTCCAATTCACATTCCAAGTAATACTCGGCATGCTAATTACATTGCCGGTTGCCAAATTGCATTATCTCTTAGAGTTTCCGAGATATGGACTATCGATAATTTACACCTTAGGCTCTGCTTCTAACTTGGGCCCAAATTGTAAAATGGTCTTATCTATTGGCGATTTCTTTCCAATTCACATTCCAAGTAATATTCGGCATGCTAATTACATTGCCGGTTGCCAAATTGCATTATCTCTTATAGTTTCCGAGATATGGACTATCGATAATTTACACCTTAGGCCCTGCTTCTAACTTGGGCCCAAATTGTAAAATGGTCTTATCTATTGGCGATTTCGTTCCAATTCACATTCCAAATAATATTCGGCATGCTAATTACATTGCCGGTTGCCAAATTGCATTATCTCTTATAGTTTCCGAGATATGGACTCTCGATAATTTACACCTTAGGCTCTGCTTCTAACTTGGGCCCAAATTGTAAAATGGTCTTATCTATTGGCGATTTCGTTCCAATTCACATTCCAAGTAATACTCGGCATGCTAATTACATTGCCGGTTGCCAAATTGCATTATCTCTTATAGTTTCCGAGATATGGACTATCGATAATTTACACCTTAGGCCCTGCTTCTAACTTGGGCCCAAATTGTAAAATGGCCTTATCTATTGGCGATTTCGTTCCAATTCACATTCCAAATAATATTCGGCATGCTAATTACATTGCCGGTTGCCAAATTGCATTATCTCTTATAGTTTCCGAGATATGGACTCTCGATAATTTACACCTTAGGCTCTGCTTCTAACTTGGGCCCAAATTGTAAAATGGTCTTATCTATTGGCGATTTCGTTCCAATTCACATTCCAAGTAATATTCGGCATGCTAATTACATTGCCGGTTGCCAAATTGCATTATCTCTTATAGTTTCCGAGATATGGACTATCGATAATTTACACCTTAGGCTCTGCTTCTAACTTGGGCCCAAATTGTAAAATGGTCTTATCTATTGGCGATTTCGTTCCAATTCACATTCCAAGTAATACTCGGCATGCTAATTACATTGCCGGTTGCCAAATTGCATTATCTCTTAGAGTTTCCGAGATATGGACTATCGATAATTTACACCTTAGGCTCTGCTTCTAACTTGGGCCCAAATTGTAAAATGGTCTTATCTATTGGCGATTTCTTTCCAATTCACATTCCAAGTAATATTCGGCATGCTAATTACATTGCCGGTTGCCAAATTGCATTATCTCTTATAGTTTCCGAGATATGGACTATCGATAATTTACACCTTAGGCCCTGCTTCTAACTTGGGCCCAAATTGTAAAATGGCCTTATCTATTGGCGATTTCGTTCCAATTCACATTCCAAATAATATTCGGCATGCTAATTACATTGCCGGTTGCCAAATTGCATTATCTCTTATAGTTTCCGAGATATGGACTCTCGATAATTTACACCTTAGGCTCTGCTTCTAACTTGGGCCCAAATTGTAAAATGGTCTTATCTATTGGCGATTTCGTTCCAATTCACATTCCAAGTAATATTCGGCATGCTAATTACATTGCCGGTTGCCAAATTGCATTATCTCTTATAGTTTCCGAGATATGGACTATCGGTAATTTACACCTTAGGCCCTGCTTCTAACTTGGGCCCAAATTGTAAAATGGCCTTATCTATTGGCGATTTCGTTCCAATTCACATTCCAAATAATATTCGGCATGCTAATTACATTGCCGGTTGCCAAATTGCATTATCTCTTATAGTTTCCGAGATATGGACTCTCGATAATTTACACCTTAGGCTCTGCTTCTAACTTGGGCCCAAATTGTAAAATGGTCTTATCTATTGGCGATTTCGTTCCAATTCACATTCCAAGTAATATTCGGCATGCTAATTACATTGCCGGTTGCCAAATTGCATTATCTCTTATAGTTTCCGAGATATGGACTATCGATAATTTACACCTTAGGCTCTGCTTCTAACTTGGGCCCAAATTGTAAAATGGTCTTATCTATTGGCGATTTCGTTCCAATTCACATTCCAAGTAATACTCGGCATGCTAATTACATTGCCGGTTGCCAAATTGCATTATCTCTTAGAGTTTCCGAGATATGGACTATCGATAATTTACACCTTAGGCTCTGCTTCTAACTTGGGCCCAAATTGTAAAATGGTCTTATCTATTGGCGATTTCTTTCCAATTCACATTCCAAGTAATATTCGGCATGCTAATTACATTGCCGGTTGCCAAATTGCATTATCTCTTATAGTTTCCGAGATATGGACTATCGATAATTTACACCTTAGGCTCTGCTTCTAACTTGGGCCCAAATTGTAAAATGGTCTTATCAATTGGCGATTTCGTTCCAATTCACACTCCAAGTAATATTCGGCATGCTAATTACATTGCCGGTTGCGAAATTGCATTATCTCTTATAGTTTCCGAGATATGGACTATCAATAATTTACACCTTAGGCTCTGCTTCTAACTTGGGCCCAAATTGTAAAATGGTCTTATCTATTGGCGATTTCGTTCCAATTCACATTCCAAGTAATATTCGGCATGCTAATTACATTGCCGGTTGCCAAATTGCATTATCTCTTATAGTTTCCGAGATATGGACTATCGATAATTTACACCTTAGCCAAATTGCATTATCTCTTATAGTTTCCGAGATATGGACTATCGATAATTTACACCTTAGGCTCTGCTTCTAACTTGGGCCCAAATTGTAAAATGGTCTTCTCTATTGGCGATTTCGTTCCAATTCACATTCCAAGTAATATTCGGCATGCTAATTACATTGCCGGTTGCCAAATTGCATTATCTCTTATAGTTTCCGAGATATGGACTATCGATAATTTACACCTTAGGCTCTGCTTCTAACTTGGGCCCAAATTGTAAAATGGTCTTCTCTATTGGCGATTTCGTTCCAATTCACATTCCAAGTAATATTCGGCATGCTAATTACATTGCCGGTTGCCAAATTGCATTATCTCTTATAGTTTCCGAGATATGGACTATCGATAATTTACACCTTAGGCTCTGCTTCTAACTTGGGCCCAAATTGTAAAATGGTCTTCTCTATTGGCGATTTCGTTCCAATTCACATTCCAAGTAATATTCGGCATGCTAATTACATTGCCGGTTGCCAAATTGCATTATCTCTTATAGTTTCCGAGATATGGACTATCGATAATTTACACCTTAGGCTCTGCTTCTAACTTGGGCCCAAATTGTAAAATCGTCTTATCTATTGGCGATT